>NC_139656.1:2160000-2187500 GCF_951799395.1 Argentina silus | reverse complement strand
TCAATCTTCGTGTGTGCTCCTGTCTGCTGTCTTTTCCTTTCGTCTGGTGATGTTGATGTTGACTCCCTGAACCCTCTGAATGGCATATTACATGCCTCTGTAGACATGAGTTATGTTCGATTTGAGTTCATTTGTAGCAACACTATCCACTCACTGACTCCTTTCTCTTGCCAGTCATGTCATGTGTGTCACAGCTCTCTGCACCTGATGAGTGAACCTGCTCTGGCTGACAGAAGCAGGAAGCTGTGTCTGCACTTCCTGGGACAGGAGTATGACTGTGTTTGTGATGCAGGCAGACACGCATGCACCCGTGCGTGTGTGTGTGTGTGTGTGTGTGTGTGTGTGTGTGTGTGTGTGTGTGTGTGTGTGTGCGTGCGTGGTGTGTTCATGTATTACCAACATGATGTGCCTCTCTTCAAAACAATGAAACATCAATCGTGATGGACTAAGAGCATATCCTAATCAGTACACACAGTACATTATCAGATCTAGAATCAGGAGAGAACCTGTACCTAGTATACACAATATTTAATAATATTTACAAATATATTAATAATATCTGGCATTTGTGCTGCCGAATCTTGGGGGAAGCAGCTGCGGTCACTGAAATTGTTAAATTGTTACACCCCATTGGGACATTGGGACATTCATTACAGTTTTTAATTTAATTTCATCTTTTCATTCATTCTCATAAGACATGTTTATGTTACATTCTTCAAGGATCAATGGTTGTATATCGTTCATTCATCAAGTCCAGAAATTGATGTACTGTACCAATCCCAGATTTGCCCCTTTAATGAAAATCTTAATTGAAATTCCTCATTGACCCTTTAAACGAAGATGTTTAAACAACAGAAAAACAAAGAACATTGATACAACTCAAGTCCCCCTGTTTCACGACAGGTGTGATAATCAAATAAACACCCTTCAGCCTTAAAAGCACCTGCGGTGCTCCCCGCCAATCAACGTTATTGATTATATAGAAGAAGAAAAGTAGGCCAGTTTGATACGATGTCAACAGATGTTTAAAACCAGAGCCATCATCGACTGTAGGCCTATATGACTCTGGTTAAAACAATGAAATTACACTATGCGTAACATGTTTAACATATTCGTGGAAATAAAAGAGTACGTAGTCTGTGAGGCCCGTTGAGTAAAATCCATATGTCATGTTTACGGATACTAGCAGTTTTAGACATGTCATAAAGCAACAGTTTGGCGGTGTGTTAAATATGCAGACAATGGTTAGACACACCAATCACGCTTCATTGTCATCATAAGAGTGGTAGACACTCATTACAGCGCAATCATGATGTTTTATATCTGTGTGGGTAGATCCAGGTTAAACTTACATGCGTATGTCATGGCGAAGCTGCTCGCCGTGTCCACCATATCCACTTGTGGTACCAGCTTGGGGATATCCTGGTGGTGGGAGAGAGCGAACCGAAACACCTCATATTCGTGAGAACCCGTCGGGAACAATCCCCCTGTGAGAAAAAGACCATCGTTCACAACTGTAGGTTCACAGCTGTCACATTAAACGGCGCATACAATAGGATACGTGGAGATGGTCATGCAACTTCGGCGCACTTTGTACAGTAATTACGCAGCAGTTTATGTCAAAGTGACATGATTGTTGCGGTGATGACAGAATAAAGCATGAATGTTGCTCATACCCACCTATATTGATATTACTTGGGAAACTTGTACCACAGCAAAACCCAACGAAAAAACTGACCAAGACCAAGGTAGAGCTTCGCCGCATATTTCCTTTAGCATTGGCGACGCAAAAAAAGCCAAATTCCAACAAAAGGTCCGCTTCTGTTCCCAACAAGCCTTAGTCAAGTCACTCACAATGCATCCATAGTTATAAAAGACCAGCTGAATACGTAGAGCTTACTCTGCACCGCTCACTCTGCCACACTGACGCTCTCTCTCTCTCTCTCTCTCTCTCTCTCTCTCTCTCTCTCTCTCTCTCTCTCTCTCTCTCTGCCGTGCGCGCAGAGCTAACGGTAATAAACGTGCCAATAACGGAACCAACTGAGAGCCCTACCTTAACTACGCAGGAGCGCAGCTTCGATTATGTCAGCAGAAAATGGGAGGTCATTATGGTTTTCTACTCTGTCATGGCATCACTCACCATCACTAGCACGGAACGCTTTTGACAAATCGGTAACACTGAAAGAGAGAATGCCCAAATGCCGTCTCAAGACTGCAATTTTACACGTCAAATAAGGCCAATGTGACGACCATGCAAAGGCTATCAGTATTGGTAGGCTATAGGTTGTCAACGATATCCATAACATAGCAGCAGAGGCATGACGCCTAGTAATAATAATAATAATAATAATAATAACAACAACAACAACAATAATAATAATAGGCTAATAATATGAATACTTGTAGTAATAATAATAATAATAATAATAATAATAATAAAAAATATAAATAATAATAATATACATTATTCTAGCCTTTTTATCTTCATTGTAGGACCTGCTATCGATAAGGGAGGGTAGAGGAAAAACAGTGTGAGAATCCTAAACATTCACCATTTGCTTACACAGAAACCCATGCTTTTCCCATTTGTATAATAAGGAGCTATAAGTGTGGTTTGATATTCGCTGTTGAGGCAGAAATCTGACAATAAGACGTCGGGCTTTATCTTAACCGGCACGCGTGATCAAGCCTTCATCTGAGCGCGCGCTCTAATCCAGAGCATCGGGAATCCACGTGCGCAGAACAGGCGGCGGGCGACGTTAACCGTGATTGCCTGATGGGCCTGATAACAGCTTCATTACGAGACCGTTTGGCCCCGCCGCCACCGCTCTCGTGTCTGGAGCGGTATGAGTTTGGATCGTGGCTGAGCTGGAGATTATTTTAGTGACTGTCTTGGGCTGTTAAGACACCAATAAAATATGTTTCTTATTTTCCGATTTTAAATCTTATTACATTAATCATTTGAGTCGTTTTCATAGTCTGCAAATGGAAGAAACGTCTCATATTCTGGCTTTGTGATACTCTCTTAGAAATAGACTTTGAAAATGTTGACTTTTTAATCACGCATAGCTCCATCCATAGTGTTTAGTTCTGTCAGCAGTAAACCACTTTTGTTGTCACCATGTTTGTCATCGGCATCTATTGTTCTATACATTGAAAACCCACAGCGAGAGCTCATAAATAAGTTATGTTTTAAATACGTTCCCTGTTTCCCATAAACTACAGTGAGAGCGTAGAGAATTAATAAATCATGAATGCATTGTGCGTAGTCTGCATCTTCGCCATGTAGTATGCACATTATGTCAGTGACATAATAATGCATTACAGACCTGAGCAATTCAACTGTTGTTTTAATCAGTTAGGCGGCAGCAGACAAACTGTTGTTTTAATCAGTTAGGCGGCAGCAGACAAACTGTTGTTTTAATCAGTTAGGCGGTAGCAGACACACTGTATAGCTAGTTCTATCTATCTATCTATCTATCTATCTATCTATCTATCTATCTATCTATCTATCTATCTATCTATCTATCTATCTATCTATCTATCTATCTATCTATCTATCTATCTATCTATCTATCTATCTATCTATCTATCTATCTATAAGGTTGGGCTTGAGGTTCAGGAGGTTAGCTGGTAACCCCTTAAAGTCGCTGGTTCGATCCCTGGATGTGAGCCAGCGATTGGGGGGTTGCTGAAATGTCATCTAACTGGCCAGCTACCACATGACTTCTAACATGAGAATAAGAAGACCACTGAATAAAGACCTTCTAACTATCTGTCTAACCTTATATCTTTCCAACCTTCTATCTGTCTAACCTTTAACTACCTGGCATCATCCTTTCTATTCAAACAATTAAACAATCTATTAATTGTTTTGATCTTTCTATACCTCCCCTCTCTCATCTATCGATCCTCTTTCATCTATTCATACATCCATTAAATCAAGCAACCCATCACACTTTCTTTCAACTACCCAGAAAATCATAATCATCCCTGATAAAAGGTCTCTGATACCCATTCAACTTTTAAAACTATTAAGCTTTTTGTAACTCCCAAAAATCTATCTATCTATCTATCTATCTATCTATCTATCTATCTATCTATGTTACGTTCCACGTAGGTTTGTCGTTGTTCTGTTTTCCCTCTTCCTTTATAGGGCGACATCACCACTCCCATTTGCTGCACCTGCTGCCAATCGTCCTAATCACCTGCCATCCCAGTCCGGCCCCAATCAACTCCCTTCATTTTAGTATTTAAGCTGTGTCCCCTTGGCCTGTGGGCTGCTAGTGTTGTGTGTGTCCGTTGTGTTGTGTGTACACTGCCCGTACCCCCCCCCCCCCCCGCCCTATTATTTACAATATACCACTATTTGAGTTCACTCCATCCTTGTCTGGTCTCCTTTATTTCACACCAATGCACTCAAGATTCCTGCCTTCAGTTGGTCAAATCTTTTACGCACTTCCCTTTTACCCTAGACACAACTGAGTCGTAACAATCTATCTATCTATCTATCTATCTATCTATCTATCTATCTATCTATCTATCTATCTATCTATCTATATATCTATCTATCTATCTATCTATCTATCTATCTATCTGAATATCTAACATCTATTAATTCATCTATCATCCATCAATCTAACCAACCAAACCATCTTTAACTTTATCCGCTACAATATTAAAACTACCCAGCAAATATACACTTACCGAACACTTTATTAGGAACGCCTGTACACCTTCTCATGGTGGAGGTGGTGTAATGGTGTGGGGAATGTTAATACCAATTAATACCAATCAATCATCACTTGAATGCCACAGCCTATTTGAGTGTTGTTGCTGACCATGTGCATCCCTTCATGGCCACAATTTACCCATCTTCTAATGGCTACTTCCAGCATGATAATGCACCATGTCACATAGCAAAAGTTGTTTCAAACTGGTTTCATGAACATGACAATGATATCAGTGTTCTTCAGTGTCCTTTGGTAACACCTTTGGTATGTGTTTGTTAGAGCAGATTCACAGCTTGAAAGTGCACCTGAAAAATCTGCAGGAATTGTGTGATGCAATCCTGTCATCATGGACCAGAATCTCAAAGGAATGTTTCCAACATCATGAGGAATTAAGGCCACGAAGAATTGAGGTTGTTTTGAGAGCAAAGGGAGGCCCTACCCAGTATTAGTATAGTGTTCCTAATAAAGTGTTAGGTGAGTGTATCTATCTATCTATCTATCTATCTATCTATCTATCTATCTATCTATCTGTCTATCTGTCTGTCTGTCTGTCTGTCTGTCTATCTATCTATCTATCTATCTATCTATCTATTGATCTATCGATCTATCAATCTATTTATCTATCTATCATCCAAAGCATCTTTAAACTATAAGAATAAAATAAATAGAAATGCACAATCAATAGTAATAACAGTCAAACAAGAAGTGTAGCCTTGGAATGATGACATATATACAGATAAATAGTGAAATTATAGCAGCAATGATGGAAGTGGGTGTGAGTATGTGTGTGCGTGAGTGTGTGTGTGTGTGTGTGTGTGTGTGTGTGTGTGTGTGTGTGTGTGTGTGTGTGTGTGTGTGTGTGTGTGTGTGGATGCAGTGGCCGCGCCACTCGGTCATGGCTTTTCACTGTCCTGGTGCCCCGCTGGTGGAACGAGCTTCTCACCACTGTCAGGACTGCAGAGTCACTACCGACCTTCCGCCGTAGATTGAAAACCCATCTCTTCAGGCTACATCTTAACAGTCCTTCCTAAAGACCTCTTCACCCCCACTACCCCCCCTCTATTAATCCTAACCCCAACCCTTGAGACCTCTTCACCCCCACTTCCCTGTACAAGTTCTCTCCTGTTAATAAATAATAATAAAATAAAAAAATAAATAAAAAAAAGCCTTCTGGCATTACGACTGCCAATGGCCCCTGGTGTGAGCATTGATTACTTTGTCTTATGATGACTGTTGGATAGATCATTCACTTACTTAAACAAATGTATTTGTTGTAAGTCGCTTTGGATAAAGGCGTCTGCTAAATGCCATAAATGTAAATGTATGTGTGTGTGTGTGTGTGTGTGTAAGTGATGTGGAGGAGTGAGTGCAAATTGTCTACAGAAATATGTCCTACTTCATCTTTGATAATAGGAGGAGGATTGTCCAGGTGACGCTCATCTCTGTCCTCGATTATGGTGACACAATTGTCATGCATCAGTTTTTACTCCAATTAGATTCTCTTGTATCTATCGATCAATTTAAGACCCTGATAAATGACCTCTAAATAGTATAAAACATCTGAATCAAAGTTCTTTAAGTAGAGTCAGTCTACACATTTTAAAGTTGAATTGAGGTGTCAAGTTTAAAAGATAAAAAAGTGTAGAGTAAACATGTTGTCCCCCACAAATTACCCCTCTATAAAATGAAGCCTGCGAATGAAGCTATGAAGACGTTTATTCATAAACTTTTTAACATCACTTTATTTTTTTTATTTTTTTATTCATCACTTTTTGAGATCCCTTTCTGTGTTTTACTTCAAACACAAACCAACAATTATTTGATTACAAATGCTACTTGCTATAAACCTAGGTTACAAAATTCCAGAAAACAGACAGTAATAACAAAAACTGGATTTGCTGCAGTAATAACAAAAACTGGATTTGCTGGTCTAGGCTATTCTTGTCAGCAGGGTGTGGAGGGATCAGGCAAACAATTAGAACAAAGTCAGTCATCAAGCCAAATTAATAAGGCCCTCCACGCCCTCCTCCCTCTACTCTGTTCTCATACAGGTATTTATTTCCTCAGGGCAAACACAACACAAGACACACGCCAAGGAGAAAAGGGAACTACTAGGGAAGTACAACTACGAGTGGTGCCAAAGCAAAGAAATCATAAACAAAAGTGATGTCCTAAACTAGTGCAATGTAGCCTATACTATCAGGGCTATGCTAAAGTGCTATGGTACACTAGACTAATACATACATGGGGCGGCACCCACTCCTAACCTGGTGAATTGTAACAGAGGTGAGCCTACGTGGTGGAAATGTAAACCCATGGGTCTCTTACCTATTCACCTTACCCCTATGGCGACAAATTATGAGAAAAATAAGTAAACAATGACTTAAATCTAACAAAAGAAAACACGATGTAAACTAATACGTTTGAGATTCGAACAAACAGGGCAATAGCGAGTCGACAGCAAACACAAGACGACATTGAAACGGGTCGACTCCCGAGGGGAAGTCCGGAGGAGCTTTTAAAGGAAACGGACAGCCCTCTGATTGGACAGGAACAGATGAGTGAAGGGGACGAATGGCCAATTGCTGACGGACATCTAAATGTAGAATGACAGGGTAAGGGAAAAACCGAAGGAAACACAAAACACGACAAGGACACACGCACATGTAGGAGTGGGAACGTAACACACTGCCAGCAAAATAATAAGCATCCTTGACTGAATTAACTGCAGCTGCAGCTCTTGCTAGTAATTGTTAGCTAGTAATAACTATCCTATGTCTCCACTGATGATGAAGTGTTTCGGGTTTTGTTTTTGCTTTCTGTGGTTTGACACAGCAAGCTGGCTGTAGCAATAGTTTGATCTAGCCAACTTTAGCCTGCTATCATCCTCTTTGCAATGGCGGTTTTGTCATCAGTGATCTAACAAGATTTTAATCAGTACTCTTTACAAGAGTTTAATAGGTATCAAAAACAACAGTCATAGTTAGACCTCTCTGCACGTTATACAGTTGGATTGATGTGAATAGCTTAAAAGTTGTAGGTAGGAGGAGTTACAGTACAGTGAGAATATTGGCAGAAAAAGAATGAGAAGAAGTATGAGCGAGAACAATAGTTGGACTTGCTAAATGAAGCAAGCCCACGAAAAAAAAAAGTTATTCTAAGCAAAGGGGAAGAATGTCACCTTCAGTGACTCATGTGGTCATAGAAGTTCCCATAGAGACTTGGCTTCAACAAAAGCCCACTAATGTCTACATACAATGCAGACAACAAAACATAGAGTATAGACACATACACTCACCTGCCACTTTATTAGGTACAATCAAGTAAAGTGTACCTAATAAAGTGGCCGGTGAGTGTATGTACCCCGCCCCGGGCTAAACTCAATTATTCAATTTACAGAGTTAATGTATTATTTATAAACGCTCAATTATATATTTGTTTTGTGTTTTCCACCAACTCTGTACCATTACTGGAGCCAATTCCCAAAAGGCATATTCCTGGCATTGGCTTCTGAAGCACTGACTATTGCCATGGGAAAGTCGGTTGGCTGAGGGATGCCCAGGCCAGGCTAACATTCTGTTACTTCTATGTGGGAATAACTGTTTACTAGTTCTCATTCCACAAAAGAGTATTTCCCCACATAGACTAACAAAGTCCCAGTGGATAGTAGGCTCCTCATGCATCTTCCTGTCTGTTTAATTACTGTTAGCAACAGAGAGCTCAGTGTGTCTGTTGAATAAATATGGAAAATAATGATTTCCAGGAACTAGTCTCATCTAAGTGAATAATACAGATATTGAACATGCAACATATGATGTGGTTTGTGGTTCAAGGGAGTGTTTCTTCAACTGCAGTTTTCATTGTTTTAACCAAAGTATCGGTTGTATTGACTGACAGAGGATATGCCAACATGGTCTCCAATGGAATATGTTCTTGGGGATCATTTCTACAGACCAAATAATACGTCCCCCAGATACTACGTCTAGGGATATAAAAGGGGAGTGGGGGGTGTCTGTATATGCTGCTGAAGACTGCTGGTGCTGTGGTAGTGCAACACACACTACTTAGGATGACTGAGTAAAATGGCAACAACAAGCCAGATTTATTCAATAGTACATACAACAAACAACCAGACAACACGGGGGGAACATAGAGAGGGAACTAAGGGGAGGACGCCAGACGGCAAATAAATGAAAACAAAAATAACACTCAAGCTAATATTCTAATCCTATCTGTTTTAACTACGAAGTCTGCTATCGGACTAAGTCTTGCCCGCCTACCCTAAACCCAAAATACAAGAACTAGCGCCCGCCTGGGAAAACTAACCTAATGTATATAACAAGACCAAACCTGCGTAGGTAGGACAGACACTTTTACGAGGACAGTAGAATACTAACACTATGGTGCAACAAGATGCTACCACACCCTCCTATTCTGAAGAGTGCGGAGGAGTTTTAAATGTAGACAGACGACGGTCTAATTGGACGATGGATGACAGCCAGATGAAACCATTGGTCGAAGGACAACAGGGGACTGACGGACGAAACGATGATTGACAGGGGGATGAACCAATACCTGGGAGAGAGACAGAGGGAGAAACAAACAGACAAACGACACCACACGCACAAAAATGTGGGGACGTAACAAGAAGGCATGAGCACTTATTAGCATAAGCAAAAAGAATGAGCAAGAATAAAAAAAAATAAAAAAAGCGTGATTCAAACCAGCAATATTCACGTTGCACGTCGAGCAGTTCATGCCTCCACCACCCCACTAAACTCCTTATGCAGTGTTCTGCCTTTTGTATTTACCTGCCAGTACAGGTCGATTACACGTTTACACAGAACATATTCTTTGGTCTGCAGAAACAATCCCCCAGAACGTATTAATTTGGAGACTGGGTTGGGATAAACGTATGGTCGCTTGTGTCACCTACTCAAACCTGGGATATCTGCATGAATGAGGGTGGTGAAAACAGCAGAATACATTACAGGGATTGAGCTCCCAGCCATACAGCAGACATCTACTCTACTCTAGGAGGTGTCTGAGGAAAGCCCGGAAGCTCAACATTTACATTACATTTATATTTATGGAATTTAGCAGACGCCTTTATCCAAAGCGACTTACAACAAATACATTTGTTTAAGTAACTGAATCATCTATCCGTCAGTCATCATAAGATAAAGTAATCAATGCTCAGACCTAGGGACATTTTTTATTAACATGAGAGAAACTTGTACAGGGGGGTAGTGGGGGTGAAGAGGTCATTAGGGGACCATTAACCCTCACTCACTCACTTTTTGGACCCTTTGGAAGTCTTCGGGTCAAATTGACCCGGGACATTATTGGGGCTTTAAAAGCAATACAAAAATAAAAATTTCCATTCAAAACTCTTTAACATATATTGTCTTTATCTCAATTCCAAACAATATAGATAACATGTATGATTAATATTTGCAATTAATCTCTGCTAGATCATATTTAACAGTGGAAGTGTAATTCGTTTTTTGTGATAAAGTTATAATTTATGTAAAAAATCTGCTATAATAAGGACTTGGGTGGAATGCTTATCTCTGAAAAGTTGAAATGAAACAATGTTTTCATTGATGTTTATTATTTTTGAAGAGATATTCTCATTTGATTTTCATCTTTATCTTATTATAATCAAAGTTGTGAAAAGCAAATACAGGTGATGAATGACAATAGAAATACGAGAACCAAACTTAGATCGATTTAGTCACTGGATATGAAATACATCTCTCAAAAATGTCTCAAAAATAATTTGAGATGATTTACAATAAATAGAAACACAAAACATGAACGAAATGTACACTGCTTTATTCACTGTCAATGAAATACAGTACACTGAAAAATACATCTTTCAAACAATTCTGAAATAATATTGGATACATGTGAATTAGAAAAATGGTGTGTGTGCATGGGTATGCCTGTCTACACAACACATGATGCACAGAATTTGAGAGTATGTGTACTACAGATGTACTTTTAGCAGTTTCTGCATGTGGTTTGTGTCTTTGAGTCCTTTGAGGGTTCACACACCTCGCTGTGCTTCCTCTTGTTGCCACCAGCTGCAATCTAGAATAATGAAAATACTTTATTAGTTCAGGATTTTTTTCCCACCACATCTTCTAATAGTCAATTTCAATTTGACCCACATACACACAGAGATACTCAGAAACATACACACACACACATACATGCACACATAAACAACAACAACAACAGGACACTTACTTCAGGCACTGGAGGTTGTGGTTGTGTGGGTCGTGCAGGTGGGACAGCAGGAGCCTCCTCCACCCTCCTCACTATGGCTAGAGAAGCTCCTTCCTGGGCACATGTTGTCTCCTCTGTATGTGCAGTGTCACCAGTGCTCATAAGCATCACATTTTTGCCCTTTTTGGGTATGTAGGATACCAGGGCCATGTTGGCCGTAAACACAAAGTGGGAGGAATGGACTGGCCTGTTCTTTACAGTTAGAAGCTGAGGTGGGAGCTCTGTCTTATTTTTTCTGACTGTTCCACCCATTGTCAGCTTTCTTTTGAGAAGTTCCTGTCCCAGGCTGTACGATGTGAAAAAATTATCCCAAGTGATGTTGTGGCCACTGAGGCCCTGTGACATATCCAGCACCACCCGTGTCCCCTGGTGTCTCTCAGGGTCTCCTCCCTCTGGCTTCCCAGAATGTTTTGTAACAACATTGAGCAGGTTCTGTGTGTGTGTGTGTGTGTGTGTGTTTGTATGTGTGTGAGTGAGTGTGTGTGTGCATGTTTCTGTGAGTCTGTGTGTCTCTGTGTATATGCGTGTAAATTGACCCGAACACCCTGTGAAGGACATAAATGTGTAGGGGGGGGTGTAGCATGTGCACTCAATGATTTTTTTTTCTTTGACATGTTCTTTACAGTAAATAAGCCAAGGCCATGGAGTTTCAGGTTGAAAAATTGTTTCCTTGTATATTTTTTCTTCAAGGAAAAATTTAAAACGGGTCAATTTGACCCGAACACCACACAAGGGTTAAGATGTAGCCTGAAGAGATGGGTCGTCAATCTACGGCGGAAGACTGCAGCCACCCCAGCCATGTCCTGTTCTCTCCACTACCATCTGATAAATGGTACCAGACCAACCGGTTTCGGACCAACAGATTCCGAGACAGCTTCTGCCTCTCACTTGCACTAGCAGTGTTACGGTTCACTTGCACTCGGACGTTCATAGTGTAACAAACAGGTTGTAAACTGGTTTGTAAACCACAATTACCAAGCGTGACGCCTACAGTCCAATACAAATACAGGAAACGAAGAGCAGTACTTTGTATATCCAAAGGTTACCTGAAGATTACCCCACATGGACATAACTCACCAAACACCAAACAACTGTCAACCTCTGGCACCTCTGGCACATTTTTATGTTATTCCACCTTCATTTTACAGGTAAGTTAATTAAGAACAATTTATTATTTACAATGACCTGTCGTAATACAATGGTTGCGCGCGGAGATACGTGCCAAGCAGTGCGCCTCTGAAAAAGAGACCTTGGTCTAAGTAGGACCTGCGCTGACTAAAATAAAGTTCGAATAATAATAATAATAATAATAATAATAATAATAATAATAATAATAAACAATTAGATCGCCCGTTCTTTTAAGCAATTTCAGAAGACACGCTCCCCGCAAGTTCTCTTGGTCAAAAAGAGCAAAATGAGCCTGCCTAGAAATATTTCCTCCACGGCTCACTATGACTGTGAGTGCGTAAAAGAAGAGGCACCTGCAAATCTCTCCTTTAATCTGGGACCCTCATTGGTAACACTTTACATAAACGATTCATTAATGAATATGTATTCATGCACTATATGTATATCACCTACTCATATATATATATCACCTACTCAAACCTAATTTTAATCTAAATCTAATTAATAAAGGGGTAAACATTTCCCTCCTGTCCCGCCCATACCGTCTCTCCTTCAGGCAATAGGCTGTTGCGTGTAAGATAAAAAATAAATTGTAGGCTAGTGCTTATTTTGCAGTATAGCCTAATTTGAAAGAATCCTAAAGACTATTATTTGAAAGAAATCAGTGTCTGGCTTTGTAAAATAAAGTAGCCTGTGTTAGCTCCGATATTAGGAGCATTAAAAAAGATAATCCTGCACGCAAAGAACAGGTCTCTATCCCCGTCCATCCCACAGTCTGGGATCGGTATCTGACCAACAGTACCTACATAGGCGATCAAACGAATGTTGCCGGTGTAAACTGATGTGTGTAGACTACAATATAGCTAATGTTGCTTTTATTCGTGTGGATCATACATGTACTTCGCTGTATATCATAATATTATTTAAAAGCAGCCCAAAGATGCGGGTTAGTTGGGATGAACGGGAGAATAAAAGACGCGTAATGTGTTCAAGGTAGCCAACAGTAACTGTTTGAATTACTTTAGGCTTGGACATTTTTACAGTGACATTATCACAACGTGGGAAAACACATACTGGGTGGGAACAACCATACAAATTCATGCAAGAATAGTTTTCAGAAAAGGTGCCAAAATAAACCCTGGCTATCAGGCATTTTCCCTTCTGTCCCGTCCCGTCCCGTCTCTCATATAAGTTCGCTTTTGTTTGTGTAGTGTAGTGATTTGATTCACTAGCAGAGCATCGACAATATTATTTGAAAGCCATCAATAAATATTTGTTTTTGTAAACCGAAGTAGCATTATCCTTAGGTCCTCCGTCCCGCAGTCTCGCGCCTACCCTGACCAAGTTTACCCATATTAAGTGCGCTCTTAAAGTTGCTGGGTTGCGGATAAAAGCTACAAAAGTGTTTGTAGATTACACCTACGAGTGATTCTGACTTGTATGGATGTAGGGCGTAAGGTGTTTTGTTTAATATCATTATGTAAATCAGCGCACTGATGTGGGTGAGTTGGAAGTCATCGTGAGAGCGCAGTTCGTGCGTGTCAGGTCCCTATTCTCAGCCCACGTTGTTTAACCCGTTTAATACATTGTCAACCTTGCTTGACGGTTAAAGGGGATATCATAGTCAAGCCTATGCGTGCGTGCATGGGCGTTTATGCGTATCAAACATAGTTTCATTATGATATAAAACAGAATGTTTGATACAGATGTTATGGGTGATGTAGTACTTTTACAGTTTTAAACAGCAGTATGAGCAATAACAGTCACACGAATTACATCAGTGTTCATGAAAACCCATACTGTGACGGAGGAATGTTGGCCTTCCTATAAAAATAACAAGAGACACTCACACTCATGATGTTGGGGGATACGCAGCAGTAGAAGCTGTCAATGACTAAATATTGACTTTAAATCTCACTTTCTTTAAACTCCCCACAGAATCTTATCAACCGTGATATAAAACTTACAGATACCCGTTAAACCTTTTAAACTATTACACTTCTTGTAAATCCAAAAACTTCCATCCTGTTATCTATCTATCTATCTATCTATCTATCTATCTATCTATCTATCTATCAAAACATCTTTAAAGCTCTTCCACAACAAGAAAAAGACTTTGCAAGCTCACAAAGTTTCCACAACCTTTTTCTAGTTGAAATATGTTCTTGGTTTATTTACCTGTGTAGGCTACTAGTGTTTTCACCAACATAGGTCACTAATTGTTGGTCAAATAAGCTGTTTTTTTTCTTTTTACAGAGCAAGATGATGTCACCAACAACTTCCAAAAGAAATGGTCTCCTATCCATAATAATAACTTCTTTTGGGGTTATATGCTCAGTGATAGTATTTATCATTTATTTTGAGCCATCATCTACAGTATGTCCATCCATTTTGCTGCATATCGAACCGGAAAATGTTTCCCTGCCAACCAAAGACCAGCCAGAGAAGCCCATTGTGTTGCTGTGGTTCTGGCCAATTGGTGTGAAGTTTGACTTCAAGGAATGCAAAACATTGTTCAACATTGATAGTTGTGTGCTGACTGCTGACAGATCCCTTTACAACAAAGCAAATGGAGTAATTTTCTATCACAAACACGTTTCATTGACAACCCTGCCCACAGCTCCACGACCCCCTTTTCAGAAATGGATCTGGTATCATGTCGAATCGCCAACTAATACACATAGAGCTCCAGGCGTAGATAGTCTGTTCAATCTGACTATGAGCTATAGACGAGATGCTGACATCGTAGTGAGAAATGAGTTGACAGCTGTGAAGACTAAGATGGATAGTGAGTTTGTCCTGCCTAAGAAAGATAAATTAGTTTGCTGGATTGTGAGTAACAAGAATCCTTGGACTGGTGCAGGAGTAAGAAATAGGTATTACGAAGAGCTGATCAAGCATATAAAGGTACACATTTTTGGTTCTGCTTTTACAGCGAAAAGTTTGAGTTTTGAAGATTATTACTCAACAATTGCTAGCTGTAAATTCTACCTTTCATTTGAGAATTCAATCCACAGAGACTACATTACAGAGAAGGTGAATGGACCACTTGTAGCGGGAACTGTACCAGTAGTATTGGGCCCACCAAGACAGAACTATGAGCAGTTCCTCCCAGCTGATTCATTTATTCACGTAAATGACTTTCCTAATGCAAAGGCACTGGCTGACTTCATGCTCGACTTGGACAAGAAGAATGAGATGTACATGCAGTACTTCCAGTGGAGGAGGTTCCTTAAAGCCACGCCACACCTCCTGTCAACACAGAATGAGTTCACCGAACCTATCTGTCAAGCCTGTGAATATATGGCTACAGATAATACAGGGTACAGTGTTCGCCACAACATTTATAAGTGGTACACAAGTTGAGCATTTTGATTAATTAGCCTTCTTGAACCACATTGCCATGACCAAGAACGGGCTATCTAGTTTTCAGTATTGGATATCAGGTAACAGAATCCGTAGGACAGTAAAGAGAGAGGAGAAATAATGAGAAATGCAGTTACTTTTGAACCCTGCTATATTCAAGATTCAAGATTCAAGATTCTTTATTTGTCACGTGAATACAAGTATACAGTGAAATGCAAAAGTGACAGTGCCACAGAGTAGTGCAACAATACGTTTTAAAATAGAATAAAATAAAATAAAATAGAAGTACTAAAGAATATACAGTATGGACAGTATAAACAGTATAAACAATATGAACAGTATAACCAGTAAGCATATAAGTAAGCAATATAAATAGCAGATGGATGATTATGTGTGTGCATATATGTTAAGATGACAGTGCATGTGTGAGTGACTTGAGGGGGGCACTTGAGGGGGGCACTGGTGGGGTCAATCTAAATGCTTTGCAAATGCCTCATGTGCAAATTGTTGTTGATGAAGGTGTACAGTGCCATGGGAAAGTATTCAGACCCCTTCACTTTTTCCACATTTTGTTGTGTTATAGACTCAATTTAAAATGGATGAAATTAAAAGAATTTGCCATCAATCCACACACAATACCCCAGAATGACAAAGCGAAAACAGGTTTTTAAAATTTCAGTAAATTTATTCAAATTAAAATACAGAAATACCTCATGTACATACGTTTTCAGATCCTTTGCTATGACACTCTTAAAATTAGCTAAAATGCAAAAATGTCAACAACAAATCTCAATAAGTTGAATTGAGTCCATCTTAATGCAAGGATAATAGTTCATGTAATTTTGGAATTAATATCTTTGTTTTTATAGGGTCTCTGATTTGCATAACACAACAAAATGTGGAAAAAGTGAAGGGGTCTGAATACTTTCCGAAGGCACTGTACATTTCTACCCTGTGTGATTCTGCTGATCAGGAAACTGCTTAGCGCTTATGCTTATGGTTTGGTCCCAGGACATTTGGACTGTTCAGAAGTGTTGCATCTTTTGAAACTGCCAGGTTTTATGTGATTTAGGGAGTTTGATTGTAGAGTGTGTGGGGCTGTGGGGCTGTACTAATGTGCAGACATTTACTTGTGATACTGAAACAGTAAATCAAACCTTTTCCTTTCTTCATATGCATTGGCATTGTAATTCATTTCAGACCTAACAACCTAGGAATTAAAAAAACACTTTTGGAACCTTTCAAGTAACTGGCAGATGGAGCTGGGATTCTAAAGTACTGGAATCTGAAGAGAAGATTCAAAAGCAGCAGGATATTGGTCTACTGTGTAACAAAGGAAGGAAGAGGAAGAGGTTTGTAGTTCTGCAAATGCAGAGTCATAGCAGCCTAAAGTAACCAACTTGGCCACAATAATAGACAGGTTTGTTGTTGTCTATTTCTAAAGCAACATGAATACAAGGAGGTTTTCAAGTTTTTTGAGTGGGGCAGTCGCACTCTTCAACTTTTCATCTTTATTGGATAGAGACATGAAAGTAAAGAGGAGAGGGCATGGGCTGGATTCAAACACATGTCGACAAAGGCATATGTGTGCACTGTAGGCCATGGTGCTAGACCACTGGACCACCCCAGGCCACTACAAGGAGCTTTAAAGCAGCAGCCTTAATAGTACATGATATTTTGAGATTTGGACTGTTATTCCAAATAGTTTACAATCCTAAATTAAATGTTTTACAGTTTTACCCTAAAGTAGTTGTGATAGGTAACTGGTTTGATTCCAAGGTATTGGAGTCTGGAGTTGGAGCCTACTATAAATCCTAAAGTAACTGGATCAGGGAATCTATTTCAAAGCACAGATAGATGTTAGATGCACAGACAGGGCTTAGAGAGCCAAGATGAGCCCTATGAGTGGCACTTCTTGTTTCACATCTTTCTAGTGTACTATTGTATACTACGGAATCAGGTTGCAAGTTTCTGCAATCAGAAAATATCAATCTCAGAAGTTCAGTTGCAGCTAAGGCCTTAGAGGACACATCTGCAGCTTTAGCAAAAGTGCAGACAGCTAGTGGGATAGTTGATCTGGTGATCCAGTGAGATTCCCAGTAGCCCTATAGTGCACCAGACAACCACCATTACATCAGCTCAGGATGATACAACAAGGAGCTCAGTCGTCATCTCAACAGTTAAACCAATCTCTCCCTTAGACATAGATTCAATAGTTAGGAATCTTGGGAAGTTTGAACTTGCTCAACAACACCCTGTGGAATGTTTAGCTACTGGAACGCAATGCTGATTTAAATAAGATTAATTGATTGTGACACGTGTTGTGTTGATGGCCTGTCTGCCCCACTCTTTAGCCAGCGCTCTTCCTCATAATATACAAACTAAGAATGCAGATGCAAAGCTAGCTTTTGGGTACTCGTTCAGTAGACCGGGAAGAGATAATGGAGATGGAAATGGCATCAAGGGAACATCCGGCAGGATATGCATCCAGGCTGTGGGAGGCTTTCAATTCATACAGTGGCATTGTTGGGTTAACTCAGCAGGACCTGCTTTTCAAGTTAGCACTGCACATAGATTTTAACACCCCATACACAGACAGTGATAAAAAGGACCAAAGTCAATATCACACTAGTTTCCTACACTACTGTGAGAAAAAAAATGTCCTTCCTCTAGCATTGTGACTACCTATGGCCCCTGGTCTGAGCATTGATAACTTTGTCTTATGATGACTGATGGATAGATGATTCACTTACTTACACAAATGAATTTGTTGTAAGTCATTTTGGATAAAGGCGTCTGCTAAATGCCATAAATGTAAATGTAAATGTAAGCTGCTTCTGGGGACATACAATGTACCCACTTTGGAACAGAATCAGATATTTCTATTAGATATGGAAAACTCAGACCACACTAGGCCTAGAGCATGCACTTGCTCTGCTGCCTGATGCACAGTAAAAGATTCCTTAAACACAGAAGTTGTTGCTGTCCTTTATTTTTTTACACGTCCATTTATGTAAAGAGTCCAAAGGGATGAAATATTAAACAAAATAACGTAAGGAACCATCCAACCGACCAACTGACATCCATTATTCTCCAGCCAGAGTGTCGCATTGATAGTGCATTTTTGTTCACAACACTGAGGCGCAATCAAAGCACTGGCTATTTTCTTTCTCTCTCCCTCTCTCTCCCTCTCTCTCTCTCTCTCTCTCTCTCTCTCTCTTTCTGTCTCTCTCTCTCTCTCTCTCTCTCTCTCTCTTTCTGTCTCTTTCTCCTCTCTCTCTCTCTCTCTCTCCTTGCCTCTCCCTCCCTCTCTCTATCCTCAGGCCCCAGGCCCTGTGTGTTCCCCCTGGCCTGGCGTGGAGGTGAAGGAGACGGACCATGGTTAATTCACCAGGGCTGCTAAGAGGTAACATTCACAGCTCCGTTACGCTTTAAAAGCTTTTCACCTTGGGAAAGCAGCAGCAGTCAGAGGCAGGAGGTCTGTGGTGCGTTCACTCCATTGGAGGTCTTACCAGGGCCATTACCGTCATTACTACACAAAGTAGTCTGTGGTGGAAAAAAACAGCATCTCCCTCCTTTCATATTCACTTTGCTTCGGCATCTCAACTGCCATAGCTTGTTATTGCTGCAGGTGAGTGTTTGCTATAGGATGAGTTTTTTTGTTGATGATGATGTTGATGAGTAAGAATCATTCTGTCAAATCTCCCAGTGAAGGAAGGACCGGCTACATCAGCTTTTCCTGCTTAAAGTCCTTGAAGTGAAAAGGAAAGAGAGAATAATAGAGCCTTTGATTGCGTGTCTTTGATTTCTTAGTTGCAGCCTCTTTGTAAGCTACTTCTACATTAACTACATGGTATAACTGAGGGAAGATCTGACTTGGACTCCTGTACATACTAATGTCTTGACTTGACTATTTGTGTAATTACAATACTTCAATAGGCTCTCCATTCACAGCCGGAATCGAAACATGTCTGAGGTATAACATTTGAGGTGTTTTTTTAATTTATTTATTTATTTTTATGGCATTTATCAGACGCCTTCATCCAAAGTGACTTACAACAAATACATTTGTCAAAGTAAGTGAATCATCTATCCATCTGTCATCATAAGAAAAAGTAATCTATACTAGGACCCAGGGCTATTGGCAGTCACAATTCTAGAAGAAGGAAGAATAACTTTTTTTTAAAATTATTAATTCTTTTTAATTTATTTACAGTAAAGAAACTGTACAGGGGGGTAGTGGGGATGAAGAGGTCTTTAGGAGGGATGATTAAGAGATGGGTTTTCAATCTACGGCGGAAGACAGGTAGTCTTCCACCAGCGGGGCGCCAGGACAGTGAAAAGCGGCAGTGCTAGGCGGCCAGCCAAGGTGGAAGGGCAGAGTGATCGGGCAGGGGTTTGGGGGCTAACCATGGCTTGCAAGTAGTGAAGAGCTGTTCCCTTTGCCGCCCGGTAGGCAAGCACCAGGGTCTTGAATCTGATGTGAGCTGCGACCGGGAGTCAGTGAAGGGTGCAAAGGAGGTGGGTGACATGGGAGAATTTGGGGAGATTGAAGATAAGAAGGAGAGACGGGATACCGGTCTGTAGTTATGGACAGCAGACAGATCAAGAGTTGGTTTCTTGAGAAGAGGCTTGACTCTGGCTGTCTTAAAGGCAGCTGGGACAGATCCTGTGGATAGAGAGGAATTGATCATGGTGGTAGGGAATGGAATGATCATGGTGGTGGGGAAGTTGCACAACAAGTAGATTGATATCCCTCCCTTGTTGGTTTCTTTTAAGACGTAGAATAGTTTAAAGTTTACTGTTTAAAGAGATGGCAGATACACAGGGTTTCCCTCCCTTGTTCCCTGCAGCAGAGACTCTTCAACAGCAGAAAGGAACACCCGTGTGTTGATTCTATCATCCTCCCACATGGCGTTTCATGCCATCTACAAGACCCTCTGTTCCCAGTCTTCACCACAGTCACAACAGGAAAGAGCAAAGTCATGTCTTAACTGGCCTACATTCTGAAAATGATGGAAAAACACAGATTGAGTTTGGTTAATGTTGCTGTTGTTGTTGTTGTTGTTGTTGTTGTTGTTGTTAACAATAGTTTGAACAACACATTAGCAAAACATGAATACTGTAAGAAACACTGAAGAGGTCCAGTAAAATTGTGAATTGCTGGTAAGAGCGCCATCATTCAGTGGGCTGGATTACCTAGATTAAGACTATATGGCTATTCCTAAAAGAATGGAGAAGCTCCATTGAAAGTACTCTTCTATCCGAGGAATAGACTGGAAAACCGCCCTTATAACTATAAACAAACGCACATCTCAAATATGTTTCACAACTTTGTTAAATGTGAATTGACACTGTTAATAATGCTTGACCTAACAACAGCCTAAACCGTCTGAAGCACTGTAACATTTTGTGAGAGAGCTATAATTCCTATACCTTACAGTGGAGTGCAGTGGAGGCTGGTGAAGGTAGAAATCGGAAGACGGGCTCATTGGAATGCATGGAATGGAATGAGGAATGGTACGTGTTTGATACCACGGCTTAGAGTGGTGTGTGTGTGTCTCCTCTGAGGACATTGCTTATCCACGTGGCGTCAGATCAGTTAGAACTTAAAAGCAGGTCAGCAGCAAAGGTCAAAGAAACCCCATCAAAGACTCTGCAAATGCTACCACTCCTATGAGACCTTTCGGAGGAGAGAGAGGATCTGTCGAGAGCTCCTTTCTCTCTCCGCTCCGCTTCCCTTGAACTACTAAAAGGCCTCAGAATACATCGTAGCTCACCAGTCATTACTGGAGAGATGGCGAGGAAGAGGAAGAGGAAGAGGAAGAGGGAGACATTGTCCTTACTGAGGAGAGTAAAGATGTCAAATGACTCCTCTGATTGGAGGAGACTAGAAGGGTGTTTGTCACTGTGGCGGCAGAGGGGAGAGTAGATGAGGTCAGTAGGCACACACATACGCACACACACTTTTATGGATACACACACACACACACACACACACACACACACACATACGCACACACTTTTATGGACACACACACACACACACGCATGCTCTCTCACACACACACACACACACACACACACACACACACACACACACACACACACACGCACACGCATGCTCTCACACACACACACACACACACTGGCACACACACACACACACACACACTAACACACACACATACACACAGGAAAGGGGAGTAGATGAGCATAGCAGCCAACTCATGAGACTGACTCAGTTAGTCAGCCAAGGAGCTGGAGACCTCTGCTTCTCTTGTGAATCAAATATATTCAGATTTCTCTTTAGGAAACAGTCAGTAAGTGAAACACTCAGGTACAATCTGCTGTTAATGTAATTATTGACAAATAGAATAAAAGCCTTGTGATGACATCAGTATGAATCAGTGGTTCGTATTACTATCATTAAGGAACATTCTCAGTAAACAGAGATGCTTATACAAAACCACAGCTGGACTGGTGCTACACTTAAACACTGATGACACAGAGAGGAACAAACTCTTAGTCACTTTTTTCACTTTTTTTTTAATTCTGTAATGTCCTTGAGAAACAATACTATGATTCATGTTCTACTCTGTGAGAACACTGGAACTTGATTAAGTAAAAGGACAGTGATTTGAGGTTTTACTTTTTTTTTTTTTTTTAAGAATTCTAGGAAGATGTGTGGGTGGTGTGTGTACCAGATTACATTAACTCCTGGCACCGATAGGACTCCATGGGCTACTTTGAAATTACGGCTCATCAGCTTTTTGTCCTTAAATCATATGTAATTGCTTTTTTATTGTGGTCGTCATGGCAACTGCGGAAACTCTTTGAAGCCATTCGATGGTTCCTCCGGAGGGGTTGGGGGCTATGGGGTGTTGTGTGTGGTTTGTGTGTGTGTGTGTGTGTGTGTGTGTGTGTGTGTGTGGGTGGGTGGTTGCGTGCGTGCGTGCATGGTTGCGTGCGTGCGTGCGTGCGTAATGACTCCCAGTTTTATAGCACCACAAACAGACTGTGGAGCGACGAAGCATCAACAATTTCGCCCAAGCATCAACAGCTTAGCCTGCCGAGAGGTACGGATGCTGAGAGGGATCAAAAAGGCATAAAGGTATAAAAGACACCAGCTGGGAAAATTGGCTAATGAACCCCATAGAACATATCCCCTCTGCCCAGGCCCACCAAATAAGAATATGGCCAACTATTAAAGAAGCCAATACTCTCCGACCAGAACCTGCAGTTTTGCAAACAGGCAGAAATAATGAAACTTTTCTGAGGGGGCTTTTATTTTCTCAGCTTTGTGTTGTCTCCTTTCAGCTTTATGTTGTTTGTTGTGAGACGCCTGACATGACAAAAGGAAACATATGGAGCTAAGTGACAGTGTCAGCCAGAGCCGAGGCTCCCCAGAGCTCATCACACACCATAGAAGTCTAATTAATATGCTAATGGAGTCAGCCGTTTTCTGTTGGAAGTTAAGATATCAGCCGTCCAAAAACTCAATTACTGTAATTCAATGGGAGCTGCTTTCCCTGATGGAATCACAGAGAAAGAGAAAAGAGGAGAGCAGATGGGAGAAACTTTTTCGGTGTGTGTGTGTGTGTGTGTGTGTGTACTTGTGTGTACTTGTGTGTTTGTCCGCTTGTGTGTGTGTGTGTGTGTGTGTGTGTGTGTGTGTGTGTGTGTGTGTGTGTGTGTGTGTGTGTGTGTGTGTGCGTGTGTGTTTGCGTGCGTGCGTGCGTGCGTGCGTGTGTGTGTGTATGTGTGTTTTCACTAACACAACCAACAGGGATATTTAGGACAACCTGTGTAGTTGTAGCTTCTCAACTGCTTTCTCTGCCTATTATCACCCTCAGCTGTTGTGCTGACTCTGAAGTTCCTCAACCCGTCAGCCATTTTGCTGAGAAGAAAGCTAGCCTAGAATATGTAGCTCAGGGGGTAGTTAGTAGGGGTTCTGGCTAAGATGCAGCACAGAAGAGAAGACAACTTGAAAGTAGAGAGCAGAAGCTTCAGAAGAGTTAGATATCCACCGAAACATCCACTTGTGTGCACTCACTACAACAGTAATTCACTCATCTTACTGTTAAGTGTCTTCACTTCCTGAGAATACTTCTGCTACATCATGAGCACCTGCATATTGTCCTGCTTTGAGTTTTTCATATCAACAATCCCAAGTAGTGCAACTTTCTTCTCAAAACTTTGCATATGATACTTCACAAACCCGTTGGTTGATTTGAAATGTGCAGACTACTATGTACATCACGCTTCCACACTTCCTGTGTCCCGGCTTCTGCAGTGGTTGCAAAAGCATGAATAATTCATCCAATAATGTGATGAATAATTTGTAATATGACAATTAATAATGTGTCGGAGGTTTCCTGCTGCTACTGTACCTACATGGACACGCAGGTCTGTGCTTTATACATGTTTATTTAATGTTGTTTTATTCACGGGGCCCAGAAAGCCCCGCTTGCAGTAGGAAAATAGAAATCAACTGGAAGTATGTCTGGGTGTGTGTGTGTGGGGGTGGGGGGGTGGGGGTGGGGGGGGGGGGGGGTAGAGAAGAGGGCGGGAGAGAACTAAATCATATCCACGAGATGTGAAAATGTTGCAAAGTGCTGTTCAACATGAAACATAGATGTGTAGAGGTAATGTGTTGTTACTTGACTTTTTTTTAACTGTGCCTGAACTAAGTTATACAAACTGCTGATTTGATAGAGTTGCTATAGTCCATCTTTCAAGATAAAACTGCTTTACAAAGCTGTTGGATGACAACACTTTTACATACAGTATACTGTACATTTGAACATGACAATTAAATATTCTTCGGATTCCATAAAACTATTAAAACTAAAACTGCGTCCTATCTCTATGACTACAACCAATATGAAGGAAACTATGTTGTATTAAGTTTTGAATTGGGAGCATTTCCGTTGTCTGTATTAACAAAAATGTCAACATTTATCCATTTTGTAAACTAGACACAACCTAACTATTGTACGATGGACAATATCCCTGCGCATTGCAATACCTAAACATTGAAATAATTATACATTACCTGTACATTGAAATACCTATACATTACCTGTACATTGCAGGTTTTAGTGGAGAGATCCTGAGTCAGTCTGATTCGCTGTTCTGTTAGAAGTGTTCACTTTGTCTCTGTTAAGGACCATCAAACATTAAAATACATCCTTAAATTAATATTTAAACGCTGCTATTTTCAAGAACATCCCGTCCAATTGTCTTCTGCAGAACGCTAATGGCTTAGGATGGAATCTGATGAAGGTGAAGGCTTTGATGTCTCACTTCTCGTGGGTTTCACTGATTATGGGCACACTGGGCTGAAGGAAAACTCATATGCTCTGTTTTCATTGAAGGAGATAATAACAGAGTTTTTCTCTGTTTCTTGTTAAATATTTTGAGGTAAAATGACTCATAGCGGAACTGGGCAAAAATACATATTTGAAATATGCTTGATCTAACTGGCACAATTGAAGCAAATTGACTAGTCTCAGAAGTGCAAACACTTGAGCTCCAGCTAAGACAAATTCACTGGAGTCGAGAGTCTTTGAGAGTCTAAAACACTTTATATGTGGCCAAACCACACATTTCTGTTTCTTTATGACTGAGAATATGTCCAGATTCTGTATGTTGTCGGCAATAACAAACATTCCATTCCCTATACTCAGGTTTCATGTATATTTCAGTAGCATATTAACACAGAGATTTCCCTTTGTGTGCAAGCCATGGAACAAGGGAGTGACATGGAGGATAGCCTTTTTGTTTTCTCTCCTCCCTCGGGATGTTCTTTGCCAAGTCCCTTTAATGTCACACACCCCTGCAGAACCGGTTGCGCGTGAATACTGTACTGTATACAAAGCATGAAGAACAACATTGTGTAACACAGAGAACATTTGTCATGTGTGCTTCCATCTTGGTATTTCCAGTCTGTTGTACACATCACTGCTGTACATGAGCATGAACAGCGGCTCTTCCAGGGAATGGGTCTCAGATGGGTTAATCCGAATAGGAGCCGACACTTCTTCTTGTCATATAGAAATGACTTAACTGTCAGGTTTGGTTCCAGTGTTGAGATTCACCCTGAGGAGCCTCCTGTGGCTGTGTGTGTGTGTGTGTGTGTGTGTGTGTGTGTGTGTGTGTGTGTGTGTGTGTGTGTGTGTGTGTGTGTGTGTGTGTGTGTGTGTGTGTGAGAATCAGAGGTGTCGCTGTTGTTAGTGATGTATCGACAACTCCCAGGGTTTGATTACACCACTACACTGGAGGGCCAAGAGGTCTAAATTAACACTTTCCTTCGTTCACACACACACACACACACACACACACACACACACACGCTCAATTAGGCTGGTCCTCCACGTCCACATCTCCTTGTTATCCACCCACCAGCACCACTGAAAAGAGACAGCTAGTTCTAGGCCACCACTACAGTGATGTCAGTGTGTGAGTGTGTGTGTCTGAGTGTGTGAGTGTGTGTGTGTGTGTGTGTGTGTGTGTGTGTGTGTGTGTGTGTGTGTGTGTGTGTGAATCAGTGCCTCAACTCTCACTCACTCCACCCTGGCCACTTACCCCGCTACCCTGCTACGGTTACCATAGTGATGATCAGCTGTAATTAGCAAGGACAGATCTAATTACAGACTGATCTAACAGCTTGTAACACACACACACACACACACACACACACACACACACACACACGTGCACAGAGAGAGAGAGAGAGAGAGAGAGAGAGAGAGCGAGAGAGAGAGAGAGAGAGAGAGAAAGAGAAAGAGAGCGAGAGAGAGAGATAGAGAGAAAGAGAAAGAGAGAGAGAAAGAGAGAGACAACCAGGTATAACAAAGGGTTTAACTCTGTTGAAAGGCCAAAGGGACAAAGATGGGGCAAAGACGAACTGGCACAGAGACAGGGGAACACACAGAGACGGGGAACACACAGAGACGGGGAACACACAGAGACGGGGAACACACAGACTAAACACCCTGGGAAGGATGATGAGGAACAGGTGAAGCCAATCAGGCCGGGGTCGACAATCACACAGGTGGGAAACACACAAGGGCAGGTGGTGAAGTGTCGGAAACGAGAGACAAGGTGAGTAACACAAAAATTAACAGGAAACAATCAACGAAATAACAGGAAAAAAGACAAACATAAACTAAGAAACAGGACGAGACGTTACAGGCCTGGCTTCAGTCTTCACCTCACAGGCCAACCAGGTTATAGCCAGGTTACAGGCAGGTTACAGACAGGTTATAGACAGGTTATAGCCAGGTTACAGACGGGTTATAGACAGGTTACAGACGGGTTATAGACAGGTTATAGCCAGGTTACAGACGGGTTATAGACAGGTTATAGCCAGGTTACAGAAAGGTTATAGCCAGGTTATAGCCAGGTTACAGACAGGTTACAGACAGGTTATAGACATGTTACAGACAGGTTACAGACAGGTTATAGACAGGTTACCGCCAGGTTACTCATTGTGGTTCAGCATGTTTGACTGAACCACATCTGCTGGTAGCAAAGATACAGAGGAAAGCTTCTACGTGGAAGAACATAATGAGTGGGTGAGAAATAGTGCCTCAATTTGACACTCAGGTCCATGTGTTTAAACTGGGCGGGAAAATGAAATGGTTTATGCCCTCAATTATAAACATAATGACTTCCTAATTAGCCATTTCATCGTCACAATGGAGTTATCAATTATTCCTGCGTGATTAAAGCTGAAGAATGTTATCCTGTAGTTATGGGAGGAAGATAAACGGAGAGAATATTGTGCAGCTTAATAACTAGCGGGCGCTGGCCAGGGGTGCTGGCAGGGGGTGCTTTTCCTGGACCTGCTCATTGTCATGAACACGCCTGTGTCACCTCTACTTCACCCACCTGAGTGCAGTCCAAATAGTGCTTCAGGGCTGCGGTATTTCCACCAGTTACCGGCACAGCACAAATTGCCAATACGCCTGC
>NC_139656.1:2147500-2155000 GCF_951799395.1 Argentina silus | reverse complement strand
GCATAGCTAATATTATATATATATGCCATTTAGCTGACGCTTTTATCCAAAGCAACTTACATTGCAGTGAGTACATACATTTTTCAGTATATATGGTCCCAGCAGGAATCAAACCTACAACCAAAGCGTTGTTAGCGTCATGCTCTATCAACTGAGCCACAGAGGAGCTGAGAGAGAGAGCTTGACTGTGTCGCCCCTCCCACCTGTCTGCCCGCCCCTCCCACCTGTCTGCCCGCCTCTCCCACCTGTCTGCCCGCCCCTCCCACCTGTCTGCCCGCCTCTCCCACCTGTCTGCCCGCCCCTCCCACCTGTCTGCCCGCCTCTCCCACCTGTCTGCCCGCCTCTTCCACCTGTCTGCCCGCCTCTTCCACCTGTCTGCCCGCCTCTCCCACCTGTCTGCCCGCCTCTTCCACCTGTCTGCCCGCCTCTCCCACCTGTCTGCCCGCCTCTTCCACCTGTCTGCCCGCCCCTCCCACCTGTCTGCCCGCCTCTCCCACCTGTCTGCCCGCCCCTCCCACCTGTCTGCCCGCCTCTCCCACCTGTCTGCCCGCCTCTCCCACCTGTCTGCCCGCCTCTTCCACCTGTCTGCCCGCCTCTCCCACCTGTCTGCCCGCCTCTTCCACCTGTCTGCCCGCCCCTCCCACCTGTCGGCCCGCCTCTCCGCGGTGCTCACACAAGAAATGACAGCGTAGTCTAAATGTCAGATGACGAGTGTGTAACATTTACCCAAGCTGTCCCTCCACAGACTCTGACACTTATTAACCCAATCTCCACACCAATCACACACATGGGGCTCTATTTTCAGCCGATGCAAAACAAATGAAGGTCCAACTGCAGGCGTATGTGCAACAAATAAAATGGCCAGTGCATGTTCATGATAATGAGCAGACCAATTGCCATCAGTTGCATTAAAAAATTGTGGCTTCAGCACGAGGGTTAGGGTTATTTTGCGGAAGTCATCATTGAGCTTGAAATTGATAGTGGTTTCAGTTTAGAATTATACAATAGGGCCTATACAATTAATTCAGGAACTTGTTGATACATTTGTACACTATCCAATATAGTAAAGAAAATACATATTAAAGTTTAAAGTATTGTTTTCAAGTAATATACACAACCCTGACTCAAATCAAAGTTTCTACATTTCTAGAGTATGTAGGCTAGAAATATTGGCCATTCCCAGATAGCTTCATACAGCTTTTGTAAATAAACACACACGCACACACACACACAGGCACGCTCACACAGGCACGCTCACACAGGCACGCTCACACACGCACACACACACACACACACACACACACACACACACACACACACACACACACACACACACACACACACACACACACACACACTACAGAAAAAGCCCTGAAATAGACCATGCATCATGATACCATGTCCTGATTATTTAGCTCCTGACTTCATGGACTGTCCAAGGTTTTGACACCTCCTTTTAGCTTGTTTAGAAATAGGACAGGCAATGACAATGAAAGGACCAGTTTCTAGAACCAGATAAAGCCACGTCTTGAACTAAACCTCACAATGCACACTCTCTACTGAAGATGCTTTTTAGTCTACGTAGTCCACGAAAAAAACAGGTCCTTGGAGATACACAAAATAGCCTTCAATTAAATGAATTCAACCGATCAATCATTACCGAATCACGATCCCTGGGTCCTGAGTCTTATTTAAACAACAACAATCTGACAGCAAAGGGCCAGGGAGTCTAGCATACCACATAGGCCCTTTCTCAATTGTTAAAAAACGTGTGTCCTTTCATCCATCCTCCACTCGCTTCCTACTCAAAGCACATTGGAGGAGAAGATCCATGTTCCTCCCCTCAGATGTTCTCCTCCAATGCTTTTTGAGAAGGAAGCAATTGGAGGACGGAGAGGACAAGACGTGAGGAATCACGTTTCTAATCATTGAGAAAGGGCCATAGAATGAAGCAATACAGGATATTGGCAATGCATTTTGAGTGGTATATATGCCAGTGTGCCTATCGAGACAGCCTTCACTTTTCCTCCATCTCGATGCTCTCTATGAATAAACTCTTCCCTGTGAGGGAGCTGCTGTGTGGCCGTCTGCAGCCTGTTAATGGTGACTGATTCACAACAAGTTGTGGCTAAAATAAACGTAGCTAGTCAGTGACTGGAGACGTGTTTGTAAATGTTACTCCATCTACTGTCGTGACAGAAGGATGGGAGGAAGTCAGACAGTCACAACGAACCATCCACCATCTGAGACTGTTGTTGTCTAACATGACATGATCTAACATTTGGATGTCAGAGGGTTTTTTGGGTCTGGTCTCCTCCATTCTTTCTTTCTCCTCTCGAACCTTCAGTCTCCTCTCTCCTGTCTCTCTCTCCTCTCCTCTCTCCTCTCTCCCTTAGAGGTTTTCAGAGGGTGTTTAGTGTCCTCTCCTTTGGTCTCCTCTCTTTTATCTCTCTCCTTTCTTATTTCTCCTTCCTCCTCTTTCCCTTGGTCTCCTTTCTTCTGCCTCTCCTCTCCATTGTCTCCTCTTTCTGCAGGAGGTTGTCAGAGTGTTGGGGTTGATGAGGAGGCAATGATGAGGCTGTGTCATCCTGTCAGCAGATGATCCCTCCTCTCTGCCGCTTCCTGTCTGTGTGACTGGCTGTCTGTCAGGGAGAGGCTCAACCACAAAAGACTCACAGAGCACTCAAGTACTTGGGGGCTTAAATCGTCTTTGTCATGGAAATTTCAAACGTGGAGTTGTTTTTCAGTCAGCGGGAGTAGAGCGGTAATCTAGGAGACTAACAGTGCACATATCCACTCATGTCCCTGTCTCCCTCCTCTCTCCCTGCTGCGCATGTAGCCTGTAGCCCTGTTCAAAGAACATGACAGTTGTCCCCAGTGCAGTCGCTAGGAGCTAGCTGGCTTGTTGGGTTCGCTCAAGTGTGGCGTCCCTCTCCTTGCTGCAGGTGTGGTGGCACTGATGTGGAGAGAAGTGCTGGGGTAGACATTTCTGACATCCCATTCCTTTACAGTCCACCTGGGGAGAGGGGGAGGTGAAGTACAGCCATCCACTTCTGTCAGAGGTACAGACCTCTCGGCATAGTCTTAGCCAATGGGAAGCTCACACTACAGGGAGCACAGGGGAAACGTGCGATGTAACGGTGGAGGAAAACAGTTACCCTCCACCTCCTTCTCCCCTACTCCTCTGAACCGCCATTACCCCCACCCCCAACCACGCTCCGTAAATGTGTTAAATGACAGGTGTTCAGCTGAATAGTCAATGAGCTACTACTACTACTTACATGAGATATAATGACGGTATGGTTATTATTGCATGTGCTACCCCTGAACTGACTATGGACAGTTTGTTTTCACTCTATGTATTTACAGCATTTGCCTATATGTTTGTGTATGGTCTATTGTTCATATTCCCTGTGAGGATGTTAGATGTTATGTTATTAAATTATGTATTTGTATATTGTGTACCCATTTGGCCTTCACAAGATTATTGGTTGAGTCATGCTCTGAGAGATAAGAGGCTCCTCACAACAAGAGCGCCACATTAACAGTTCCAAAGAGCTTTAATGGAAGGTCCCTTTGTTGTTGTTGTTGTTGTTGTTGTTGTTGCTTTTGTTTGTTGTTGTTTATGTCGTATGTGTGCGTGTGTGTGTGTGTGTGTGTGTGTGTGTGTGATGGAGATATCAGCCACATCAGGGGGATTGCATGGAACAGCATTTGCAAGTCAAATTTGCAAACATTGTATTTGAATGCTTATGAAGTATGCAAGGCTTTTGTGACAGACGAATAGTGTTTAGATGCTAACTAGGGTACGCAGGGAAGTGCATCGTAACTGGAAATTTGAGCTGACTGAAAGGGCACATCGTCATGTATTGCAAAAAATTACGCTGCGCTCATCTGATTCTACAGCATACGTTTTTCTTCCTCCAGAATTACTCCTGTGGCTGGTGGAGGTAGGAATGGGAGGACGGGCTCATTGCAATGCATGGAACAAAATGAGGAATGGTATCAAACACCCATTTCTACCTCCACCAGCCTCCACTGCTCCACATTGTATCCCACCCTTAAAGTGAGCCAGGTATAGCCAGGTCCCAGATCTGCATGTGCTTTAGCTCTGTCAGGACTATTACTGGCATGTCATACATAGTTGGAGTTGGCTAAAGCATATACAGATCTGGGAGCAGATGTGTGAAACCAGGCCCAGGCTAAAATACACAGATTTGGGACCAGGCTAAAATACAGACAGATCTGGACCCAGGCTAAAATACAGACAGATCTGGGCCCAGGCTAAAATACACAGATTTGGGCCCAGGCTAAAATACACAGATTTGGGACCAGGCTAAAATACAGACAGATCTGGGACCAGGCTAAAATACAGACAGATCTGGACCCAGGCTAAAATACAGACAGATCTGGGCCCAGGCTAAAATACAGACAGATCTGGAACCAGGCTAAAATACAGACAGATCTGGGCCCAGGCTAAAATACAGACAGATCTGGGCCCAGGCTAAAATACAGACAGATCTGGGCCCAGGCTAAAATACAGACAGATCTGGACCCAGGCTAAAATACAGACAGATCTGGACCCAGGCTAAAATACAGACAGATCTGGGCCCAGGCTAAAATACAGACAGATCTGGGCCCAGGCTAAAGGCAACAGATGAAGCTTCTCAGAACTAGAAAGATCACATGAGCATACATGCAGTCAGAGGTAAAAGCAGAGGTAAAAGCTGATCTCATGCCCATACGTAAGAACGTTCCGATTGTTCATGCCTCAGAATACGACCTATGTTTACGTATGCTTGACCACGTGAATTGCGGTTAGGCAGTACTAGGCATTCACTTTGAGTGGTTAAGGTTAGGGTAAGTTGTCTAGGAAAGGCATAAGCAAGAAGAATGAGCACCAAGTAGTGTCCCAAGCGAGAATCAAACCTGCATCGTTTAGGTTCCAATGCTCCGTGTGAGGTGTCGTCAGTTTCCCTCACGGCCAGTGGAGGCGTACGTAAACATTGGTCATTTTCTGCGGCATGAAAAAACGTAAACATGCGTCCGTATCTCGGGGTGAGCAGGTTGGGTAAAAGAGAAATCGCTGGCACCACAAAGTACATTGTGCTTCACACAGAATTTAGCCTTACCTGTTGTGAACGAAGTACCTCAGAGTGACAATGTTTACAGTTCGCCTCTCCCTAGTTGGACCCTGTCTCTTGATTTATTCATCAGCACTGTTATTAATTTATAAGCGACAATGCCATCTGGTAGTGATGGTAATAGGGGTGGATCACTGACAGCATGTACTGACAGGAACGCTGACATCAGGGGAGGCTGGTGGAGGTAGAAATCAGAGGACGGGTTCACTGTAATGCATGGAATAGAATGAGGAATGTTATCAAACACAGGTGAGGCTGGTGGAGGATGAGCTCATTGTAGTGCATGGAATGGAAGGAGGAATGCTATCAAACACGATACCATTCCTTATTCCATGCATTACAATGAGCCTGTCCTTTGATTTTGATTTTCCAACCTTCACCAGCCTCCCCTGGCTGAAATGTTCTAAACCCCAATTTGCTTTAGTTTTGGAAGCAGAGAAAGCAGAGTGATAGCTCACTCGAAAATCAATGTTTTCTGGTGTTTTTTTACCCTGAAAATGATCCACCTCCTCCAAAGAGAATGGCTGATTATTATTTATATGTTGTATTTATTTTATTTAACCCTTATTTTACTAAGTACGTTTTTTTATTTAACCCTTACTTTACTAAGTCTCATTTGCAGCAACAACCTGGGGAACAGTTACAGAGGAGGGGATCGGGGACGCATGAGCCAACTGAAAGCAGGGGATGAATAGGTGGCCATGATCGTATGAGGCCCAGATTCATTGTGGAATTCACAGCAGCCAATTAGACTGTTCTAGGGTGATCAATTGTAGTATTCCAGAACAACAACAGCTAACAATTAAAGAAAAGAAAGAAGGAAAAACATGGTACCTTAGTCTCCTGTTTTTTTTATGAATCAGCTATAATCCAATTTACATGCTCAGCAGTGCAGAAGTGCACAGGGGGCAGACAGTAGCTCCACAACGTAGGCCCTCTTGTTTCTTCATTTATTTAAGCTGTGTCCCTCTGTAGAAATGATGCCTGCTGCGCATCTCTGCGCAGGGAGGTCTGAGGGAAAGTCCCCCCCTCCATTCTCCTCTGAGCTTAGATCATATAAGCTTTATTCCATGGGGGGAACAGACTCCAGGGTAAAGTTAAGGACCATTGTGACACCTCAGCTGAGACGAGACAGGCTCATATCACGACTTAATACTTAAAGGAGCTGACATGATCCATTCATCATTTGGGAATTTGAGACAAGATTGTGGGATTGGGACTCAAGGAAGAAAAAAAAATGCTGAGGTTAGTCTTTTTCAATCATTTTTTGATGAAACATCTTGTTAGGGGGGATGTGTTGTGAATTAGAATTCTATCTACGTTTGTGATCTGTATCATATCATAAAATATCTTGAAGTCTACTCACTGCATCATAGTTTTGCAGTGAAGATTTGTCTTGGTTGTATGATTTGTGTAGAGGGGGGTTTTCTATGGACAGAGCCAGTGACAGTGACAGTTGAGCCTTTCCTGAACGTCCCCTTGACTGACAGCCCAGTTCAGTACGCTGTCACACACTACACACAGTGTTCCAACAGGCCTGACGCTGTCCTCTCCTCTGAAGAACAGGTGGTGTTCCGTCTCCTTGACTTACATAACAACAACAACAACAATACCTGACATCCACCTGACAACAAGGAGAGTGATCATAGGTGGGTGACAGACCTGTATGTGCTTCAGTCAACTCCAATGACTTTCATTGTCATGTTCATATCATGACAAAAACATGACAATGATCGCCATGGGAGTTGGCTAAGGCATGTACAGATCTGGGACCCAGGATACTGAGTAATGGACATAGGAGTTGGTTCAAACACATACAGATACAGAAACTGGGACCAATCAACTTCATTCACGGACCAGGGACACAATCCATAGCCCAATCAGCCTAGCTCTGTCAGATCCATGAACAGAACCCATAGCCCAATCAGCCTAGCCCTGTCAGATCCATGAACAGAACCCATAGCCCAATCAGCCTAGCCCTGTCAGGACCATGCACAGAACCCATAGCCTAATCAGCCTAGCTCTGTCAGATCCATGGAGAGAACCCATAGCCCAATCAGCCTAGCCCTGTCAGGACCATACACAGAACCCATAGCCCAATCAGCCAGCCAAGAAGTTACAGAGCAACATGGTACAGTAAACCAATAGATTTCTCTCCTCTGCTTTTCCTTTCCTGACGTTGACAGATGTCTCCAATCTACATTTGCCTCATGTCTTATTTCACACACACACACACACACACACACACACACACACACACACACACACACACACACACACACACACACACACACACACACACATATCTACAATCCTCACTGTACACATATTTAGAATGATCTTGTTTCTCCCCAGC
>NC_139656.1:1862500-2140000 GCF_951799395.1 Argentina silus | reverse complement strand
TCCTCATTCCGTTCCGTGCATTACAATGAGCCTGTCCTCCGATGTCTACCTCCACCAGCCTCCCCTGCTCCCAAGCCCTCTGTTCCCTGGCTAACGTTGGCTGTGTTCCCTCCACACAGACTACTGGAGCAGAGAGATGAACCCTGTCTGCCATATGTACAGACAGACGAGCTCTACTCAACAGACTGGAAAACGCCAAAGTGTTTTTGGCACCGTAAAAGAAGTGTGTGTTCTCAGATCTGTAGTGCAAACATGGCAATTAGTTCGCTTTTAGAGTTCCACTCCACCGAGCACGTGACTGGGAGTCGTATGGCACAGCGTTCAAAGCTGATGTTTCAAATGCGTACGCATCTTCCCCACTTGTATGTCTGACATCTGTGTTATAATGGGGGTTGTCGGGGAGAGCAGGTGTGGTAGAGATTTAGTTGTATTAGCATTTTCAGTGACAAGCATTTATTTGCCGTTCATGAGTCTCTGTAGGAGATGACACAATGCAAAATTGTCCCTAGTTAGCATATGACAGCAGTAGCACATTAAAGACTCTCAGGAGGTCTAATGATGCTGCCACCAGTGCTTATGTTGAGAAGTGGCACCTCAGACTTTCTACGACCTGAGTATGAGTACATTTATTATCAAATGTTGTTTTTTAGTATATACTCTAAAATTGGACCTCTGGTACTGTAGAAAGAGTAGCAGTACCTAAATTGAGAACCAGAACTTGTTTCATTCCACCTCAAGCACAGGCTACCACACACAGAGATGCAGTGGTGACGTGACTGTCATAGTTCAAACGCAGGTCTCCCACGTGGATGACCCAAGCGCATACCTTTAGGCCAAGTGGACATCCTCAAGGTCCTCAACTGCGACACTTGAGATGACGTGTTACAATGAGCCTTTCCTCCAATTTCTGCCTCCACCAACCTCCCCTAGTTGATATGGTGAGAATTGATACAAATTAAAGGTTAATGCTGGGGTGACTGTTGGTATTAGGTCTACCTCATCACAAAAGCGTGATTCCTAATCACCTCCACTACACTAAGAGAGCGAACTCATCCAATGATCCTGTAGGCTAATTGTTAACTTTGTCCTTGACTTTGTGTTTTACTTCTGATCAAAGCCAAAAAAACCCGGCGTTCTAAACTCCAAGGGGGGAAAGATGAGAAGAAATCACTGATGCATCTAGGCTCCTGTGGCCACGACCCCTAACACTCTCTCTTTACGTGAGTTCCTCTTTCTAAAACACCTCTCCCTCTGTTCCATTTACACCTCTTAGATTCAGACTCATTCAGTAGAGGTTGGTGGAGGTCGAAGGAGACATGGAAGGACAGACTCATTGCAATGTATGGAACGGAATGAGGAAGGGTATCAAACATTTGTTTGCGTTTGATACCATTGCTCATTCCGTTCCATGCATTACAAGCAGCTCGTCCTCAGTTTCCAACCTCCACCAGCCTCCCCTGGTGATAGAGTATGATATGATAGAGCATGAGGATGATGCTGAAGGCTGAGTGAATTAGCATGGAGGAGGAAATTAAAAGAACTTCTGCTAGTTTGGCAGATGGGTGGACTGGCCCTGGGTGTCTCTGTGGCTTTGTAGCTTTCCACCGTAGCTTTAATGACCATTGCTGTAACCCCGACACACACAGCCAGGGGGGGGGGGGGGGGGGGGGGAATGATGACACATGAGAAAAACAAAAGTTGTAAACAAGTTTGTAGCTCCTACTTAATGTTTGATGAATAGGGAGTCGAGCGGCTCATGTATTTTTTAAGGAGACTAGAGGAGAAGTTGGAGGGCTTGCTCTTTCAACGTTGTGTGCCCTGGTCTGTTTTTACTGCCCTAGTTTATGTTGGGTTACGGATGCTATCAGTAGTTGGTTGTGAAACTGTAAAATCACTTAACTAAAAGTGAATGTCCACAGATAACACTTCAGTCCAAGGCCAGGAGTGGCTAAGGGCAGGGGTGGGCTCAGCCCACCCAAACGTGCGTCTTGCCCACCCAATTAAAAGTTAAGAAAAAACTTTTTTTTTTGTTCAGCCAATGGAAAAATAGCACAGAAAACACCAGGACTGTTTCTAACTTCTGATTGGGTGGGCAGCCTACAGCCCACCTCCAAAGTCACCCACTGCCCACCCCTTCTTTTCGTCGTGTTCAGGCACAAACACACAGAGCTCTGAAGCAGACCCGTCCAAGTGTCTCTCAGAGCATGCCGAGGGGGAGGGGTGTTGCTATGACAACTATGAACTCTGATGGCTCAGATTGCACACACACAGAGCAAGGCAAAGCAAGTAAACGCACACACACTGTCCCACTGCTCATGAAAAATCACACACTCAAACGCATAACCTGCTCTAACTCGTGTATGGATTGGAACAAATTAGTGCTCTAAATGTTTAGCTTAACTTTAGTTAAGTTTTTGTTTATTACGCTTATTTTTGTCAGGGATCATGTACAAAAACAGTAATCTTAGAGAGAGGAGATGCTTTGCATCAGATTTAGTTAGTAGCGAATTTAGCAGCGATCAGCAGTCCAATCAACTCAAATTTGTTCGATGAAGGGAGAAGGACAGACTGAGGAGAATGATTTGTATCTGCCAGACCCAATTACATTACATTTACATTTATGGCATTTAGCAGACACCTTTATCCAAAGCGACTTACAACTAAAACATTTGACAAGTGAATCATCTATCCATCAGTCATCATGAGAAAAATTATTTTATGCTAGGACCAGGGGCTATTGGCAGTCACAATGCTAGAAGAAAGAAAGATTTTTTATTTATTTTTTTAACATGTATTTACAGGAGAGAAACTTGCACAGGGGGGTAGTGGGGATGAAGAGGTCTTTAGGAGGGACAGTTAAAATGTAACCTCAAGAGATGGGTCTTCATTAACTTGATTGAAATCACTCACCATCATTGGTCTAGTTCCAAATGGTTGGCCTGATTTAGTCTAAATCTAAATCTTACACAATACTGATTACTGATTATTCATAACACCTATATTTGTTATTTGTTTACCTATTTGTACCCTGGCAGTCACAATCACAATTAGTCAGCACATTCAAACTATTTCTGTAATTCTGGTACGATGAGAAAAGCTAAGCCTTGTATATGAAATGCATTGAAATAAGCAAGAATTTTTACTTCTGTATAAAATGGATCAGAAAAAGAGTTTAACAAGAGTTTCAAAATGAAAGCAAAATCAAAAAGGCCTCTTAGCACTGCCTAAGACCAAATGTTTAAAAGAAAAAAAAAAGAAATTTTTTTTTAAAAAAAATCAAAGAAAACCTAACAAGCTTATAACATCAGCAATGCTGGACAAATTACATCTGACATAAGAGAAGCCACGGTCTATAACAGCGGGAAATAAATTCACTTATCTACCATAGGCTATGTGCACGGGGAAACATTCCCAATAATTTGTAAGACATAACCACACGTGGACTTAAACTCAATGCACTTGCACAAACACTGAACAGCAACACTAAACTGCTAGTATTCATTTACAGATTCGATACACAGCACATTACGCTATAAAGAACAATTAATCCATGACCACACCATTTCAAGAAGCGAAGCTTATAGTAATCAGAACATACTTAGCACAACATTACATTAACTTGATTGAAACTTGGTTTTGTATGATTAGACCCCTACCCAAAGTCCCGCCCCCAGCAGCAGAGAATAGTTCCCCACCAATGCTCCTGTACCCTCCACAAGTACTGCCTCTGTACCCTCCACAAGCACTGCTCCTGTACCCTCCACAAGCACTGCTCCTGTACCCTCCACAAGCACTGCTCCTGTACCCTCCACAAGCACTGCTCCTGTACCCTCCACAAGCACTGCCCCTGTACCCTCCACAAGCGCTGCCCCAAAACAGTTCCCTCTCTCGGCTGCTTCAGTCCCACCTTACGTGGTTAGCAACTTGAATGGCGATGCACCATCCCAGCCAATGTTAGCTAGCTACCCAAAGCGTGCATTCGATGCTACATTATGACCATTCAATCCTGCCTGGTACCGCACACGACCATGGCTGGAATACTCTGTTCTGCGGGATGCATGCTTCTTTTTCCCTGTCGGAACTATGTCACTGCCATTGAGAGGGATGTTATTTTTACCTCGCATGGTTTTCACAACTGGAAAACGGCACTGGAGCGTGACGGCGTTACAGAAGCATGCATCCAGCCACAGTCATGTACAGGCTGCAGTCACCTGGTCTGAGCACAAATGCAGAGAGGCAACAGGGGAAACCATCAACTGTATGCTGGTAGGTAAAACACAGCTTGAAAAGAACCGATTTTGTGTCAAGAGCATTGGTGGTGTAGTTAAGTTTGTGTGTGTGAACGGGTTAGGGCTCCGTGGAACAACAGAAACCTTAAAGTGTGACCACGGGGACACAGATGCTGATGACATTGCTGCGGGACTTTTTTTTTTAATTGTTTGAAGATACCTTAGAGAAGGACGACAAGCTAGCTGATATTGCTAAGGGTTTACCTAAAAATGCCAAGTCCACTTCTAAGGATATTCAAAACGAGATAATTGAAACACTGGCAAACATGGTTCTTGGAGAGGTCGGGAAAAGGTATACAAATGCTGACTCTGCAGGGTTTTGCATGAAAAATGATGGGACTAGGGATAGGTGTAATGTTGAGAATGTGTCCATAATGATTCGGTTTGTATGTAATTCCATGCCAGAGTAGCATCTTATTGGGTTGCTTGACTTGCATCAGCTTGATGCTGAGTACATGTCCACTGAAATATTGAGACATCTTTCTGATGCTAGCTACAGTGCTGACAACATAGTTAGCCAGTGTTATGATGGTGCATCGTTGATGAGTGGAGTACGTTCATTGTTATAACCGCACTTCGTGCCATGCAGGATGAGCCATGTGCCAAAACGTTTTTCGACCTCTCTAATTCGCTGTATAACTTAACCGTCACCACTATGTGTCAGAAAAGTGTGAAGCTCCTTGTCTCAAAAGACTGCTTGAAATTCGCTGGACAAGCCATTATGAGCCATGTGACAAGGTGCATTGTTGATTTATTTATATGCCATTTAGCTGACGCTTTTATTCAAAGCAACTTACATTGCAGTGAGTACATACATTTTTCAGTATATACGGTCCCAGCGGGAATCAAACCCACAACCCAAGTGTTGTTAGCTCCATGCCAACTGAGCCACAGAGGACCAGTTGGTTGAGAAGGAAGACCGTCTTCTCACTATCCTGTCAGAGATCTCAGAGGATGATGATGCCACAGTTGATTTGTGCACTGAGGCATCAGGCCTGTTAATTCAAATTAAGAAGCATCATTTCTTTGAGATTGGCAAATTTCTAATTTCTTCCAATTTCTTTCTTGGTGTCTTGAAACCAGCGAATGCAATTCTAGGTTGTTGGTGCATCACTGGAGTCCTTAAAAGACATCCGTAAAGATGAATGCTGGACAGAGCTTTCCCAGGCACCTGCTGGGGATGATTCACATCCTCCAAAGAGAAGGAGAACATTGAGTAAACACCTTGGTGAAAGTGTTGTGCTCCCAATTGTGGGTCATACAGATTCTGATGATCCCACCATCCCCCCCTGTCAGCCTCTGAAAAGATCCCTGCTCAACATCCTTGACAGGGCCATTTCAGAAATGGAAAAACAATTTCCAAGAAGAATGTAGTCCTAATGACAGCCATATCCAGTCTTGTACACAAATCTAGTGCATTTCTAGATTCCACCTTGTTGCGCCCTCTGTATGTGCTTGCTGGCACTGCAGCAGACGATGTGAGTGAAAAATGAAGTTCTTGTTGCAAAACCAATGTTGGTCAAGAGATGTCCAAATGAAACAGACCTGCAGAAGGAGTTGTATGTAACAGCCCTGGTAATTGATGTGTCTTACAGCATCATGTGAGAGTTCCTTCTCCACACTGTTACGAGTCCTAACCCCCCATCGTTGCACCATGTTACATGAAAGAAAGAGGAATTTGGTGATCTTGGCCCATGAGAAATCAATAACAAATACCTTAGACATGGATGAATTTGTTAGAATGTTTGTCAAGGGAAACAGGAGACTGTTGTTAGATAGATAGATAGATAGATAGATAGATAGATAGATAGATAGATAGATAGATAGATAGATAGATGGATAGATGGATAGATAGATAGATAGATAGATAGATAGATGGATAGATAGATAGATAGATAGATAGATAGATAGATAGATAGATAGATAGATAGATAGATAGATAGATTGTGCTACCTACCGACCCAGTTGCCCACCTATTATTTCTACCAGCCCACCCTAATATAGCAGGCTAAAGCTATAGTCAGTCTTTATCAAAAGACAAATATACACTTCTTTGTTTTGAAGTCATATGTTGTACATCAGGCCTAGTAGTGGTAATAATATTAACTGGAATTAACATAAGGTCCCCACAGTGTGACACTTCAACTCAACGACAAAGTGATTGAATGGTTTACAATGGCCCACATTTGTCTGTTTATATGTGTGCGTAAGTGTCGAGGAGAGAAACAACTGTTGTTAGATACAGTCCTGGCGATGTATAGTATTGTATAATGAAGACGAAGGTCTTATGTAAGATAATCAAAATTGCATTAAGAATCCCTGTGAGTGATGTTTAACATGGTTGGGAATAAAAAGAGGACAAATCTGTTGGATGTGAAACACACCGAACACATAGAACAGCTACATCCTATCACAGCGCTTGTTAGTGATGATGCCCCATGGGTTCACCACAGCAGCAGCCAATCATCATTGACCTCTCGTTATCCTCCTCTGAGGCTCATCTATTTGGAAACAATGGCCATGGATGAAAAGGTGTCCGCAGGTTCGATCGGAAGTGACAGTTGATTGGGAATGTACGATTAAATAATTGAGAAGTGGGTGATTTGTGCCTATAAAAAATGCAACTGGAGAGAATGAGACTTTGTTGTCTATAAATGAAAACTGCTCAATTCTACTACTTTGCAATCACAAAGCAATTTGTATGTAATAAAATATGCAATGTTGTTACTACAGTAATTACAATGCAACTGCACAGGTATTAGAACAACTTCATTCAAGTGTTACCCCAGATTTCTCCCTGTCCCTCCACACAATGCCTTCCCTTGGCTGACAAAGCATGCCAGTGTAATAGTCTGTTGTAGGAGATCAAACGTGTGTGTGTGTGTGTGTGTGTGTGTGTGTGTGTGTGTGTGTGTGTGTGTGTGTGTGTGTGTGTGCGTGCACATGCAAAGCATGCCAGTGTAATAGTCTGTTGTAGGAGATGAAACGTGTGTGTGTGTGTGTGTGTGTGTGTGTGTGTGTGTGTGTGTGTGTGTGTGTGTGTGTGTGTGCGTGAACATGCAAAGCATGCCAGTGTAATAGTCTGTTGTAGGAGATGAAACGTGTGTGCATGTGTGTGTGTGTGTGTGTGTGTGTGTGTGTGTGTGTGTGTGTGTGTGCGTGCATATGAAATGTGCAAGAAATGAAACGTGTGTGTGTTTGTACATGTGTTTGTACGTGTGTGTGTGTGTGTGTGTGTGTGTGTGTGTGTGTGTGTGTGTGTGTGTGTGTGTGTGTGTGTGTGTGTGTGTGTGTGTGTGTGTGTGTGAAATGAGGAGCAAGGCATAGACGGGTAGTGTGAACTGGCACACGTGTTAAAAGCCTCAGCGTTTGACTGTGAGCCTGGCACTACCACTGAGGACCTGTGTTCTAAAACAACTCTGCACTGTGCAGCCATGGAGATGATAAAAGCAGTTGAGAGAGAGAGAGAGAGAGAGAGAGGGGCACAGCTAGAGAGAGAGAGAAAGAGAGAAGGAGGGAGAGGGAGGGTGAGGCACAGCTAGAGAGAGAGAGAGAGAGAGAGAAGGGGGGAGAGGGAGGGTGAGGCACAGCTAGAGAGAGAGAGAGAGAGAGAGAGAGAGAGAGAGAGAGAGAGAGAGAGAGAGAGAGAGAGGGAGGGTGAGGCACAGCTAGAGAGAGAGAGAGAGAAGGGGGGAGAGGGAGGGTGAGGCACAGCTAGAGAGAGAGAGAGAGAGAGAGAGAGAGAAGGAAGGAGAGGCACAGCTAGAGAGAGAGAGAGAGAGAGAGAGAGAGAAGGAGGGAGAGGGAGGGAGAGGCACATCTAGAGAGAGAGAGAGAGAGAGAGAGCAAGCGAGATGGGGCATGAAAGGCTAAACTAGTCCCTTGGCAGTGTTGCTCCCTCTCCCACTCGTGTTCCAGAGTTCCAGACAGTTGCCTTCGTTTAAGGCTTTTAACGGCTACTTCTTTCTCTCCCTTCATTGATTTTGTCTTTACGTGTTAACCCTCCTCGGCTCCGCTTACAGCTGGGGTACCACAGGAGAAGAGGTCTGGAATCTTCTGGAATTCTAAATGTAACAGTGGTGGTTGGGGGTTTAGGTGAACCACACTCACATGATGAATAGCCATGCCTGAGAGCTAAAGACCCAGGTTCAAACCCAGATTTACATTAGCTCCACTGGGGTCTTTAGGTCAGTGGGTGGTGGGCGGGAGACCCAGGTTCAAACCCAGACTTATGCTAGCTCCTCGGGGCTCCCATAGGAGGCCCAGGTTAAACGCCAGTTGGTGGTAAACATGGAGTCATGCCCCTTCTGCCTAGCAGCTCCTCTGGCTGCTTTCCTCTCTAGTGGTATTCTAGCCTTGTGTGGCTAGACCACTCTCTCTCTCCTCCAGCGGTCCGCTCTGCCTGGCTAGCCTGTCCTCTCTGGGGACCTGAGGTAGAGAACGCGCTGTATATGTTTAATTTCCTTTGGGGAAAAAACAGGTGGATATTTTGCACCTGGATGAGGAGGAATAAAGAGAGAGAGAGAGAGAGAGAGAGAGAGAGAGAGAGAGAGAGAGAGAGAGAGAGAGAGCAGGCTCCAGTGACCTGTGTCTTGTCTTCGTCTCTCTGGGGAGATGGCTGGGTGAGGGCGGGATGTCCACAGCCTCTCTCTCTCTCTCTCTCTCTCTCTCTCTCTCTCTCTCCCCTCCATCACACCCCCTCTCTCTCCTCCATCACTTCTCTCTCTCTCCTTCATCCCCCCTTCACCCTCTCTTTCTCTTTGTCTCTCTCTCCTCTCTCTCTCTTTCTCTCTCTCTCTTTCTCTCATTCTCCCTCTCTCCTCCATCCCCCTATCTTCCTATCTCCCCCTCTCCCTATCTCTCTCTCTCTCTCTCTCTGTCTCTCTCTCTCTCTCTCTCTCTCTCTCTCTCTCTCTCTCTCTCTCTCTCTTCTCTCTGGGGTATCGACAGTGTCTCTGCCGCTGGGGATGGGAGTGATGGTGAACTGTGTTGTAAGTCAGATGTGACTGTGACTTTGTTTATCATGTATACCGTATCTGCAGCAGTGGAGGCTTCTAGATGGAGAAAAGGGGACGACAGGCTCATTGTAATAGATGTAACACAATGAGGAATTGTATCAATGTGTTTAATGCCGTTCCTCATTCCCTTCCATCCATTACAATGATTGTATGATTGTGAACTGTACTGTGAGTTTCTACTCTATTCTATTCCATTCTATTCTATTCTATTCTATTCTATTCTATTCTATTCTATTCTATTTTATTCTATTCTATTCTATTCTATTCTATTCTATTCTATTCTATTCTATTCTATTTTATTCTATTCTATTCTATTCTATTCTATTTTATTCAGAATCAGAATCAGAATTCTTTTATTTGGCCAAGTATATTTGCACATACAGGAAATTGACTTGGTGAGGTTGGTGCATGGACATAAAAAACAAATAGCAATTATTGACAAGAAATTTACAAAATGGCAAAGTATTAACAAAATAGCAATAACAAATTTACAAAAAAGAGCAGCAGAACAATACATCTTGTAGGCTGTGTGAGACTAAATGGCAGTGAGGCTAGAAGCTGTGAAATGGTTGTGGGGCATGTACACCACCTGGAATTAGAATAATTTTAAATAATTATAAATTACACTGTCAGTGCATTGTTTGTGTGACAGGGTCGGGGGGGTGGAAGTCCCATAGTCAGTGAGGGGGGGGGGCTTGGTTGTGAGCCCCACTGCCATGGGGAAGAAACTGTTCAGGTGGCGTGAGGTTTTAGTCTTGATTGACCGGAACCTTTTGCCGGATGGAAGTCTCTGGAAGAGGTTGTGACCAGGATGGGAAGGATCAGCGATGATCTTTCCTGCTCTCTTACTGGTCCTGGAGTGGAACAGGTCCAGGAGAGATGGCAGGTTGCAGCCGATGACCTTCTCGGCTGACCGAATGATCCGCTGCAGTCTGCCTTTGTCCTTAGCAGTGGAGGAAGCGAACCAGATGGTGATTGATGAGCTGAGTTATGGACTCAATGATGGCCGTGTAGAACTTGACCATCACTTTCTGCGGCATGTTGAATTTCTTCAGCTGCCGCAGGAAGAACATCCTCTGCTGGGCCTTCTTGATTGTGGAGGTGATGTTCTCGGGCCATTCTATTCTATTCTAATCATTCCATACCATACCATTCCATTCTATTCTATTCAGACTCAGTGACCCGCATATGTTTGCCCATCAAACCCTCTCCCCTTCACCCTTAATGGTAAGGAAACAGTGGGAAGCATGAGTGCACACATGGACAGCCCTGGAGGAGATGGCTCCTGGCAGACTAAGAGGACAGAACACTTATCTCCTTCCTACCCTCTCTCTAAACCTCATTTACCTCTTCCTTATTCCTCAGTCAATCATTCACTCCTCTCATGCTGCCTCTCTCCTCCATCGCCCCTCCCCCTCTCTCTCAATTCAATTAAATTGACTTTATTGATAAAGAAACAATTTACATTGCCAAAGCATCACAAACAATTATTAGATAAACAGGTAAAAACAATCAGAAAGTGAAGACAAGCTAATAAGGGAAATACTAAAACAAAAAAATATGCCACAAAGCTACACATTTTGCTGCTAAGATTTCACATGTGGGTATTTAGCCCAGTAAATATGGTCATTTTTTAGTATTTGTTTTTGTCATAAATTATTTGTGGATTTCTGATATTTTGGGGAAAAAAATCTTTTATTTCACTGTACTGTTGACACGAGGTTAGGAAATGTACCTTAGTTTCTACTTCATTTTGTAGGCAGAGTGAGCATAGCCTGTCCTCTCTGGGGAGCCATTTTGTATATGATGGCCTTCCTCCAAGGCCAGGCTATGCTCACTGAGTAATTTGCCACTGTGTAATCTCTGTTTAGGGCCAGATAGCAACTCAATTTACTTAGATGTTTGGTAGTTTCTATCCAATATGTTACATAGTTCTCTTTTTGTTTCTTGATAATGTGGTTAGGTCTAATCTCTCTCTCTCACTCTCTCTCTCTCTCTCTCCTTCATCACATCTCTCTCTCATTCTCCTTCATCCCCCCTCACCCTCTCTCTCTCTCTCTCTCTCTCTCTCTCTCTCTCCATCTCTCCCCCCTCTCTCTCTCTCCTCCATCCCCCTATCTTCTTATCTCCCTATCTCCCCCTCTCCCTATCTCCCCCTCTCCCTCTCCCTCTCTCTCTCTCTCTCTCTCTCTCTCTCTTTCTTTCTCTTTCTCTCTCTCTCTCTCTCTCTCATCTTGTCATACAGACATACTCAGTATGATTCCATGTGATTGTCTCCAGTATGAGCCATATTATTTAAGTAGATTAGAAGTAGCTCCCTCTGGTCTCCTGCTGTGTTAGGCTGAGCCTGTTATTTTCATGCAATGAGCTTTTTTTGGAGGTCGCTGTCAACTGTCCTGTCGTGTGTGTGTGTGTGTGTGTGTGTGTGTGTGTGTGTGTGTGCGCGTGTGCGCGTGTGCGTGTGTGTGTGCGCGTGTGCGTGTGTGCGTGCGTGCGTGTGTGTGTGTGTGTGTGCGTGTGTGTGTGTGTGTGTGTGTGCACATACGCGTGGGCGTGTATGTGTCTCTGTGTCGTCCATTAATTCAAATTAGCCTGGGATCCTTTTCTCTCCCCTGACAAATCCCTGCCTTTCTCCCAATGTCAATTACAGACAGGATGAAGATTAATGAGTAAAAATAGTTGAGTGAGGCGTCAGAGTGACAGGACTGTGGGGTGCTGCTTTGTACATTACTCAACGTCCCTCTGTCTCCCTGTCTCTGTCTCTCTCTCTCTCTCTTTGCGATGGCCTCTCTCTCTCTCTCTCTCTCTCTCTCTCTCACTTTCTCTCTCTCTCCCTCCCCCCCTCTCTCTCTCTCTCTATGTCTCTTTCTCTCTTTCTCTCTCTCTCTTTCTCCATCTGTCTCTGTATGTGTATGAAGCCCTTCCAGACAGAGATCACAGGAGCAGGGCATTTACAGGAAGTGGGTCCAACCCAGGAGGAGGCAGGAGTTGATCCTTTTTTTATTTATTTATTTATTTATTTTCCGAGTTGGGTTGTGCAGGTATTAGGTATTACCGGGTGAATAAGGTATTAGCTTATACTGTCCACACCTGTATTTTGCCATTATTATACCAACCAACATTTGTATAATAAACATTGTCCAAATTAAACTTGCACACACACATCACAACACATGATCAATAACTCTTGTCTGAGGGCAAGGGTTGAAGGAGGTCATAATTCTAACTTTTGGGCTGGTAACATTTACATTTACATTTATGGCATTTAGCAGACGTCTTTATCCAAAGCGAACCTCTCTCCCTCCTGACAACTGTAAGTCTGTGACTGTGTCACTTAAAAAATTGAACAAAACTATAGAGGACTCAAGTCGGGATATCTCGGTCGGTTTTTCTCTTTGAAGCTCCACTCTGAGCCCAGAAGAGCTGGGGGCCTCCTGTGAACGCACACTGTCCACAGCAGAAGTCAGAGTCAAGACTCTCACAAGAACTCCTCTTACCTCTTCTAAGTTGTGATTGGTTGAACCTGAGAATGATGAGCAGACTCTGACCAATGAGAGAGGGAGAGATGGGGGGGCGGGGGGGGGGGGGGGGGCGCTGGAGAAAGAGGAAGTTTGAGATAAAAAGGGAAAGAGAGAGGGACTGAAACACCTGAGGAGAGATGATTTAAACTATCTAAACAACGGGCGAACACTGAGAGACCTATTTTGAAGGAAATTGTTATTTTTTCTTGACATCGCAGATTTTTCAGAGTTTCACTGAATGTCGTAGTTTCCAAGTTAAATACACAGCGTGTGAAACATCAAGAAAAATCAACCCCCCTTCGTCAGCCGTTTAAGGTGCAGTTTGTGTATACAGTAGGATAATGAATCCTGTCCAGCGAGGTGGTTTCCAGGTGGTGTTTGCCATCAATGCAAACCTGCCGTTCCTGTTTTTGTTGTGCTTGCATTTGCAGTGACAGCATCCACAAAAGGAAGCAGGGCTGTTTTGAGGACAAGGATTGGTGATTTAAGCATCATGGCACTAAGCAGTGCCAAGTGTGTGTGTCAGCCCAGCCCAGAAGCATGTACAGTATGTTTACTCAAGGAGAAATAACAGCAACAGAAACAAACACTTCCCCAGTGTAACACTACTTAGCACTGCCCACTAATGAAATAGGTCTAACTCTTTAACTGTACCTTTTGATCGATAGATGATCGGAATATACCTCATTACCGGCTAACACTGCTGCTGGGATTCATCTATATTACTGTTGTTGTAAAATGTTTGTAAACATGTTATTATTAGCTTATTAACTTTATTACATTCTATTTTTGCTGTTGTGGATGTTGAGAGCTGCTCTGCCCAAGGCATTACACTGTGTACTTGTATTCAATGTAATGACAAATAAACAAATCTTGAACTTGAACTTGAGGATGAGGTTGAAGATGATGGGCATGGAAAGGCAAAGTTGATATGAAGGAAGGAAGGAAAGAAGGAGGGAATGCATGATTGACAGAAAGAGTATGAAAGGCCTGTGTTATCTAAATGCTGTATCATCTGCAGCCCTTTGGTTAGTAAATCAGACGTCTCCCTTTGTTGGCCCAAAGCACATCTGTTTTCATTCCCTTAGTCACCTGAAGAGCTGGGGGCCTCCTGCGAACCCACACTGTCCACAGCAGAAGTCAGAGTCAAGACTCTCACAAGAACTCCTCTTACTTCTTCTAAGTTGTGATTGGTTGAACCTGAGAATGATGAGCAGACTCTGACCAATGAGAGAGGGAGAGATGGGGGGGCGGGGGGGCGCTGGAGAAAGAGGAAGTTTGAGATAAAAAGGGAAAGAGAGAGGGACTGAAACACCTGAGGAGAGATGATTTAAACTATCTAAACAACGGGCGAACACTGAGAGACCTATTTTGAAGGAAATTGTTATTTTTTCTTGACATCGCAGATTTTTCAGAGTTTCACTGAATGTCGTAGTTTCCAAGTTAAATACACAGCGTGTGAAACATCAAGAAAAATCAACCCCCCTTCGTCAGCCGTTTAAGGTGCAGTTTGTGTATACAGTAGCATAATGAATCCTGTCCAGCGAGGTGAATGTTTGACAAGGCACAGTGGGAGTAGTCATGATGACTATGACTATTATTGTTGTGTTTCCAAACCAATTATACCTGCTGTTTTTTGTTGTGCTTGCATTTGCAGTCACAGCATCCGCAAAAGGAAGCAGGGGTGTTTTGAGGACAAGGATTGTTGATTTAAGCATCAGGGCACTAAGCAGTACCAAGAGGCGTACTTGTATTCAATGTAATGACAAAGAAACAAATCTTGAACTTGAACTTGAGGATGAGGTTGAAGATGGTGGATATGGAAAGGCAAAGTTGAAGAATAGGAGTTGTTTTTCTTCTTTTCTCACAGATATTAAGGTCATCTAAAGATACATTCGTAAATGTCCTTCACAATATGAAGGAAAGAAGGAAAGAATTAATTAATTAATGACAGAAAGAGTATGAAAGGCCTGTGTTATCTAAATGCTGTATCATCTGCAGCCCTTTGGTTCGTAAATCAGACGTCTCCCTTTGTTGGCCCAAAGCACATCTGTTTTCATTCCCTTAATCACCTGATCGATACTGGAGCAGATAGGGCCCATTTGTCTTATCAGTGACAAGACCAGGTAAACAATGCCTTAGAATAGCAGTTAGCCGGTAGCTATGATACACTGTAGCCTGAGAGGAACATCATGGCTAATGATTATAAATGGCTCTACAGGGAGAGAGAGAGAGAGAGGGAGAGGAGGGGGGCAGATAGAGAGGGGGATTTATGTCTCTGTACTGTCCAAAAAATCAGGAACCATCACTCTTAAAAACTCTAGTGCTATTTGTTAGAGTATAACACCTAGTGTTGTCAAACATACTTACAGTTATGCTATTCATCATGTTTTTTGCTCTTAGGCTTAAATGTGCCAGCTCTCCGCCACCCTACCTAACTGAGCAGCCTAGCAGAGAGCAGGTTTGTCAGGCCGACAAGCTACAACATCATTGTACCCACCCCACTTCTAAGTGCTCAAGAGGGGTGAAGAGAATGCTATTTATTGTTCGATAAATCAAAGAAAGGTCCTGTAAGATTCTCCGTAAGCACAACTAAACGCATAACTATTAAGTGTGTGTCTTGTTATGACTCCATTGTTATCAATCTAACTGACAAACCTGTGGCCATTATGAGGGTGGTTGGATAAGCTCATTGTTCTGGGCCCCCTGTGCTTCCCTAATGATGGCATTGTTCAGGTTTCGTAAAAAACAGCTTTAACTGAACATCAGTGTGGTCAAATGTGTCGTCACAGTAGGACTGGTGAAAGCATTGTCTCCTGATACATGATACAGATGCTAAAATGTAATGAAAACTTTTTCAATTAAAACATAAGCGGTGAAAACAGGTTCAGGACGGCAACTTGATTGCCTAATCATCTTGAACGCCAGCTCCTTCATCGGAGCACCATTGGGTTATTCTTATCTAATGGCGTTATCTTACGACAGATAACGCCATTCCGCTACACTGCGTTCCACACTGGTAGTCGTTCAGGCGAAGTGGATCGCGCTAGAATGATGACACCTGACGTAGGACAAGCCAGCAGGGGAGGCTGGTGGAGGTAGAAATCGGAGGACAGGCGCATGGAATGCATGGAATGAATGAGGAATGGTATCAAGCACGGCATCAAACACATTACAATGAGTCTGTCCTCCGATTTCTACCTCCACCAGCCTCCCCTGCTAGACAGGCTCTTTCTGTGACAGACGCATCAGTTGCAAGGTGCTTGAATAATAGAGCAGACTGCGATAGGGACAGAAGTTGCTGAATTCATCTTGATCCTAAAAGACATGAGACTTCTGTTATTAACTCATTCTTGAATGATGTGTAGCCATAATGCGATTTTCTAGAGATGTGGTTGAAAGTAGTCTCGCACGGGCCGCTTAGTGGCGTAGCACACTAATGCGCTTACCACGTAATCGCAAGGTTCCTGGTTTGATTCCGACCCTCGACCTATCTTGTATGTCATCCCTCCTGTCAATCTCTACTGTCTCTATCCCAATAAAGCAGAAATGCCCTAAAAACATATTTAACATATCTCCCATATCCATACCTTCAATTCGCATTGTTCTCGCATTGAATTTTAGATTAGCCGGTCTGTCTTGGATTGAACCTGGACGGAGCGATGGGAGAATGTGCTCGCCCTTTCATTGGATGTTACATTCCAAGAACCCTCCCACATGTCCGTAGATGTTTGCTTGTTGTTATGTGTGCCGTCTTGGCTGTTTTCCGACCGGATAGGACTAGTTTGCAGATAGTTGTTGCTAGATGCTAGCTTGCAGCATTGAAGAAAATTAAAGAAAACCTAAAGGAAAAACGGAATTCTGTTTGAAGTCTGAAGTGTGCTCTATACACACAGTCTAGTAGATGAAGGCAATAGGTATTTGATTGGTTTGACATGTGGCGAGGATTCACTCATTTCAAATGGATTTCCACAGGCTTTCCGATCTAGGAAACCCTGGTCTCAATGAGGATGAGTAGAAAGTAACTCAATAAACACGTTATTGTATAGACTAACGTCGTACAGCAGTTGTAAATCCAAGTTTATTCAAGCAAATGATAAAATACATGGAATTTTACTGTTCACAATGTCTAAGTCATTTGTACACGAGATTAGTAACAGTGAGATTTCACCCAGCTGTGGTGAAGTGCAGACAGCTGTTACAGCAGATATGATACATAGGTTAAACAGACTGACCTCAGCATATAAGCCTCAACATGCCTCGGGCTACGCAGGGGAAATAACATGAGTTATTATGATGTATGTATGTATGTATGTATGTATGTATGTATGTATGTATGTATGTATGTATGATGTGTTATCAAATATTACACTCTGTAGTCTGAGGAAACTAGAGGAGTGATTACTACAATAACGGATGATACTGGAACACATGAGCAGTGGTGTCAAACATGAGGGAAAAGTTGATCATTAGTACATTATCATAGAGTCTCAACACAAAGAAAAGGACATATTCAACAACAACAACAACAAACATACGAATATTTCTCCAATGGGAGTTGGTGCATATAGAAACAACTCTCACTCTCAATTTAAAAGTTACACTTTTGACTGGAGGTTTTGGATTGTGGCTTTAATGTTATGTTATCAAAGCAGACGAGGAAGAGTGGGGTGTTGAGTTGAGCAGGAGTCAACAGGCCGTACCCTCAGGGTCTCCCAGACTTCTGTTGGGCTGTCACAGTGATTTATCTGCTAGCGATGAAACATATGGAAGAGGAGACAGGAGAATCATCACTCTACAATATGTCTCTCTGCCTCATGACAGCGTGAAGGCAATTTAAATCACTCTGAGATGGAGCAAATGTATCTCTTTCCTACTGGTCACTGTATGGAAGGAATGTCATCAGAAATGAATGGCAGCAGAAGCTAGATGCAGGGGGGAGAACAGAGGGAGAGAGATACAGCCTTCAGTTGATGACATTTAGTGTAGCAGAGGCGGTTTCGCTCGTTTGATGACTTATGCTCAACAGGCAAACACAATAGGTGTGCTGATGAACTGCCTTCAAACCCAGTTTGTCACATTGATAAACATTCTTTTTTTTTTTATCCTGGTTGAAGCATCAGACCAAGACGAAAGCTACTAAAGATTGGGAATCATGGTACTAACGTTATCATTAGAATCGAGGGGCCAATTACTGCCAGAGCAGGAATCGAGGGGCAGGATTGTGACATGTTAAGTGTTTAAAAGTGATAATCCTACCCCTGTCGAAGTTGGCAGTAATTGGTTGTCAAAGAGCTGATGTCCTCACCCTGTCACACCCTTAGGACTTATACTGTACTGCCTCTATTATAACCTTATAATAACCATACCTGACTTATGTATAATTCTGCACATTAGCCTTACATGTTTGAACAGGAAAGCAAAAACAGACGCTTTGTTCTCTGACCTGGAAACGTCAAGGATGTGGAGAGAATAGCTTCTTAAACTGGAATAAGACACCGCACTGAAGGAGATGTATGGATGCACTCAACCGTTACTGTAGCAATCAACACCCTTCCTATTGGAGTAGGTGTGCATGTGTGTGTGTGTGTGTGTGTGTGTGTGTGTGTGTGTGTGTGTGTGTGTGTGTGCGTGCGTGCGTGCGTGCGTGCGTGTGTGTGTGTGCGTGCGTGCGTGCGTGCAGTACTGTGCCACAGTGTGAAGGCTGCTATCCTGAGAGACGTAGACTGAGGATGTTCCCCCCTGGGCGCTGGAACAGGGGAGGCACTTCAATGATTCATGTCATGTCAGTAATGATCCACTAAGTTCTCACTCTGACTGAGAAGAACTGTATGGGTGTGTGTGTGTGTGTGTGTGTGTGTGTGTGTGTGTGTGTGTGTGTGTGTGTGTGTGTGCTCCGCCCAAGCAAAGTATTTGATCGTTTTAACGTGCCACGAAGCATCACTCATTTTAGCCTTGTTTCCAAACCTGTGTGCCATAGAAAAGCCTGGTGTCAACGAGGTTAGCAGGCAGGAGACCTGTGTTCAATTTCCACATGAGGACATAATGTACAATGTGTGAAGAATATAGTATAAAAAACAAAGACAGCCCTGGGGACTATTTGGGAGAAAGGGTTTGGTTAAATAACTTGGACTTAAACCTCTCGTTTTGGGTCCAGATGTCAATGTACAGTTTGTACGAACATAATCTATAAATCAGAAACAATCACTGTCTTACCTCATTCAGCAATGGAACCCCTAATTAATCAGTGCCAACTTTCGATAACAGCAGTACTGTTAAGTTTCACATTCATTTTATATAGAGTGCCCGTGGCATTGGGCTGCGTGGAATTCACACGCATACTCACCACACTGTGGATACGGGGGGACCGTTTCTGCTCATTAGCGTTACGTTTAGAACTGTAGGCTGAAATTCTACAAATTATCCTGTAGCATCACTTTCAACTCATATTGCACATTAGTGGACCCCTGTTGCTCTCTGATATATGAATATTTCCTGCCCCTTTCTGTGTGTGATTACTTTATTATCCGGTGCTTAGCCTACCTAACACTGTCACACTTATGAACAGGTTTAACTACTGTATTCTAAGATGGTATGCTGTGATATGTTCCGTGGTATGTTCCGTGCCTGAGGAGATTTGGGTGTGTTCTATCTTTGAATGTTACCTGAAATGACTCTCTCTCCTTTTGTGGTTCTCTTTTTGTTTCTTTATATTCTTTACATATACTGTATGTGGTTAAGTCTAATCTCTCTCTCTCTCTCTCTCTCTCTCTCTCTCTCTCTCTCTCTCTCTCTCTCTCTCTCTCTCTCTCTCCTCCATCACCTCCCCCCCACCTCTCTCTCTCTCTCTCTCTCTCTCTCTCCTCCATCACCTCCCCCCCACCTCTCTCTCTCTCTCTCTCTCTCTCTCTCTCTCTCTCTCTCTCTCTCTCTCTCTCTCTCTCTCTCTCTCTCTCTCTCTCTTCTCCATCACCTCCCCCCCACCTCTCTCTCTCTTGTTTCCAGATGGGAAAACAGGATGTTGAGTGTTAAGAGTGGGATGATGAGGAAGTGGTGCCAGACGTTACATCAAATCTGATCATGACACCACCTTCCTGCCTGAGAGCTGTCTCATACTCAGCCATCACCGTGCATTGAAACATGTTCACAACATGGCTGGAGCAGGGGGGGAAAGAGATCTGAACCAGTCACCGTCATCGTTATAATGACCACGCAACAACCCCTGGCGCCTCTAATGTTCTACTAGTTGTAATTAGATTTAGTGAGCGGGACGTCTTGATAAACCCTAAAGTTAATGGCTTATCACACGGGGCAACGCCGCAGCGCAGGGTCATGTTACGTCCTCGCAAAACTCTGGCTGGAACTCCGACTCAACACCTCAGTCACACCCTACATTGCATTTGTATGTAGTCTGTCCCCAAGGAGACAAATAAAGTTGTTGGAATTGAATTGAACTGATTTGATACCATCTATACAAGCATTGTACCCTACTGCTGATCGCTGTGTGTTTCATTTCTCCATGTAACCTGTGTTTGACATGGTCAATCGTTCTGGAGATGAGACAGGATCTCTCTCCAGAGAGCAAGGAGACGCTGGTCCTGTCATGTGTGACCCCAGGTCAGGAGGCTTCTCCCCTGGCTGTGGGTTGATGCGATGAGGCATCTCCTTGGTCGGCTGTTCTGTTCTTTCCTTTTACTGCGTCATGTTTGTGAGGACGGGACAGACACAGACATTGTGACAACGCCACATCACGACCGCAGAACTGTGTTACTCAGACCACTTCAGAGTTGTGGTGGGCGAGAGAAGCGATGTCTGGTTATACAGTGCCCTCCATAAGTACTGGAAAGAGGAAGCATTTTTGTCTTCTTTTAGCTTTATACTCCCAACTGTTTGGATTTGAAATCAAACAATTACGATGAGGTTAAAGTGGAGATTATCAGATTTAATTCAACGTTTTTTTTTTCAGTTGTCTTGGTTTCACCATTTAGAAATTACAACCCGTTTTATACATAGTCCCCTATTTCAGGGCACCAAAAGTATTGGAAAATTGGCTTGACAGGTGGTTCTGGTGTGTTCCATCACATTAGCAACATTGAGAGATCTGTCACTGTCTAGTATTGATTCTCAGCTTCCATTTGCCTTTGGAGTCTGCTTTTGGTGTCTGTCAAGTATATATATAGCAATCACAAACGGCCTGGGAGGCCAAAGAAGACTTCAGATCAGGAACACTCTCCAGGAGGAAGGCATGAATGTGTCAGAGACTACCATCTGCATAATACATGACAAGCCACAAGTAAATCACTAGTTATCCTCAGAAAGGATGGTCAGGTTACAGTTTGCTAAAACATACCTTAAAAGCCTGCAGAGGTCTGGAAAATGGTCTTGTGGACAGTGTTATGGAAAATACATTGATAGAACTGCTTGAAGGATATACACTTTCATATGACTGATACAACTTGTGTAAATATTGTGATTACATTTTCTCTTGCCACACCTCTAAAGTTCTATAGCCATTGTTCTGAGAAACGCTGTATGATTACCATATGGATAGCGGTGGTTTCGGAGGGAGTGGTGGGGGAGAGCGAGAACAAAGGTACAGACACATCTTGCCGACGGGAAGGTGGATAAGTGTGAAATGTTGAACGCCGATTGATCAATAAGAAAGTCTCCCCATTGTTCTTTCTCTCCCGCCACCTCTCACGTAAGCACAAGCTCACAGGTGATAGCTTTTGTGGTGCCTACCATTATACCATTTTATGCCATCTGCATAAAAGATAACCTTGAGGATCGCCTCTTCAGACTTGAGCGAAACAGACCCTCGGATTTGCACTGGGCTGCTGTTGGGCTCTTGTCTCTTATTTGCAAGCAATATTAAATACCGGACTCAGATAATGTGGCTACTCAGGACTTTATTTCTTGAATCTCACCTCCAAAGAGCTGAAGTACAGAGTGGTAAATCCTAGACATCCACCACAACAGATAAGACAAATATTTTCATGTGCCAGAGTGATTGCAAGAGGAAAGTAAGAGAAAAAAGGATCTGCCCAAGATGTACAGCATACCACCTCATTTGTGAAACATGGTGGAGGGGGTGCTATGGTTAGGGCATGTACAGCTGCCACAAGAACTGCTAACTTGTCTTAATTGATGATGTTACTGCTGACAGCAGCAGCAGTATGTATTCTGAAGTGTACAGAAACAAATTGTCAACTTGAGTACAAGCAAATGCCTCCAAATTCATTAGATGGTGCTTCATCATGCAGTAAGACAATGACCCCAAACATACTGCCATAGCAACTAGGGAGTTTTTCAGGAGCAAAAAGGAACTGGCCAAGTCAGTCTTCAGATTTAAATCCAATTGAACATGCATTTAATTTCCTGATGATAAGATTTTAGGCAAAAATAACTCAAAACAAACAACAACTGAAGATGGCTGCAGTACAGGCCTGGCAGAGCATCACAAGAGAATATACCCAGCATCTGGAGTCTGGTTCCTCTCAAGGTTTCTTCCTCCCAGGGAGTTTTTTCTTGCCACTGTGCCCTATATTTTTCTCCCCTCTGGGGAGTTTTTTCCTTGGCCTACTTTTTGGGTCGTCTATGGTTTGGTGTTAGATCATATTGTTTGCATTGTATTTATTGTTTAGTATTGTTTTTGTTGTGCAACATTTGTCTATGTAAAAAGTGCTATAAAATACATTTGATTGATTGATTGATGGTCTAGTGGGGTTAATGGGTAGCACACATCAGGCAGTTATTGGATGCAAAGGATTGTCGACCAAATACTAAACATAAGTACTTTATTTGGACATATATGATTTTTTCCAATACTTTCGGAGCCCTGAAATAGGAGGATTACGTTTTAAATTAATTGAAGCTGAGAATCTCTACTTTGACCCCATAGTGATTGTTTGATTTCAAATCCAAACTGTTGGAATATTGAGCTAAAAGAAGACAAAATGCTTCCTCTTTCTAATACTTATGGCTGGCACTGTACATAGGTCAGAAGAGGGCATTCCATGAAAATGAAATAGGCATCTTTTGAAAAATGTTCATAGAACAGTAATGGATTTAACTGACAGTGCAAGATGCCAGTTTAAACACTGCTCTCAAAACAGCATCAGAGGCGGAAAATAACTCACCTGACTCATCACAGACACCATATAAATAAAAACGTAAGAATAGAATCGCCTCCTAATCTCTGCAGTGATTCACAGCGTATAGTCATGGTGTTAATGGTATTAAGCACTGGTAAGTAAGCCTACTGTTTGGTATGGTCTGTCACACACCCATAAGCACTTCAGGCCAGGGACATCTCCATGTACCACAAATAATTCTCCCTCCCTCCGTGTTTTCAAATCCCCCGTCATAAATAGCACACTTCCTGTCAGATGAATAGCATGGGTGGGTGGTAGTCTCCAAGGTTCTGGTCTCAGCAAGGAAATTGATTTTAAAGCGTGGTTCCCATGATGAGTGCCAGCAATCATTCGCTCTCTCCCTCCTTCCCATCCCATCTCTCTCTCTTCTCTCTCTCTCTCTCTCTCTTCTCTCTCTCTCTCCCTCCTTCTATCTTTCCTGTCTGTATCTCTCTCTCTCTTCTCTCTCTCTCTCCCTCCTTCTATCTTTCCTGTCTGTATCTCTCTCTCTCTTCTCTCTCTCTCTCTCTCCCTCCTTCTATCTTTCCTGTCTGTATCTCTCTCTCTCTCCCTCCTTCTATCTTTCCTGTCTGTATCTCTCTCTCTCTCTTCTCTCTCTCTCTCTCTCTCTCCTTCTATCTTTCCTGTCCGTATCTCTCTCTCTCTCCCTCCTTCTATCTTTCCTGTCTGTATCTCTCTCTCTCTCTTCTCTCTCTCTCTCTCCCTCCTTCTATCTTCCCTGTCTGTATCTCCCATCTCTTCAAGCTACATCTTAACAGTCCCTCCTAAAGACCGCTTCACCCTCACTACCCCCCCTATACTAACCCTAACCCCGAGACCTCTTCTCCCCTGTTACCCCCCTGTACAAGTTCTCTCCTGCTAATTTTTTTTTTTTTTTTTTTTTTTTTTAAACTGGCTGCCAATGACCCCTGGTGTGAGCATTGATTATTTTGTCTTATGATGACTGTTGGATAGATGATTCACTTACTTAAACAAATGTATTTGATAAAGGCGTCTGCTAAATGCCATAAATGTAAAATGTAAATATCTCTCTACCTCCTTCCACTGTATCTCTCTCTCTCTCTCTCTCTCTCTCTCCCTCCTTCTATCTTCCCTGTCTATATCTCTCTACCTCCTTCCACTGTATCTCTCTCTCTCTCTCTCTCTCTCTCTCTCTCTCTCTCTCTCTCTCTCTCTCCCTCCTTCTATCTTCCCTGTCTATATCTCTCTACCTCCTTCCACTGTATCTCTCTCTCTTCTCTCTCTCTCTCTCTCTCTCTCTCTCTCTCTCTCTCTCCCTCCTTCTATCTTCCCTGTCTATATCTCTCTACCTCCTTCCACTGTATCTCTCTCTCTTCTCTCTCTCTCTCTCCCTCCTTCTATCTTCCCTGTCTATATCTCTCTACCTCCTTCCACTGTATCTCTCTCTCTCTCTTCTCTCTCTCTCGATCTCTCTCTCCATCTATTCCTTCTGTCTTTCCTATCCCTCAGGCAGCAGGACAGGTACAGTAACAGGGTCATATCGCTGCTTCTCTATCAAATCAAATTGCTCCCCAGAAGCCCAGCATTGACTCCATAATAGCCCAGCAGAGAAAAAAGGCTTTGCAGAGGGACTCAGCTGGAATGTTGGATGAAAGGCTCTTCTGTGCAGGATATCTACCATGTATCACCATTATCTTGGAGGGGAATTTATCGTTTTCTCAGGGTACTGATGGTGAATATGATTCTGGGGATGTTTGTGATTGAGGTAGGAGCGGGGCCAGAGATTCGAAATGTGAGTCTATGGCCCCAGGCTAGTGGAGAGAGGGAGGGAGAGAGGGAGAGGGAGGGAGAGAGAGAGAGACACAGAGAGAGAGAGACACAGAGACAACAAGAGAGAGAGGCAGAGAGAGAGTGCCAAATGAGGTTAGACTAATTCAATAGCCAGGATACAAACAGAATGCTCAGGGAAGTATCGCAACGTTCTTGGAGAAGTAATCATAACATGCACATGAACACGTGGCATAACACAGAGCCCTTTCTTCCCACAGGAAAATTCTCATCTGGCTGCTAGATTCCTGCTAAACCTGCACTTTATGAATGAATGTCTCTACATACAGTACAGCTCATGCTTCTTCTCATCCTCACCACACTGTCTGTCCTCAAATATCAAACTTTATATCGATGATGGTGGCGTTTATGTTGTTTTACTCCAAGCTCACCAGCCTGTCTGGCAGGGTAAATTATTGATTTCCACCTGTGACCAAGCCAAGGGATAGCACGGCCCACGGAGGCACCTCTGCTGCAATCTCCCAGGCCCAGCCTGCTGCATGGCCGATAAGCTCTTTACCTCACTGTGTGTGTGTGTGTGTGTGTGTGTGTGTGTGTGTGTGTGTGTGTGTGTGTGTGTGTGTGTGTGTGTGTGTGTGTGTGTGTGTCTGTGTGTGCTTGCGTGCGTGTGTGCATGCATGCATGTGTGTGTGTGTGTGTGTGTGTGTGTGTGTGTGTGTGGCCGAGTAGCTCTTTACCTCCCAGTGTGTGTGTGTGTGTGTGTGTGTGTGTGTGTGTGTGTGTGTGTGTGTGTGTGTCAGCAGAACACCTTCTCCATCCCTAACCTCCTCAAAAACCTGGATTCCAACTTAACCCTAAGCCCCTTCCCCGTCTCCGACAGGCACTCCTGCAGGCCCGAGAGGATTGGATAGGTTAGATATCAATTGGATAGCAGCAATATGATGAAAGGACCTGCTAGTTGAACTCATATCTGAGCATGTCGATCACTGACGATGTGTTTTGTGGCCGGCAGCAAAAACATCATGTATCGACCGAGTAGAAAACTGAGTTGCTCAGAAACACATTGCCTCAGCTGGAGGTGGTTTGGTAATGATGAGTAACCTTGCCTGACACCTTTGGTTCAACGGGCTAACACAGTCTCATTATGGCACACAAACGACCAGGATTCTAACCAAGTCAGTCAGTCACACCTGCACTTGGAGAGGTAGAGGCCTGGGTACCTCACACAGGGTAGGCTGACGGAGGTACAAATCGGAGGACGGGTTCATTGTAATGCATGGAATGGTATAAGGAATGGTATCAAACACCTGTAATTAATACAACTCCTCATTCCATTCCATGCATTATAATGAGCCTGTCCTCCGCCTTCTACCTCCACCAGCCTCTACTGACCTCCCGCCAACTCTCTTCCCGTCTATCTCTTCATCTCTCCCTCCCTCCCTCTCTCTCTGTCTCTGTGTGTCTCTCCTTCTCCCTCCGTCCCTCTCTCTCTGTCTCTGTGTGTCTCTCCTTCTCCCTCCCTCCCTCTCTCTTTGTCTCCCTCTCTCCTCTCCTTTTTCTTGCTCATAGTCGACCTCTCCCTCTATCCCACAGTAGGGACCCAGGAAAAGCTCTATATTTCCACAGCCGTGGCTCTAGGGAGGCCTGTTTCCAGACGTTCGCACAGACTGTTCCCCTGGGAGCATGCTCACAACAGATTCTCTTTTTGCATCATTCAACGTCGACACCCAGCTGACAGTTTGCTTTACAGAACATTTCACCAGAATCCAAATAAATAGGTTAAGACTTGGAATAGGGCCAATTAAAGGTTATAATATTGTCTGTTTGCCAAAACTGATTTTGCTAGTTCTCATTTCAAATATGTTTTCAGCTTATTCAATGCAATTCAATACAATTCATTTGAAACAACTTTATTAATCAGCTACATAATGAGTAAAACTGACTTCGGCATCATTTCCACTCAAAATATGTCAAGCTCCTCTGTACCATCTAATTTTCTACTATGACAGTGTTTGATCCATTACTTAAAGAGCTTCTTAATCTCCCTGATGGAGTGATAATATAATCAAATAAACATCAGTCATCAAACAGGCCACAACGCATTACCACTGACTCCTCTGACGGGGTGAGGAGGCTTTATATCAACATACAGTAAGAATGAACAAGTGCTGTGTGTGTGTGTGTGTGTGTGTGTGTGTGTGTGTGTGTGTGTGTGTGTGTGTGTGTGTGTGTGTGTGCGCGCATGTGTTTGTTTGTGTGTGTGTGTGTGTGTGAGTGTGTGTGCATGTGTGTGTGTGCATGTGTGTGCATGTGTTTGTTTGTGTGTGTGTGTGTGTGTGTGTGTGTGTGTGTGTGTGTGTGCGCGCATGTGTTTGTTTGTGTGTGTGTGAGTGTGTGTGTGTGTGCATGTGTGGGCATGTTTGTTTGTGTGTGTGTGTGTGTGTGTGTGTGTGTGTGTGTGTGTGTGTGAGTGTGTGTGCATGTGTGTGTGTGTGTGTGTGTGTGTGTGTGTGCATGTGTGTGTGTGTGTGTGTGTGTGTGTGTGTATGTGTGTGTGCATGTGTTTGTTTGTGTGTGTGTGTGTGTGTGTGTGTGTGTGCGTGTGTGTGTGCATGTGTTTGTTTGTGTGTGTGTGTGTGTGTGTGTGTGTGTGAGTGTCTTAACATCCAGTAAGAATGAAAAAGTACACACAGTGTGAGGATGTGATAGAGTTTAACTGTTCAGCAGTGTCTACGGTGTCTAAGGTCTACAGTACAAGCCACTATTACAAATATTCTTAGGGGTTCTTTCTGGCACCATTGAGGTGCGACAAATTAATCAAAGAGGGTTAGGGTTAGGGTTAGGGTTAGGGTTAGGGTTAGGAACATTTTCACGAAAGAGGTGCATTCTGGAACCTTTTCATCAAAGATGTGCTATTTGGAACCTTTTTACTTGTCTCATTCCACACAACACAGCTGTTTGAAGTTGGGATGTCACATGAACATAAGGACAGATGTAATACAGTTAGAATCAAACAAGAACCAACATCACAGGTACATCGGTTTGTGAGGTATCACAACATAAATTCACAATTCTTGCGACATTGCTTCCCCTGTTTGCTAGGGAATTGTGGAATTTCCATCCTTTGTGTTGCATTGTCTCAACAGATGCACCTGTGATTTTGGTTTTTGTTTGATTATCACATCTCTGCTCATGTTCATGCATGTGTTTTGTTGAGGTAGTTCGTCTGGCACACATTGGCATGAAGTGTGTGCAAGTCTGTCAGTGCAGACCTCCATTTCTTCTAATTAAAATTGTTACACAAGGCCATTCACCTTTGAAGTATCTTGACGTTTTTAACTATGTTGTGGTCTGCCAATGTGAAATTGCCTGCACTCTTCCTGAAGCTAGGCTACTACTTCTAGTTACAAATACAATATCAACGAAATAGAACCCTTTAAGGTTCCTTAGATTATAAAATAGAACCATTTAAGGTTTGTTAGACATTCAAGGTTCTATACCATAGTTCATAAATGACACCATACATGGTTCAATTTTGAACAATTTAGAGAACCCCATATGGTTCTATATAGCACATTTAGGTTGTCTTATATGTATCAAAGCATGGAACCTTTTGGATAATATATATATATATACTGTATGTAACTGTTAGTTCTAAGAGTGTAGGAAAATCTCCCCAGCAACCTTTACCCAAAGAGAGAGAGGGAAGGAGAGAGAGAGGGGTGGGTGTGTAAATAGAGAAGGAGTGAGAGTGATGGAAAGAGAGATAGAAAAAGAGGTGGGGGTGAAGAGTGATTGGGAGAGGGAGAAACAATGAGAGAAGGAGAGAGAGAGATAGAGAGGGGTACAAAAAAGAGGGAGAGAGAGTGGAGGAGGGGGTTATGAAAGTGAGAGAGAGAAAGAATGAGAGAAGGAGAGAGAGAGATAGAGAGGGGTACAAAAAAAGGAGAGAGAGTGGAGGAGGGGGTTATGAAAGTGAGAGAGAGAGAGAGAGAGAGAGAGAGAGAGACAGAGAGGTGGGGGGCTTTAATGGGGGGTATACTATATGATTTGTCAGCCGGTGAGGTACATGGGGATAGAGAATTAAGCTCCAGTGCTTATGTAAGCCGCCTCCACAAGCCTGGAGAATTTATGTAACAGGAAGGCAGAGAGAGAGAGAGAGAGAGAGAGAGAGACAGCACACCTTCTCCTGGAGAGCTCAGCAGGAGAAGAGAGAAACGTCTCACACTGCCCCCGACCACCCCTTCTTTCTCCTCTCCTCCTCCCTCCACCAAGACACACATTATACACAAACACACGCACGCACGCACACACACGCACACACACGCACACACACACACACACACACACACACACACACACACACACACACACACACACACACACACACACACACCACACATACACATGCATGCAGCTCACTTGGCCACCATGCTCTGCAATGAGACATAAGGAAAGGGGATAGTTTATTCAAAAGTCTAACTTTAACTAAGTTTCCATGCCATAAAAGTGGTCTAAAGTCAAGATGCAATATGCCACCACGGATGCAGAAAATACGACCTAACATGCTAACAACCATTACGATAGACTGGTAGCATTACTAGCCAGCTAGCATCCGCTGGTTGATGTTGTGTGATGCAGTTGATTAGTGAAGATCACACGTGAATATATCAAGCACGAAATGTACAGTACCAGTCAAACGTTTGGACACACCTTCTCATTCAATGGCTTTTCTTTATTTTTTATTATTTTCTACATTGTAGATTAATATTGAAGACATTAAAACTATGAAGGAACACATGGAATTATGTAGTAAACAAAAAAGTGTTAAACAAACCAGAATATGGTTTATATTTTAGATTCTTCAAAGTAGCCACCTTTTGCTTTGATGACAGCTTTGCACACTCTTGGCAAGGTGTGTCCAAACTTTTGACTGGTACTGTATACAGGAATAAAAATCCTGTTACAAGACAAGAAAAGTGTCGCTAATGCGTGACTTGAGGCTACTTTGAACAGGTTGCTGCGGAAGTGTCCCAATGTTTTCCCCAATCTTGACCTGGATACAGAACGAATACCGTCTCACCCTATATTCGTTTTTTTTTTTTTTTTTTTTTTTACAAGGGAGCACACAGTTTACAACAATACATAAGACAACAATACAAAATTACAACATAATAATCACATTTTTCAATCAAAACTTTAAACTGCCCTAGCGGCACCAGAGCAACCAACAGATTACTATAAATAAGTCAGCACAATGTTTTTTTCTGATCTAGGCAATTTAACACATCATCTAAGACAAGTGTAGCAGCTGAGACAGTGTTATGACCACATCTAAAGCCAGATTGGTGCACATTTGGAATGGATTCGGAAGATAAAAAGGTTCTTATCTGGGAGTTGATCGGGGACTCTAATACTTTGGAAAGGCAAGACAGCTTGGATAATGGGCGGTAGTTATCTAGGTCAGAGGGGTCATCACCTTTATGGAGCAGGAGCACATGGGCTGCCTTCCAAACCTTGGGGAAAGCACCTAACAGTCAGATTAAAAATATGTGTCAATGACTCACTAAAATGTTACCTTGCTCGCTAAAATGTGTAAAATGTCTTTCTGTAAGGAAGCGTGGAGCAGATTTTGTTACCCTTTCATCTCTAATACAGGCTATCGGACAGTGATCGCTGATGTAATTTGCAAAAACACCACTGGCTATATATTTATAAGGCCTATTTGTTAGGATGATAGTAGTTTTATCTGGATTCTTCAAGTTAGGCCCCTGTTGGTTTTGAGATTAACTGTGATAGTTGTAAGCCAACCCACAGGTGTTTGATTTTATCTGACGTTTGAGACAACCAGTCTAGAATAAAATCAACTATTATTACAACTTCAGAATGTACATAGGAGGATAGAAGTGCAGCTGAGTTATCAAGGGGATGAGCAGATGGTGGGCGATACACTCCTATCACAGACAGCTTAGAGTTATTTTCAAACCACACACCTAGGACTAAACAATAATATTGATTTAGTACAGTGGAGGACAGCAGAATAGATGCAAGCTCCTCCGTATAAAATAGTTTTTGAAAAAAATACCCACGATATGTGCTTGATAGCTGGATCTACAAAACACCCCATCTAATCATCAGACCCCTTGTAAGTTCTGAAAACATCAGACAAACTTGTCAAAAATGCTTGAGCAAACTGGCCCTTTAAGCGTTACATCCTGCTGTCCTCAGCAGTATCAGTTGTGGTCACCGGCATATACCTGGAGGGCAGAATGGAATAGAGAATGGAGTGGAATTCTCGGCCCCATTCACTGACTGACTGCTGCAGCCCATTGTCACCATGAATGTGTTCCAGCCCGGTACACTGTTTCCATGACAACAGCTTCCTCTCCAACAAGATGCTGCTTTCCTTTTTTTTTGGGGGGGGGGGGGGGGGCAGCATGGCATGGGCGGATGCTGCTGTAGCGGAAGTGATTTAGAATCACGCTGTTGTGATCTGGTAGCCCTGTCTGAGACATGTAACTTCAAGTGTTGCCCTAGGTCCTATTTAAGGTCCTAGGGCCTTGAACCTTACATTGTCTTCTTCTGCCTAATGGTGGAGGCTTGTGTCACTTGGGAGACACGGGTTCGATCTCCACCCGTCACACTGACAGTCCTCTACTGTGCTGTGCTATACTGGCTCCTTGGGGAGGACAGATAGGGGACATAAGTCATGACATGGTGGCCTGGGCCACTGACCAGTCAGTCAGTCAGTCAGTCAGACAGACAGACAGACAGACAGACAGACAGCCACTGGTCGAAACAGGTTTGCAAGATATCCAAGGCTTCATTTATCATTCTCTCTCCTTCACCGATCTGATAGACTGGAGGAAACTGGTTTGTAAGATGTTGTAAGTTTTCCAGCAGTGCAGTATCTTACTCTCTCAGTAGTAGACTCATTTCAGTATTTGGTGCTGGAGGGAGCGAGGGAGAGAGAGAGAGAGAGAGAGAGAGAGAGTGTGTGTGTATGTGTGAAGGGGGGCAGAGAAGTAGCACGTGGGGGGGGGGGGGGGGGCACAGAATCACACTGTTCAATAGACGGAGTGGTAACTGTGAGATCAGGGGTGAGGGCGCGTGGGAAGTGGACTCTGACGAGGGGAACATCGCCTTGCTCTGTTGAGCACAGCTGTGACAAGTCAAGAGCATTCTGCTCTGAGGACACGGAGAAGGAAATAAGGCCAAGAGAGGGAGTGGGGAGGATGAGAGGAGGGGAGGGGAGGGGGATGAGGAGAGGAGGAGAGGGAGAGAGGGAGTGGGGAGGATGAGAGGAGGGGAGGGGGATGAGGAGAGGGGGAGGGAGAGGAGGAGAGGAGAGGGAGTGGGGAGGATGAGAGGAGGAGAGGGGGATGAGGAGAGGGAGAGAGGGAGTGGGGAGGATGAGAGGAGGGGAGGGGGATGAGGAGAGGGGGAGGGAGAGGAGGAGAGGAGAGGGAGTGGGGAGGATGAGAGGAGGAGAGGGGGATGAGGAGAGGGAGAGAGGGAGTGGGGAGGATGAGAGGAGGGGAGGGGGATGAGGAGAGGGGGAGGGAGAGGAGGAGAGGAGAGGGAGTGGGGAGGATGAGAGGAGGAGAGGGGGATGAGGAGAGGGAGAGAGGGAGTGGGGAGGATGAAAGGAAGGGAGGAGGAAATGAGGAGAGGAGAAGAGGAGAGGGAGAGAGGGAGTGAGGAGGATGAGAGGAGGGGAGGAGGAAATGAGGAGAGGAGAGGAGGAGAGGGGGAGGAGAGGTGCTGACAGCCACAGCAGGGAGATCTTACTATAATCTCTGAACAAACCCTCAAGGCTTTAATGCTCAAAGAGCCAACGTAGGCTGATGCCCGCTGTTAATGTAAGAGATCCATATGGGAGGCTGTGGCTTGCACCATCACCTTTAGTATCAAATAGCAAAACGCGCTATAAAACCCAGAACATGTTCACAATTCCAGCACTTAAAAACAATTAACCAAGCCTGGCTTTGGACAGTAATCAACTAACAGTCTCGGTGGGCAGCACCCATAATCTTAATAAGAAGCTGCAAAAGAGTCATTGTCCAGTCATTGTTCATTCCACTGACATGGAATGTTTCAAACAGTTACGATGTCCTTCAAACACATGCACACACGCACGCATGCACGCACGCACGCGCGCACACACACACACACACACACACACACACACACACACACACACACACACACACACACACAAACAAAGTGACTGAGCAGACATAGGTCATTTTAACCACAGTTTGACAGAAAATGTTTTTGGTCCTCTCAAAGACCTCCATTAGCCATATTCAGTGAAGTAGACTTGTGTGACTGGAAAAGTGGTCTGCTGTGATGGCCTCTCTCTCTCTCTCTCTCTCCCTCTCTCTCTCTCTCTCTCTCATGCAATTCTCTCACTCTCTGCCTCTCTCTCTTTCTGTTTCTCTCTCTCTCTCTCATTCAGTTCTCTCACTCTCTGCCTCTCTCTCTCTCCCTCCCTCTCTCTCTCTGGCTCTTTCTCTCTCTCTCTCTCTCTCTCTCTCCATTTTGTAATAAATGATTGCGTTAGTAAAGGTAAGAGCAGCAGCAGCGTATGTGTGTGAGTGGGGCTGACTAATCCTGACAGGAAGTGAGTAATACTCAAGGTAGGTAGATTCAACTTTGTGAATTCAACTAAATCTGAAGTTGTCTTTGTTCTGAACATGACACCAAAAAGGTATTCTACTGCCCCCAAGTGGACAAATATGAAAATGGGTTAAGCAGAGGGCTGGTCATAAACACCATGTCCTGTATTCACAAAGCATACAAGTACAAGTACAGAACTCCAACTTTGAGAAGCTTTATAGATACGGGCCCAAATCTTCAGATAGATTGATAACCATTCATAAGAAAAAAACAAATTGTAGGCCTATGCAGAGTTACTGTGTCCACTATTTATGTGTTATTATATACACTCACCGGCCACTTTATTCGGTACACCTGTTCAACTGCTCGTTAACGCAAATATCTAATGGTGTGGGGGATATTTTCTTGACACACTTTGGGCCCCTTAGTACCAACTGAGCATCGTTTAAACACCACAGCCTACCAGAGTATTGTTGCTGACCATGTCCATCCCTTTATGACCACAGTGTACCCATCTTCTGATGGCTACTTCCAACAGGATAACGTGGTTTAACAAACTGGTTTCATGAACATGACAATGAGTTCACTGTACTCCAATGGCCTCCACAGTCACCAGATCTCAATCCAATAGAGCACCTTTGGGATGTGGTGGAACGGGAGATTTGCATCATGGATGTGCAGCCGACAAATCTGCAGCAACTGTGTGATGCTATCAGGTCAATATGGACCAAAATCTCTGAGGAATGTTTCCAGCACCTTGTTGAATCTATGCCACAAAGAATTAAGGCAGTTCTGAAGGCAAATGGGGGTCCAACCCGGTACTAGCAAGGTGTACTTAATAAAGTGGTTGGTGAGTGTATAGCTACAATATTGTAGAAGTGTCTTGGTTATGCTCAAGATGTGTTATTTATCCTGATATTGAATTTCTCTTTGAAATATCCTCACGTACAAGCCACTCTGGGGCTTGAATTGAGAAATCATCTTTCTGATAATACAACTAAACACAATAAAGTTAAAACATTCCCAGCAGACACCGTATATAGGCTACAGACGTGTTGAATGAGTAGTTGAATGAGGCTACAGACGTGTTGAATGACTACTACATACTGTACTGCACCTGCTTCAGCTTTTGACTAAGAATGCAATTTCATGTAATCTAGCGCCATCTAGTGGTGAAAGAATAAAACTGATGATAATTAATCATGCTATGGCGAGTTAGCCTACAGTTAGCCTGTAGCTAGTGGTACTCCGTATCTGACTTCAGAGTCTAGGGAGGTCCTTTGATCTTACGCTGGTTGGAGTGCCCCCTGTATCGTTTATCTTGTATCTTTTTTTAATTGAACGAATCATAAGGTATGTTTGTTTTAAGAACCACCTATCACTTTTCGCTCCAATGAAAGGAGAAGAGAACGCGATGACTCACCTAACGTCAATACAAAATACGTGAGAACCAATCAATGCGCTTGCTCGGAAGCCGGCTCGAATATGGACCTCTCAGTGGGGAGTTAGTGAGAGTAAGGAAAGGTGGGTTCGCTGTGTGTCAGTGGTCTAGCTTCAGCTGGGCTAACGGAGAGTATGGATGGACATTATATGTGTCTTATGTCGCCAGGCATCTTATTGTGTCAAGCCATTCTATGGATACTTGTATTCATATTTGAACAAAATGATGTATTGTAGCTTTAGCCTGGTATCATACCGGCAATGATGATGCTGTTTTCAGACCTCAGGATAGGTGGACATCTACACGTTCAACGTACTATATGGTGCTGTATATTGTCATATACTGTAGCGTTGTCGTGTAATTGAGACGTCACTGCCATTTGCTCCTGAAAGCAGACATGGAATGTGTCTCTAAACCAGCATGCCCCACCCTGGCTTGACAGACACCCATGGAAACAACAGCTGTGTGGGTTTGGGTGGCATGAAGTCCTTTTGTTCGTGTTTGAGAACATATCTTTATTCGGGCCTTAACAGATAACCACATCATAACATTAGTATTGATATTGACATTCAATTATTTTTTAATTAAAATTGCCCTTTCTTTCCTCAAAACAAGACACCCCTCCAATCTTACAAATCAATTAAACTTCCTACCAACCCCCCACCCTCCTCCTCCTCCTCCCCTCCTTCCTCCTCTCTATCTTCCTGTTGTTCATGGTGCAGCTGTCCTGCCCGTCCAAGGCTAAACTATGTGTCACATGTGGGACATACCCTCTGAATGTGTAAAACAGACAGGCTGCTGACGGAATATTAAATGTAGTCTAGAATTCATATAGAATGTAGTCTGGAAAATGTCATGTGGAATATAGAATTATTCCTATAAACTGTACATACTGTACCCTCACTTGTACACACTGCTCTTATACCACATACTACTGCTCTTCTGTACATATCTGTCTATACTGTTCATAATGCACATATCCTTTTTTTTTTTTTTTTTTAATGCTACTGTTAATACACTGCACATATCTGTACACACTGTATACATCTGTTTATACTGTTCATACTGCATTCCATATTTATTCTGCTTATTTACTCTGCTTTAATGTTACTGTTAATACATATATACTGCTATACTGCACTGCCTATACAGCTCGAATGCTGCTTATACTGTTCATACTGCATTCTATTTATTCTGCTTATAATGTTACTGCTAATACATATACTGCTTACACTGCACTACTTATACTATACTGCACTACTTATACTGCTCATATACTGCACTACCTGTATATATTGTTCACACTGCACTTTTCTGCTTTTTTGCACTTCTGGTTAGACGTTAACTGCATTTCGTTGTCTCTGTACTTGTACTCTGCACAATGACAATAAAGTTGAATCTAATCTAAAAAAAAAAAGAAAAAAGAATGAGTATAGAATGTAGAAGGCAGAGTGATCCTTCGATTGTCTTCAACAGTCATAGACTTGACCAGGAATGAGAAGAATGCATCCTCCAACATTCATATTTGTCCATCTGTTGAAAGGAATCCGTTGCATGTGCAGCTGATTCCAACAGACATGACTAATTCATCTCCAATCCGTTCCAACAGACTGCAATCCTGTGCCTCTGAAACGAGCTCATCATCTCTGCATTTGACTAATCTTCCTGATCTCTCCCCTCAGGCCCAGAAATCATGATTTTCATCCATTACATAATTGCCTCTCTGATCCTCAAAATAAGGCAGCCTAATGTGTTTCCTATCTGTGTGGAATCAGCACTTCTACTACTGCAGATGCTCCTCCCACTACGTGACATGAATATTTAATGGTGTCAGGAGGAGAGATGGAGAGAGGGAGAGAGTAAGAGCGAGAGAGGGAGGAAGAAGGAAGGGGAGAGAGAGAGACAAAGAGAGAGAGAGAGAGAGAGAGAAGGAAGGGAGGGCTGATCAATAGCCTCCTCCTCTCCCCACGCCCTGCTGTAGACACACATATGCAGACAGAAGCAGGCTGGTACTCAGCTCTGGATCACTCCTAGCCAGACACAGACTTAGACACGCTCAGACACAGACACGTGCAGCTCCTGGACGCGACACACCCTTCCCTACGGTAAGACTTCTCTCTCGCTCCGCTTATCACTTCTACATCGCATAGATTGGCTACATAGGCTAGCTTATACTAGCTATTTATAGTTATGATCACTATATGTATGGGTTGGCTTATTGGGAATGTGACACAGCGACATACATTGCATTCAGTGACACCAGTGAAAGCAATGTCATTTGTCCTCAATTACTATGGTTAATCAACACCATTACCAAACTGAGGTCAGTTTTAATTAACCGCATCATCAATAACGTCTATCGTTGTCTCATGGTCGACATACCACCCTACAGGGTTGATGGGACTGCTGGACAGCTATTTGACAGTGCTATTACACAATTCTGTAACATGGTGTTACCCAACATGACTGAGAATAGGGATGGTTTAAAGGGGGAAATATTTAGAGTGACATTTTGGGTGAAAATGGGTATACTATATCAATACAAAGCTCTTGATGAGATCTGTCCAGTGGTAAAATGAGCTGACTGCTATGATTTGGTGGACTTAGGGCACTCCCTGGGTGGGGTCTGGTGGTCCGGTGGTCTCTGGGTTGAGAGAGGAAGAGCAGCAACAGGACTGAATTCAGTCTGGGGGGGGGGGGGGGGGGGGTAAAGAGGGGAGAAGGAGGAGAGAAGGAGGGTAAAGAAGATGAAGAACAAGTGGAGGGGAGAACAAAGACCAAGGCCAATGGTGTAAAGAATTCATTTATGCACATCTGAGACCAGCTGTCCATCACACCCAAGTATAGACACACACACACACACACGCTATTCATGCTCACACACACACACGCTCACACACCCTACACATACTCTCTCTGAACCTTTCTCGTTGGTGGCTGAAATCATTTAGTGATAACATTGTCCATGAAATAAGGTGTGGTCAAACATCGAATTATTCTGATGATGACGGTATCTAACACAATGTCTCATTGATCTCTTTCTCTCTATCCAGCTACCATGTCTGACAAACCCAACATGAGGGAGATCTCCAGCTTTGACAAGACAAAGCTGAGGAAGACAGAGACCAGTGTGAAGAACCCACTGCCAACCAAAGAGAGTGAGTCAGCCTCTTTACATTGCATCATGTCATGGCGTAACATAGCCTCATGATCTCCCTGTGTGCTGACGGGACTGTTATACCATTACATCCAATTCAAATGGAAATCAAATGCAAATGTGGCAGTTTAAGCATGAAAATATTTGTATATTTATATGTAATGAAAGTGTTCTATCGATTGGATATGGTGACAGTTTAACCAAGGTAACATACTGCGATCTGTGAGAAGATTTTTTTATTTTTTTTATTTTTTTATCATATAGTCATGGTATTATAGGCTCTTTACCCACATCATTCTTCCCTTGAGGGCAATTAACCAAACTGCTCTAATCACTCTGTAGTCTAAAGATATGTGGAACTATCTAAGAAGGGATCTTCACACCAGCTTATACCAATCCTCTTGTCTTTCTTCTGTAGCAATTGAGCAGGAGAGGAAACGAGAGCCATCGCCTTGAGGAAAGGAAGACAAGCGAAGGCTCTAAAAGGCTACTTTCATTAGTTTCTCATCTGCCCTCCGTCTGAAAGAAGCTGTAACCGTAGAGGAAGACGGAGTTGAAGAGGAGAACCATGATTAAACACTGGTGCTGAATGAAACAAGGAAAAAGGGGGACTCGTGGGTGTTATTGTTAAAGAGAATTTGTTCTCAGTGACTTATCTGACTAAATAAAGGTTGAATAGGATTGGCAATTACAGTCAGAGCCACAGCATGAGATTTCAAAAATATTATGCCTCAAATTTGTTTTGTATAATCTGTCTGTCAGAGTATTAAAAGTAAAAGATGACATGAAAAAATGTGTGTTGGTTTTCCATGGTGTGTAGGCCTACTGTGGTTCATGTATGGGCATATGGTGAAAGTACTAAACATTGGTGGGTCATTGTGCTGCTAAGCCTGCAAGTTTGCTGAACAAGTTGTCATCTTAGCCACAACTCTAAAACAGTAAGCCTAAGTAATAGGATATTCTCTTCAGCTACAATATCAAACAGGTACACTTGCAAATCTATCTAGAGCAGCTGCAGCAATTACTTTGGCATGGATGGGTCTTCTTGATTTAATATGCATTATTATTATAATTTATTAAGAGCTAGCCTATAACAGTAAACTGGTACAGCTATACCCAAGATAGTAGGCTAACCTCTTTTGGTGGTATGGATTCACTTTAGGCTACAAGGATTTATAAAGAATTTAATAAATTGTCATTCTAAATGGTATGATGTATCTATTGTAGCGTATCACGTAATTCCTTCATCAACTCAAGCATCTCTAAAATTTTGAAATGTTCTCAAATGTTGACAGTGGGCCAAAAGTCTCCTATTGTTTCACTGCAGTCTAAATTCATGATGGGGGGTAGCTCGACGAATACATAAAACACACACAACGACGACACACATGTTGGTAAAACATAATTTACATTACTTGTAAAACAGCTTAAATTAATCGCTTTCAGCTCAATGTATTCAGTCAGTACACACAGCAAAAATAACTCTCTCAAAAACGATGTTTCCGCCCGGTTTCGAACCGGGGACCTTTCGCGTGTGAGGCGAACGTGATAACCACTACACTACGGAAACGGCTGAATAAAGAGGCGACAGGGACGTAACTTCAACAGTGTAACCCGCCGTATGGGATGACACGTCACGGATTATGAATTCCCCTTTGCTGAAAACGCATTGCACTGCAACATTAATTCAGAGACACCAATTCATTTTTTCAAACTGGAAAATCGTGCGGGTTTAATCGAATCTTATGTCTCCCTTCAGGACATACATGTGGGCAGCATAGGCCTGAACGTACCGTAGCAACGGTCTCTAAACAGAGGTAGTATACCAGCACACACCTACGCCAAAGTAGACCATATCCAAGGCAGGGTCATGATCCCTCATTCATAAGGATTAATTGCCCAGTAACACTTTCATATGGATTCCTTGCATAACACTGTCCCTAAGAAATACAGTGAGCATGTTTTCATGTAGAAAAGACAAGCCTAATATCGTAAAAATAATCTAAATGTGGAAATGACTAAACACAAAGAAACTGAAGAACCCTACACTAGTCTAACCATAACGTCTATAGTTAGTCTTAGCGTAACCAGGTGTTGAAATAGAAAATGAAATCAGGAACACATTACGAAATATTTAGAAAAATAAAATAAAAAATACTTACAAAAAAATAATCTACTTGTGTGCCCCTGATAATGTATTAAAAATGTAATACAGAAAAATGTTAATCTAGTGACTCATACCTGTCAAAATCACCCTTCTAGGTAGTAACCATTTATATAAGTTTAACTTTTAACAGTAACCATAAATAATCATTAGAGAAGCACACAAATATTATAACCAAAATGTTTATTTCTAACAACTTGCCAAAGACACTGATGAAAAGAGAGATTCCAGAGGAGCAGGAACTCCCACTTGCAATATTTAGCCGACATTAATCTTTAACTGTAATTTCCATCAATGGCACGTTAACACAAATTAAAACAAGTCAAAATAGAAATACTGGTTGCTTTCGTCTACAAGCCAAGATGCTGACATTTTCTAGACAAATCTTAAAATGAAAATCACATTTAGCTAGGCAAATCCCTTTTACATCATAGCCCAACCCCACACCCAATTTCTTTGTTGCGAGTCTTTGTTGCAACCTGCTGTCGGAAAAGGAAAGTCATCTAGGAAACACCAGAAAAAAATTACTCAAAATTGTTTTATTTCAAAAGCCCTGACAGCTTCCGATTCTCATGTAAATCCAGTAGACATGTAAAATACAACCATACAATACATTAGATTCAAAAAAGGTACCAAAAAGTACAGTAAAAATAACACTTCCATCTCTGGAAATGTGGACCAAAAAAAAAAAAAAAAAAAAAGATAAAACAAAAACATGGAAAAGTGACATTAGCTTCCCCAGTTCTGAAGATGTTCTGTACAAGTGGAGAACGAGTCTGTCTGTCTGTGTGTGTCTGTCATCCCATAGGAAAGAGTCAAGTCCTGCATACTTCTGTTACCGCTGCACTGAGGTCTCAACATTGAATTACTTGAGTCCTGAGAAAAGAGAGAACGAGAGAGAGAAAGAGACATTGTTGCACATTCACTAGTGGCAACACAACCCCACCACCCAGCATCAAGCAAACAGAACAGCTAGGGGGGAGGGACAGACATGCAAGAAACAGGGGATGAGTTAGGAAGCCAGTACTGCTGGTTAGATTGATCATAGCAGCGTAGCATTAAGGGGAAACGCCAGACATTGGTTAAAGATCGTAGTGCAGCTTTAAGCAGATAGTCTCCCATCTCAGACTCTATAGAAAACCCAGTGGTTAACTTTCCAACATGGTCCACCGCAACATCAACCCTTATTGATCCAGTAGTGTAGTTTTAGGGGTGCATCTTTGATGCATATATTCTGTGCTGGTAAATAAGTTTGAGAGTGTACCTTTAAACAGGTTACCTATTCTCAAACAGCACTATGTATTTGTAATCAGTTGAAGTTCCAATTGTTGATGAGTGGAGTAATTTCATTCTAATCCACAAATAGGCCTTCCCCTTTAGCCAGACTGTTAATCTTGGCCTGGTAATGTTTTTGGCAAAACGGCCACAAATCTAACAGCTAATATGGCACCACAGTATTACAAAGGCACTAAAATGCATACCTGCACTACATGTGATCAGTATGGCTTGTAGCTACTCTGGTGGCCTCCACGTCTTGGAGTTTTCCCATAGCTTGTATTTCCCTGGTCTGCAGGAATAGAGAGAGAGGACTGAGTGCTTCTGTGCAAAGACAAGTCAAACAATCAGGTAGGCGCCTGCCTAGTGTCCATCCGTCTGTCTGTCTGTATACTCACTGTAGTCGTAGCCACCTCCGTAGCCATAGTAACCGGAGGAGTAGTCATAGTTGCCATAGCCGCCATAGCCCTGCTGGCCACCGTAGCCGTAGCCCTGGTTACCGTAGCCTTGACTCCAGTAGTTGTTATAGCCCTGGTTCCAGTTCTGACTTTGGCCTGAGAGAGGAGAGGAAACAAATAACATTTGATTTAATCCAAGAGTATCGATAGACACCAATCACTAACACAGACTGCTGACAAAGACACCCCCCCCCCCCCCAGTCGATTCAGTGGGTTCTCTCCCTTGATTTCTTGTGTCGCCCTCTCCTCCTGCTCAAAACACATTGGACGAGGAACCTTCGAGACCTTCTCCACAAAGGCATTTAGAGAGGGAGGCCAATAAGGATGCAAGGAATCGAGCCAACACTTGGGATTCAGACGGTCTGTTGTATCACTCACCACGTCCCCTGCCTCCCCGGCCTCCGCCATAGCCTCCCCGGCCTCCAAATTGCTGCTGCTGGTAAACCTCCTTGGGCTGAGCGATCTTGATCTCACACTGGAATCAACCAAGAGAAGAGGCATGGTTAGTCACAGCCTATGCTGAACAGAAAATGATGAACGCAAACATGCAAGGAGACTACAGACGAGTGGCGTTTCTACTTTCTAAGGGTTCTAGTTCCAAGTTATCACACTCCTTTCAAATACTTTGTGTACTTGCGCGCAAACGGTCATTGCATAGTAAATGGAAACGCAATGAATGATTAAACGCAAGTACTGAAGCCTGGACCCACCACGAAAAAATTTAAGTGGGTCAAAAAGATAATTCTGCAGCAGAATTCCAGTGTCGCAACAAACTATTGCATGCAAGGGAAGGGCTACTGGTGCCAAGGCTCATTAATATCATAACACCACATTGCGTTAACATTCCCTAAAGGATTGGAGGGGAACTATTTTAGTATACACCAAGAAATTACAGCAGTAAGTTAGGAGTTTATCCTCAATATAATATGCTTCAAACAGACATGCAGTACTGATCATCCCTCTAAACTACATCACCCAACATTCCCCACCATCAAGAACAGGTAAAAAGGTAATAAAAAAATATACATACAAGGCCTTCTTTTCCGTTTGTTACCTTGGATCCACAAACATTATGGTATTTTTTCTCAAGGCATTTTTTGACAGTCGACTCTTCTTTGAATGTAATGAAGATAAACCCTCTCCTCTTTTTGAACTTGGGATCAATGGGAAGTTCAATGGACTCAATCTGGAGGGAATGATGAAGACAGGATTAAAACAGCAAAAGTCAACACAAAAGCTAGCATTCAAAGAGAACATCTACGTTCTTTCAAACTTTGTCCTATCCCCAGACATGAGGTTCCTAAATAAGCCCATTTTGATGGCCATCTCACCTTTTCACTACATGGCACTTAAATTGTACTTTATTTTAAAATGTAATCTTTAATATGCAATTTTTCACTTGTACAACACTTTACAAACCTCTCCAAAGGCCCCAAAGTATTCTCTGATAGTCTCCTCTGAGGCTTCAGGGTTCAGACCTCCAACGAAGATCTTCTTAGCTGGTTCCTTCTTCATGGCCATCGCCTTCTTAGGGTCAATCTGTCGCCCATCTAGCCTGTGCTCTTTCTGTTCAAGAACCTTTAGGGTCAGAACAAACAACGGTTTTAGTCTCCGGAATTCCAAAAATCTACACTTCCGTAGATCTGAGGGGACTATGCAATAAGGCAATTGTTCGACCTTGCCTTCTGATAAGCTAGGTGGAAAATTAAAGTCTAGACCATTTGCCTACCCAACACTCTGACCTACAGGAATGGCTACCGAGTAGGGCTGGATTTGGAACTCAGCATCAGTTCATTTCAGCCGTTTCTGCTGCCATTCACCTTATCTACACTGGCAGCCTCTTTGAACAAGATGAACCCAAAGCCGCGTGACCGCCCCGTGTTGGAGTCCATCTTGATGGTGCAGTCTGCCACCTCTCCAAACTTTGAGAAGTAATCTTTAAGGTCTTTTTTGCTCGTGTCCCAGCTGAGTCCACCGACAAACATTTTGCTGCGGAGAAACATGGGACATCAGTTAATTTTCTTAAGGGGATGAAACCAGGCCACTACTTTGAAGCAACCCAGCATGTCTGAACTATATCATTCAAGTTCAAGGTGGTCAGACTTACTACTTACTAACGTGGAAAATGTAGTACATTTACATCTTATGACACAGGCCTAGGCATTGTTGGAGAAACTGCATTTCAAAAATAAAATTACACCCCATTGCAAAATAAAGTTCATCAATTGCATGTGCCTGTGAATAGTACTGAAATCCTGCCAGTTTCTGCAAGAGCCATAATTGTTTGTCCTGCCCTTCCCCCCAGGAGGTAGCTAGCTACATGGCGCCAACGGACGAAATAAGACATACGCAAACCTAGGCAAAAAAATATGGTTTACAACAATAACGAAACTCACCCCGCGTCATCCTCGCCTTTGCTAGCATTTATCTGTCCCCCCTCAGCGGCTCCGTTCTGAGAATCTTCCTCGGCTGTTGCCCCCGTCTCTCCTTCTACCTCTGCAGCCTCCTCTCCCTCTCCCTCGGCCTCTGCCGCCGCCTCTCCCGTACAGCTCTGTTCTTCGACTTCGGGTTGCTCTGTGGTTTCTTCTGGTTGAACTTCTGCCCCATTCTGTTCCTCTTCGCCTTCGTTACCATTTTCGGAGGTCTCCATGATCTGTTGCTCAGCGTCGGCCATGATGATCGCCTACTTAATGATGAAAGAAGTGTTAGGGGGGAAATACCAGACAAAATCGAATTTCCTGCAAGTCAACCGTGCACATTAAACTCTGGATAGGCCTTGCGGCTACCGGCGTCTCTCGCTAAGCTAGCCAGCTAGCTAAACTAGCCAACTACTGCCGTTATAGGTTAGCTGAGCAGCAACGGGAAAAGCACGTCAAATTTAACGATGAGACAAAGTAGATTAGCAAAACAATAGGGTTTTTTGGACAAATTCTATAATTGCATTTAGAAAACCTACACAATAATAATACGTTAAAAAGCTAACTGGTATTACAGATTGAGCTTGCGGCCTTGCCTTCGAGAGACAACTGCGTTAGCTAACCGCTAGAACCACGCAAACCAGATTACACCTTATTATGAAGATAACAGTTAACGGTACTTAGACGCGAAATGACACTAATCGTTGAATCACGTAAATCGGTCCAATATGAGTGGAAGTGAAACCGCTAATATTTTTGCGCTTACTGTTTAAAAATTGAAAGCCGGCGGCCCCTTTTCAAGATGGATACTCTCCGCTTCTGCTAACTCGTGGCAACTTTTATACGACCGGATGTTGGCCACCCTTGTAATAAGAGAGTCCATGATTCGGTAAAGAGAGCGAGCGCCTTCATAGCAGCGTTTTCCTATTGGCTACTTATACAAAAAAGCTACTGCTCTTTCTTCAGTTTCCTTCCTTTTCCTGCCATGAAGTCCAACTACAGCACCGCATAATGATGCTTCCAATATTGAAACGTTGTAGCTGTATTGGCCTGTAATTTCTATTAAAATGTATTTCAACGGTGACACTGATCTAAAACAAAACCATCAATGATAATGATGATGACTGTTATGCATCCTGTACCGTACGTTATGAAATGATTATGAGTAGGAAATAAACACATTTTAACTGACCCATGCTTTTGAATGTGCATTTGATGTAGATTCACTTAATATCTGGGTCCACACATGATTATTTCGAACAATATTGGCATTGACACACTGGAATCCATCGATTTACAACACTACAATAGGATGACATCTAGTGTCTCTTCTTCACCATCACATAAAACGCATTATCAATGATCATAAACTGTCAAATGTGGTTGAATGGAAAGGTTAATTTGGTACAAAATAATATACAATACATTCAGTGTTGTTCCACTACATATAGCTCAACTATTAGTTAAACTACATTTTCCTGTAGCTTGGTGGTAGTAAGCAAACTAAATTAAAATCTTACTAGTGTAAGTAGTAGTTAGCTACTTTTTTGCAATCTAGCAATGTGCAGCTTCTGTCACTACTCACCCCCCCCCCCAAAAAAAAGAAAGAAACATAACTATTATTCCAGCCCTTGAACTTCAAATGTCCCTACTATTTATTCCTTCACTGCTTCCCGTCTCCCCACTTTGCTCCACCTCACCTGTTTCTATCTTTCTCAGTGATTTCATACAGTTTCAGTCGTTTCAGTGTCTGTCATACACTCTAGTCATCTTTCCTTAACTGACTGTCATGTGGTGGACAAAGTAGTTTTGATCTAGTGAACTCTTTTTCAAAAGAGCTTTAGTTTGACAAACTATATTTCTCTCAAGGGTAGCTTTAGTGTTGTTCAACTTCTTCCCTTGTAAAATAATTGGTAATTTAGTTCAGAGTAGGTTCTCAAACACTGTAAATATACAACTTCTCTTACTATTCCACATTCAGAACTTAAAAGGTAGCCATGCCTTTGCCACTGAATATCTGTCAAATGAGGGTTCTAAAGGAATTCTCTGTAGGGTGTCGTTCAAATCACAGATTTAGGTGTTAAAGGACTTTTGTCACTGATTCTTTACATTCGATATTTTGGCTTGAATGTTGACTGTGTGGTTCAAGATGTGTTAATTGATGTTATAATGTATCTCATTCGACCACACAGTCCTTTGTGTGCGTAAAATAAGCTTGGTGGGGAGGTGTGGCCCTGTCTATCCAATCAGGTCATGCCGTGACAATATTTCTGTCTTTATTAATTTAAGAGTACCCCCTGCGCCCAAAAGATCTAAATTCCATTTAGTAACTTTCAGAGTACCAACTTTATTTAATTTTTGACTCTTGGTTGTTGCATATAGCAACCAGAGTCTACGACATTACCTTGGTGACAGCACCTGCTTGCTTCCTTAGGGCAAGTCTGGGCACGACCCAATGCAGGGCACAGGTCTGTACACAGAGTCACCGTGGAAACCCTAGTGTTATAGACCTGGGTTCGACCAACACAACGGTCAGAACTTCTGCAACAGCAACAACAGCAGGTCTGTACAGCAGGTAGAATCATACAGATTTCTCCCTCCACAGCTGGTAGAAAGATCAAGACCACATGGATTCATTCTCTCTGTCTTAAAACAGGGCACAGAGCGACAGCATGTGTACGCTGCTACAACTAATGGAGTACCGGTGTGTCATGGAGTAATTATATTGCTCTGTTGATTTGTGTGCATGTCATTCAATGTTTGGCTCGGTGTAATATTGGGAGTTGGTGTATAGGCAGTGTTGATTAGCTGATTGTTTCAAACAAACAGCAATCACTAACCACACTGCCAACACAACAACTCGAAAGCTGCACTCTCAGGACTGGGACACAGAGACAACCCTTGAAACAACTAAGTCAGACAGTTTCTTAAAAAAAATGTTCATTTTATTCAGACATCTTTTCCACTTAACAATTTCAATTTTAAGACAACATAAAAAAAGGGTTTATTAAAATACTGTCAACTTTTAAAATAAATGCTTAAATCAGCATTGCGTTAACCATTTCATAAATAATTTCATACTTTTAACCTTCAACTTAAACTGTCCAGGGCTCTGTACCATGCTGGGTTCAACAGGAGTTGTTCTGTTCTCTAGGAGCGGGTCTTGCTGACCCAGTGGTACTTGTCAACACGGGGCCCAGTGAAAGAGAAATATGGTCGGTAAGGTTTAAACCCTTTCTGGGAGCTGAACTGTGAGCTGTGCTGGGAGAACTGGCCTCCACCTCCAGGGGGGGCATGTGGAGCATAGCCATCCCCAGGGAAAGCCTTCCTCTTGGGATATGGTGGTGCCCAGGTCTGAGGGGTGGGTGGAGCAGCAAACTCACTGAACTGAGACAGAGAGAAAGGACAAAGGGTTAGAGTCAGAGAACTCATCTGCCCACTGGAGTAAATCCAGTAGTTCTGGTTTAGGACAGGAGTTAGGGTGTAGGTATACATACCTGGTAGACACTGTTGGGGTTGCTGATCGTGGGGATGGTCTTGGGCTCAAGGTTGGAGACAGGGCCTGGGGCAGGGGCAGAGGCAGGGGCTGGGGCAGGGGCAGGGGCAGGGGCAGGGGCTGGGGCAGGGCAGGGAGCTGATCGGCTGCTGCTGCTACACATGCTGATGTCCCCACCCTCCTCATCTGAGGAGCCCCCTGATTGGATGTCTGTGGCGGCACGCTCTACTGCGTTATGTATGCGGCGAGAGAACTCCCGGTCTCCACGGTGACAGCCCTCCAGCAGCGACACGCAGAACGGAGCACTGCGCTCGCCATATCTACGCAGGAAACAGGTATTGCTACTTCCTACTCAGACCACTCCTGACCCCTACCCACTAGTTCTACATGTAGTAGACCATGCCCATCCAAGCTTGCAGATATTAAATTGTTGGAGAGCCAGATAATCTCTATGCTCTTGAACGAGATCACATTTCGATCCTTTTGAACAAGATCACATTTCAACGCTCTCTTCTAGACTCACCTGCAGGACACCTCTCCTGGGTCGACCCAAACTGTCAGCTCCCGTGGCAACCCCAGGTCTTCATAACACACTGTGCTCTTCACACACACCTGCTCCAACAATGGATCTTTCAGCTGGACACGGTTCATACGCAAACACCTACACAGAAAACAGAAGAGAGGGCATTATAGAAAAACAACAAGACAAATTAAACAAATCAGATCAGGCAATTGGGCCCAGTCAGTGTGTGCTAACCTGTAGGCCTGGCCCTTGCTGGGGGTCTGTGGGTACCAGTGGTTCTTGTAGTTCTCAAACAGAGCAGAGGTCAGAGCAGCAGCGAACCGGTCTCGGTGGTCGTTGTCCAGGCGACCATGCCTCTTAGCCAGGCGTGCTAAGAAGAACACTGCTGCAGCGATCTCCTCCTTCATCTCTACAGGCTTTCCTCAACAACCTTACCTTAACACTAACTTACACTTGGGCCACACTTACAACTTACACTTCTAGCTTCGCCACAATGCCTCAAACAAGCTGGAGCTAGTTGAAAAAAAAAAGGGATGATAAAACTTCTCCAACCACAAACAACAATCTTAGGCCCAATCTAGCAAACAAATTTGCTGTTCAACTCAACTTTTAGCTCTCCATCTGGACACATTCAGCTGTTATAGTCCCCAAAACATATGTGCTAGAAGAGGATAAATGTATGTCTTTATATGTTTATATAAAGAAACCTCAGGTCAGTGCTTCAGCAGCATTGAGATCCCTTTAGAAGGCGTCAGCAGGAGAACACACACCTGCACCTGGTTGCTTTAATCATGAGTGAATGTAGAGTGGCCAGAGATATATAATTAATAGAATGGACACTCCCATTGAATGTCTGTCTTATTTGATGTACCAGCCATATTGCCTCTGTCTGAGTCTTCTGTATGTAAGATAGGGGTGGAAACATATCATTTAGTAGGACACATAAATATGAATAAAACAGACAGTCACATTCAATGGCCATATTTAGTGTGCCGTATTGGGTGTTATTACCATTTTATTAATTATATTAATGAACAATGCATGAACATCACTGCAGAACGAGATTTAATAGAACATGCATGCCCAATCAATGTCCATCAGCCAAATTTGCATTGAAGGGCGCGTTCATTCTATGTATTCTATGTCTATTCTATGTAAACCTGTTTAGATGAATAACAGAATAATGAGCATAGGCCGCAGTGTGGTTGGCACTTGGTACATCAATAGACAGAACATTCATTTCCTCTAATCAAATACTATTGATTCCACTTCTGTCTGCATGCAGCTGGGCAAGTGCTGGGACAGACAAGCGCAATTGAGCGACTAACATCATGTTTCCGCCCGGTCTCGAACCGGTGACCTTAAGCGATAACCACTACACTGCGGAAACGGTGAAGATCGTTTTATAAGCTTAAACTTCGCAAACTAAATACAATGTTTAAAATATTTGTGCAGTCAAGTCACGATCTGATTTTAAATTAATAACAGAATGAATTTGCGCATAGGCCTGCCGCCTCTTCCTTCAGACAATGGCAATTTGGTAAGCAGAACAATGCACGAAAACCTTTCCACTAATTAAATAGGCCTACTAGCCTAGTTATTTATTCCACTTCTGTCTGCAGGCTCATTGCAGGTAGCACCAACCCGTCGTATTTTCACACAGTTTTGTCTAATTGTCAAGCAGAGCTAGTGCTGGGTACAGTCTCGGTCATAAACCGAGGTAGGAGTAATCACAATTCACTATTGATGAAGGTAAAAGATTGTTTCCGCCCGGTCTCGAACCGGGGACCTTTCGCGTGTTAGGCGAACGTGATAACCACTACACTACGGAAACTCTGAAAATATCCCTCCGCGGTAGTTACCTATGTTTTGTGTACTCAACCAATTATTTTCACTTTAAATGATACTTTCAGTACAAAAATGTTACAGCTACCGAAACAAACCACCACGGTACTTGAATGGTAAGAGGGGAAAATAAATGTTTCCGCCCGGTTTCGAACCGGGGACCTTTCGCGTGTGAGGCGAACGTGATAACCACTACACTACGGAAACTCTGAAAGTAGTCTTCAGCGCTAGCTACATATGTTTTGTGTACTCAACTCATTATTCACAGTTTTTCATTTTTGTAACTCCGTACAAAAATGTTACGGGAGTCGTGTAATCTCCAAGGAATCGAGTCTGATCATTTTCTTGCATTCAGCCCGTTTTTTCTTCAAACCGATCACTGTTATTTTCATTCTGTAATTACGATCACAGTATACTTTACCAGTCTCAGGCTCTACTTCCACTTCCAATCCGATAAAACATACATATAGAACTTTTGTTTTGGTTCAAAGACGTACAACCAAGTTAATTGATCAGTTGTGTTTATTTGTTATTTAGATGGTTTAGCAGTTATGTGTGTGTGTGTGTGTGTGTGTGTGTGTGTGTGTGTGTGTGTGTGCTTTTTAATAAATCAATTGTAACATAAAATGGCATGTTTTCTTTAATTAAATTAATTATACATCAGCACGTGTTACATGAAATATTTAGTTCATTAAGAACAGATTTTTTGGAGAGTGGTGTCTGAGATAGGATTCTAACCCTGTCTGAAAGCAAGGCAAGAAAAGGTCAATAAAAGTTCAAAATCTCTGTTAGTACAGGTGTCTGTACCGACGAACGTCATCGGCTAGTCTTTCCTCAAATTGGTTCATTGGTTCATGCAACATCCACGCGACCGGTCGCTCACCGGTCACGCATCGAGAAAGGTACACGGACCTAGTGGAAACCTTGGACTGCTCCTTGAGAAGGAGACGAGGATATATGACGAGAGGAATCAAGGGCTGAAAGATGGATCTATTTAGTAAATTGAGTATTAAACTAGGGGGGGCTGTCTGGTAAGATTTGGGTGTAAGAAAAGCCACTTTCAACAAAAACACACCAAAAGCAGTCTTCCCTTGGCTGTGTTCCAAAATGCTTCTGCATAGGTATACGAGTGCAAGAAAGCATTTTGGAACACAGCCAAGGATATTGAAGGAATACTTATTAGTTTTGGCCTATAGGAGCCGTGCTATACGCCAATGCTGAAAAATAAAAAAAATTGTTTCCGCCCGGTCTCGAACCGGGGACCTTTCGCGTGTTAGGCGAACGTGATAACCACTACACTACGGAAACGACACACCAGTCTAATGTTAAGTGGGGGGGAAGAAAGGGGAAGAAGAAAAAGGAGAGGAAAAAAGGGACAAAAAGAGGGACAAGAAAGAGAGAGAGAGAAATTGAGGCTTCTTTTCCATTATCTACTAGTTTATTTGTCAGTATGTATTCTAAACGATTAAAGAAAAAGAAAAAATGTCGCCTTTTCCGTTTTTGAATGGGGGGAAGAGTGGATCCGAAGGTCACTGGTTCGAATCCCACCAGCGCCAGAAATAAAAACAGGCAAAGTCTCCCAAAGTGTAAATTCAAGAACCCTTGAGCCAATATCTTGCTTCTTGTGATATAACAAACAGAAGTTTATGTATATTTGCTGTTGTTTTAATGATGTTTAATGACTGTGCTATGGGCCTACAGGTCTGTTACTTTATTCAACTTGTGTGTGTGTGTGTAACTTTGTTTATGCATCTGAAATAATCAGTTATAAAATGATCAGACCTCTGTTTCTTTCTCTTATGGACTGCATCACTTGCTATTAGCAATGTGTCAAATTGATTGAATAAAACTCAGATAAAAGTTTTATATTTGAAAATAGAACATTTTTTATTGAAATGAACACAAAAAACCTGTGAGCTGCCTCCTACACACTGGGCAGCGCACCCTGACCTTCCACAGATGGTAGGGCATCCACACCAGGAGCCTGTGGGTGAAAAAGTGCTCTGGTTTCGGGGCCTGGTTCTAAATGAGCACTGGTACCGGTGGCTCGTATCAGAGCTTCAAGTTTGGCTGCAGCCTCTGGTTCAAGATTCAATTCAAGATTCAAGATTCAAAGTGTTTATTATCATATGCACAGTAGAAAACATGTTTCCCTGTACAATGAAATTCTTCCTTTGCTGTCCGCAGAATGCCAACCAATGTAAAATGTACAATACTAAAAAATATACAATATATACTAAACAAAATGTATAAGATAACAAAATTTAAGGCAGCATGTGATAATAAAAAAGCAACAATAATAATAATAATAATAAAACAGTGCAAATGTAGCAGTGCAATTATGCATGTGCAAACTGAAAATTTAACAGTCGGGTTCAGTTATATGAGGTAGTACAGTTATGAGGTAGTCCATGATTATAATCTCCTATGCGTTGTTTAGGAGCCTGATGGCAGTGGGAAAGAAGTTCTTTAGTCTGGTGGTCCTGCATTTAACACTTCTGTACCTCCGGCCTGAGGGTAGAAGTGTGAACAGTCCGTGCTGGGGGTGGGTGGGGTACTTGAGGATGGAGGCGGTTCTCCTGTGGACTCTGCGGTTCTCCCACAGAGTGGATGCAATCATCGCTGGTCTTGTTGTGGAATGGTCTTCTTCATCTCTGCCGGCAGCCAGAATTAATCGGGCGCCTGACCGAGAAAGGCAGGGGCAGCAGGACAATAGAGAGGACCAGGAGGGGCAGCAGGACCAAGAAGAGGACCAGGAGGGGCAGCAGGACCAAGGAGAGGACCAGGAGGGGCAGCAGGACCAAGAAGAGGACCAGGAGGGGCAGCAGGACCAAGGAGAGGACTAGGAGGGGCAGCAGGACCAAGGAGAGGACTAGGAGGGGCAGCAGGACCAAGGAGAGGACTAGGAGGGGCAGCAGGACCAAGGAGAGGACTAGGAGGGGCAGCAGGACCAAGGAGAGGACTAGGAGGGGCAGCAGGACCAAGGAGAGGACCAGGAGGGGCAGCAGGACCAAGGGGAGGACCAGGAGGGGCAGCAGGACCAAGGAGAGGACCAGGAGGGGCAGCAGGACCAGTAGTAGGGAAAACACCCACATCAGACTCATCCTTAAAAAAAAAAAAAGAAGCCAAACTCAGTGAATTACACATGCAATAATCATATCATAGTTATTTAACACACACACACACACACACACACACACACACACACACACACACACACACACACACACACACACACACACACACACACAAACAGACACACAAACACAGGTAAAAAGGAGAGCACTTACAGAGGCACTTGCAGGGCTGGCAGTAGCCTGAGAGGTAGAGGTGGTCCTCACAGACGCCGTAGCAGAGCGGGATGGAGGCAGAGATCCTACCTGGCCGATCGCTCCTACCAGGTGACGTGGAGAGGATCGCTGTCCTCTCCACGACCCCTCACCACTGGTGTCCCCCAGGGCTCTGTCCTTGGGCCTTTACTGTTCTCTCTCTATACCAAATCTCTCAGCTCTGTAATTTCTTCACATGGTTTCTCCTACCACACCTACGCAGACACTCAACCTTTTCTCTCCTTCCCCCTTTCTGACTCACAGGTGGCAACACGTGTCTCGGCATGTCTTGCAGACATTTCTGCTTGGATGTCAGCCCACCACCTAAAGCTCAACCTTGACAAGATTGAGCTACTCTTCCTCCCAGGGAAAGCCTGCCCTCTCCAAGACGTCTCCATCACAGTAGAAAACTCTACTGTGACCTCCTCCCATACAGCCAAGAACCTTGGGGTGATCCTTGACAACCGCTTATCCTGTGTGGCGAACATCACAGCGACAGCACGCTCCTGTAGATTCTTCCTCTTCAACATCAGAAGGATACGTCCATTCCTCACCAGAGAAGCAGCACAACTTTTGGTCCAAGCACTTGTAATCTCTCGCCTTGACTACTGCAATGCACTCTTGGCTGGACTCCCCGCCTCCTCCATCAGGCCTCTGCAGCTCATCCAGAACGCTGCCGCTCGTCTGGTGTTCAATCTCGCTAAATTCTCCCATGTCACGCCCCTCCTCCGCACCCTCCACTGGCTCCCGGTAGCAGCTCGTATCAAATTCAAGACCCTGGTGCTTGCCTACCGGGCGGCAAAGGGAACAGCCCCTCCCTGCTTGCAAGCAATGGTTAGCCCCCAAACCCCTGCAAGATCACTCCGCTCCTCCACCTCGGCTGCCCGCCTGGCACCGCCGCCTCTACGTGGATGCAGTGGCCGCGCTACTCGGTCACGGCTTTTCACTGTCCTGGCGCCCCGCTGGTGGAATGAGCTTCCCACAATGGTCAGGACTGCAGAGTCACTTCCGATCTTCCGCCGTAGATTGAAATCTCTCTCCCATCTCTTCAAGCTACATCTTAACAGTCCCTCCTAAAGACCGCTTCACCCTCACTACCCCCCCTATACTAACCCTAACCCCGAGACCTCTTTTCCCCTGTTACCCCCCAGTACAAGTTCTCTCCTGCTAATAAAATATATTTAAATAAATAAAAATAAATAAAAAAACTAGCCTACTGGCATTAGGACCATCTCCCCTTTCACGACTGCCAATGGACCCTGGTGTGAGCATTGATTATTTTGTCTTATGATGACTGTTGGATAGATGATTCACTTACTTAAACAAATGTATTTGTTGTACGTCGTTTTGGATAAAGGCGTCTGCTAAATGCCATAAATGTAATGTAAATGCAGAGAGAAAGGGGAGATGGTCCTAATATAGGTGGAGGCAGGGCTGGAGGGGGACATGGGTAGTACAGGGGAAGGGGTCCTCATAGAGGCCGTAGCAGGGCTGGACAGGGACTTGGGTAAAGGGGAAGGGGTCCTCATGGAGGCTGTAGCAGGGCTGGACAGGGACTTGGGTACAGAGGAGGGGGTCCTCATGGAGGACGTAGCACTGCTGGCAGTACCAGCAGAGGTAGTAGCAGGGCTGGACAGAGACTGTGAGGGAGAGGAAAGGTAGAGTACACCAGGAGACTAGATTGTGATTGTTAGGTTGATTGATATTGTGATTGTGCATGTATCTATGTGATTGTAGGCATAAGCCACATTAGACACACAAGTTACACTAATAACACAGAGATATTAAGACGAACAAATCCATGTAATACCTCAACAGGCTTCCTAGCCACAACGTTTGGTTTGGCTGCAGCACCAGAAGCCCCTCCAAACCAGGATTTATAAAACTGAAGAGAAGAATGGTAAGTGAAATTGGTCAGAATAAAATGATGACAAAACAGTGCTTCGATAAAATAGATGGATAACGTTTGGCAAAATGTTACGGAAATATTTACCATTGACACAGTCAATGTAGGCTGCAGAGGACTCTGCACAGGCTTGGCAGGGACTGAGGCTGTGGTCTCTGCAGGGGCCGTGGCACGAGGTGGAGCTGGACCCTGGAAGCAACAGGCACTGAGGCAGATGTGGGTGCCGGTGGAACACTGGCTGGCTGCTGAAGACATACAGATACAACAAGTATCAATACTACTGATAATGGGATCCTTTTTCAGCATGACAAATAGTTACATCTGATGTCCCTTCATTACCTTCTGGAAGTGAACTCTGTATAATGACACGACACAGCCAGCAAACAAATGACAACCACATATTTCATCATCGGAGATCTTACCTTAGTGATTCAACTCATATAAGGAAGTTATTAAAGTTGGTTTCAGTGACTTGACACAGATTTTCAGTCATCGTAAAGCTAGCTTACCTTAGGTAGCACTCGCACTCGCTCGTATCGGTCTCTCGTTAACAGCGAATTTATAGTGTGTTGTTATAAACTGATTAAACAACAGAGTATTAATTCAGCATAACATTTCCATTGATCAAATCAATATATCATTGAATCAAGTTTTCAGCGAACGTAGAACTAGCGTCTGTCTCTCGTCAACAAACAACGAGAGCTGCAAGTGTGTTGCTATGAACTGATAAGACAAGAAAGTATTAATTTATATAAACAGTTCCATTGATCAAATCAATATATCAAGCAAGGTTACCGGTGTGATCTGAGCAGTGTGACGAAAACCGACAGTTAGCCAAACGTCACCCGCTCACGTAATGGCGCACTAATGGAATGGAGCGCTGCGATTGGCTCTGCTAATGGACACTAATGGCGCACTAATGGAATGGGGCGCTGCGATTGGCTCTGCTAATGGTGCTGGGCCACGTGATACTGCAGAAAGCCTCCTTGAGATGAAGGATTATTGGAATAATTTCAAACAAAGTTATATGACTAGGACATTCAAATCAAGAGGCTCCTGTGGCGCAATCGGTTAGCGCGCGGTACTTATACAACAGTATGTAGCAGAGCAATGCCGAGGTTGTGAGTTCGAGCCTCACCTGGAGCACAGCTTTTCGGAAAACAGGAAAGAAAATCATTGAGAAAATGGGCCTTGATAGATTATTCATACTGCCTTCTGATTACGAAAAGTGGATCCAAGAAATGTATTTTACATCATAACAATGTGTGCTGCATATTTATATTGCAACAAAATAGCTTGCAGTATGAACGTTGAGTCACGGCCTTGATCTGTTTACATTGTCGGTGTACCTCATAGGTAAGGCATTGAATTGATCCTCACTGGTATTAACAAGGGCAAGAACCAATTGGTGACCTTGAGACATGTATCAGTCAAATGTAGTGTATAGCCTGTACAGGTCACACATTATTGGGGAAAAGGAGCCTCTTCAGATAAGGCCTAACTAGCAGGTTAAGTAAGTAAGTTTCCCAATTAACATGAAGGGTATGTCTGGTCTGTTGTATGTATGATGTTTTCACTTATGTTTTTGTATTTAATATAATATATGGTCATCTTATGTGACTTTAAATGTCGGACTGATGGGAAAACGGAAAATCATGAAAAGAGGGTTTGCCAAGAGTTCCGCGGTGAAACGTTGTTCTCGTATATACGAACATTGGCTAGGAATATAGGAGCGGAGATATTGGCTTTACGACGGCAGAGATCGGGTGAGATCCCTTCAGTTTCTTGCATTTTCTTTTGCACTGCCAGTGTGTTTTTGCCAAGCCGCTATTGCCCAGCCATTGGGTTTTTGCCAAGCCGCTATTTGTTTCTTTTTTTTAAGGTGAAGGTTCCCTTTTTGGGGGGATTATGAATTCGCAGGGATTATTTTGTTTGGAGTTACGTCACGGACGCATCCGTTTTCTATTGGGACTGAGTTGATTAGAGCGGGATTTGGACATGAGTTGGGAAAAAAACAGTGAATGGTTGGACGTTTAGGGTGGGGCTTTGTGATTGTACAGTGCCTTCGGAAAGTATTCAGATCCCTCCATTTTTTCCACATTTTGTTGTGTTATAGACTCAATTTAAAATGGATTAACCCTCCTGCGGTGTTCGGGTCAAATCTGGCCGATTTACAACTCCAACTAATCATAAATATCGTGTTTTTCATTTGATTGCCTCAAGATCTTATGATATCCTCCACACTAGGCATTTGAACATATACAAGTTTAGTCAACTTTGTTACACCTGTGGTGTTGCCGGTCAAAAATGACCGGCCATAAGAAATGAATGGGAAACACTAAATTATGTTCATCCAGCAGATGGAAAACATCCCCATACACACACCCAGTCACCCACACACCCACAACCACAACCCCCTCAGCCCCCACCCCTCTGCCCCCCACCCTTTCATCTATCCCCCACTGCCCCCCCCCACACACCCCCTGCACACACACAGAGGGCGGTTGGTTCTCTGTTAGTTATGAGAACCTTTCTTTCTGTGCTTACTGTATGTGCCCATCCCCCCACGGGAACCACACCTTCCAGACTAAACAATGTATCATATCTTCTCACAGATCCCATATATAAAGCCTTCTTTGTGCCTTGCTCTCATTTTACTCTGTGAACACAATGTATAGGTGACTGAGAAGGCGACTGTCTGTCAGAGAGGCTCTGGACCATATTTTCGATGATGGAGAGGAGATGGAAATTGAACCAGAGATAGAGGAGGACGTCTCGGAAATGGAAGACAACATGGATCCAGATTTTGATCCAGACTTTTATGAGACTGACCAACAGATGAAGACGAGGCCCCTGAGGAAAAGAATGGCAACTTGCTGTGGTATTCATCTTCCATAGACAGAGAAGGCAGAGCAAGAGAGGAAAACATAGTGAGGATGACCCCAGGGCCAACACGGTATGCAACATCTCGTGTGGATGACATCAAGTCCAGCTTCCAACTCTTTTTACCAGAGTCAATTGAGAAAACTTTACTGGACATGACAAACTTGGAGGGGAGGCGTGTGTTTGGGGACAAGTGGAGAGAATTGGACCTGGCAGACCTCCAAGCCTACATAGGTCCAGCCTGGAATCGGCAGATTAACTTCAAGAGGAGACTCTTCCTGGCAGAGCTTGGGAAAGCTTTGGTGACTCCTCTCATTCAACGGCGCCAGCACCTTCCCCGCACACTAGCCTCTGCCAGTCTGGTGACAAGTGTGCAGCACCCAGCCGCTCCGCTGACCGCTCCCCAAGCCGCTCTCCCAGCGATTCCCCCCGAACAGGGAAAAGGACAGAAAAGGAAGAGGTGCAAGCTCTGTGCCCCTAGAGACATTAAAACCAGCCATACATGCCAAAAATGCCATGCCTACGTTTGCCATACACACTCCAACCTGATCGTACATTGCCAATCATGTGCGGAAATACACACACACACACACACACACACACACACACACACACACACACACACACACACACACACAGAGGACTGTTTATGTAAATGTTATGTTCATATGGTCTCTGTTTTGAATTTGTTTGTGTTTTTACAATAAATTTAGTAAAGAAATACATTTTCAGTGTCTGTTCTTTCTATATACACTGCAGTTACTCATGTTTACTTCTAGTTGGAGACAAATGCTACACATCATTGTCACACAGCATACATGGTTTCACCTTAAAAAGGTCTTTAAACAAAATTTGGTGATGATTTATGGTTTTTGTGTTAAAATAATAGCAGTTAGAACAGACCGGCCAAATTTGGCCGCGAACACCATGAGTGGCAGGGTAGCAACGAACACTACAGGAAGGTTAAATCAAAAGAATTTGCCATCAATCCACACACAATACCCCAGAATGACAAAGCGAAAACAATTTTTTTGAAATTTCAGTAAAGTTATTAAAATTGAAATAAACAAGCTACTTGGCTGTGGTTCAGATCTATATACGAATGGTATGTAAGAGTGTGTGAGGCTCACTGGAGCAGGGTCAGAATGGATCTACTGCCACTTGTCAGTGAGTAATGGTAAGTGCTCTATGTTTCATCCTAAATGTATGGACCCACACAATAGTGTCGTGGTAGCACCCTCTGGTGGCTTTAAGCAGTAAATGTAGGAGTATTTCCTTTTCATATGGTGTCAATGAATCACACTGTTAATGTGCATGATTAAATCCAACTGTGAAATGAGAAAGACAAGGAATACAACAGATTGGATGTAACACAAACACATTTAGTGAATCATTTAGGTGGGCTTCTGGGTCTTCCTTGAGGTCTTCTTGAAGGGGTTACACAGGCCCTTGTTGACAGCTGACCCCATCATCCTGAAGAGGGCCGCTAGAGACAGGAGAGAGGGGGGGGGGGGGGGGGGGGGGAGAGGGAGAAGGGGAGAGAGGGAGATGACATTAACTTAACACAGAATTCATGTTTTACAAGGATTAAATTTTGTCTCATAGTGGATTGATGCTTATAGTAATATTGTGGATTCGCTGATTCATGCAGTATCAACCCTATAGCAGAAGGATCTTCCTATCAGTAGACTTACGGATGCAGCCTTCAACCTTCGGCTCCTGTGCTGCCTCTGGGGCCGGGCTGTCCTTCCGGTTGCTCTTCTTGGAGAGCTGTGAAAGAAACAAGTATTACAAAACAAAATAACATGGCAATGGTAGGCCTATCTGTAATAAATGGAATTGGTAAGACACCATACCACCATAACAATATATATATATATATATACACTTTCAGATTGTGTATATAGATGACAGATAACATTTAACAGTCTTAATGTTTACAGAGACTGTAAACTGTCAAACTGACAAACTTTGGAATGTATGAAGTATAGTAAAATCTTGTTTACCTTGAAGCCGGCCTTGAACTGGCTGAGCTTCGGGAGGAACGTGAGGAATGTGAGGAACCTGGACCGCCTCTTTCCTTTGGGCACAGCCTGGGCCTTCTCAGCCTCAGCATCACACCCGGTCGGCGACACACACATACTAACTGACCCTGATTCTACAGAGCCATTTGCCTTCATGCTACTCTGGCGCCCGCCGGTACCAAAGAGCGTGGGGCATGGGGAACATGCGACAGGCTGACAGCCGTCAATCACCTCACTCAGAGCTGTCACCCTCCCTGGCTCCTCGGGCGACTCTGTCACCACAGAGACCGTGTCCATGACTTGCTGGACCATGGCCTTTGTGAACAGGTTCACAGTCTGGTTGTAGATCTGTGAGCTGCTCTTGGAGACCATGGAGCTTCCACGGCTGGAGGAGACACTGGAGGAGGAGGCTTTCTGATCCAAGCCCCAGGATGTGGGAAGGACGAGGAGAGGAGCCAACAAACGCTTCACCGACTCCTCAGCGAAAGCGTAGATCAGCTCAGAGGGACAGAGCCCCCTTGTTACTCTCCCTCCCTGAGTGTATTTTAGGAGAACAGAGTCTGAGAGACTTCTGCCAGCTCCCGCATGGTGCACAGAGATCTTTCTGTGTTCAATTATCAGGCTCTTCAGTCGGTCGACCAGGTCATGGGATAGAGCCTGGACCTTCCCTTGGGACAGGAGCTCCTCCAGTCTGCCCAGAGGGGCAGTGAGGTCAGATGATGGGGAAGAGGCCTGCTGCAGTTCTGCAGGATTGAACATGGTGTCCACAATGGCAGCCATAGTGTCCCTAGCACCAGCTAATGATGATTCCAGCACTGAATCATTCTGATCATGATCATCATCGGTCATATGAATTGTTGAGCTACGCACAATAGGGCAATTTATGACCTTTTGGAGCTCAGATGGAGATGGGGTCCCAGGGAGTGTGAAAGACATATCTTCCAATGTCTTCTCTGACCTCAACGTTTTAGAGGAGGACGTAGAAATAGAGGAGGTGTTTCTAGGTTCACTATCTTCACAGTAAACCTTCTCTAAGTTCTCCAGCATATTTCCCACCATGCTATATAACCCAGAGAGCTCCCCTGTCCTATTCAACAGGACTGATTTGGATATTTCCTCCTGGACTACACCCAGGATTTGGCTAGCGCTTTTCTTGGCCTGCGCTATTTGGGTTTTAGTCTGGGGCTGCTTACGCAAAGACAGAAAATTGCTCAACTTGTGCCGCAGACTGTGGTACAGCCTTTGTGCCGTGGACCAAATGTCCATCTCGGACACGCTAACCCCACTCTCTGAGGCCTCCGGGTCTCTAAAGCTGCCCGGCAGAAGGCCAGAGTCTGCGGGTCCAACAGTGATAGGAGGCTCGCCTCTCTGGAAAAGGCCTTTTACACCGTCAACAACGGTGCCAAAAATATCCGCTGCCGCAGAGTCCGTACCGGCAGCGGACGTGGTGGAGGAACCTTGTAAAAGGTCCAAATGGGAGCAGCAAACCCCTGCGGTGAAGGACTCAATGAGGACTTTCCTGACAGCAAGAGTTCCCCTCCTCTTAAACTTAATGCAGGTCAGCTCTCTAACGACCTCATTTGGTGCAAGATTCACACGCTCCGATGACGTAGACTCGGAGGAGATGTCCTCTAGCCAGCCAATAATACCCTCGACAAACTGTGAGATCAGCAGGGATTCATTTGACCATGTCATTGGCACAGAGGACTCCTCCTCCTCCTTTGACATGTCAGACCTAGCCAACACCACAAGCCTGCGGACCACCTCTTTAGTCTGGGTGTCCAGGAACACCTGACTGACCTGGGAGGACCCTCTGAGAGGTTCGCTACGCCCCCTACGGAGCACCGCTCCCGATGACCCCTGACCTCTCATGACGCCTGACCGCACCCCTGATACAATAGGCTGGCTCATGCTGGCCTGAGGGGACTTTTGAATTGAAAACAGAGGCAGCATTAACTTCCACTGACGCCAGAGGCTCTTCTCCCTGAAGTGGGACCTGATCCTGACCCATAACCCCACAACGTGCATAAAACCCTCTCACCATACCCTGTAGTCTCTTAAAGAGACTGATAGCGATGGATAAAGATTTTATCTTTTTACCAGGCCAAGCTGACAGGGAAACCGACTTAAAGTCAGAGGCGAACATTTCGATGATTGCTGAGACCTCACGTTCCACAACCAAGGGGCTCAGGCTGGTCTGGCTTGGCAGACGGATTGACGGCTCAGACCTATTGGTGAAGACGTGGGCAGATAGATCTCTGGGAGATCTAAGAAGCACCTCGCTCACTGACTTGGTAGCCTTAGTTTTAAACCCCTCACTACAGAGTCTATCAATAGCTGGAATCAAGGGGGCAGTGGTTTTGCTTTCTTTGGTTTTGAGTTTGGTGCTGGTAAAACTCGGCTTTGCACTGAGTTCGGGGGACAATCTGTAAGAGCTTTCAGAACTAGCAAGCATATCCTCTGAGGGGGAGGGGCTGTTTGAGCGTGTGAAAACCCTTAGCTGGGATAGCACATCCCCCACAAAAACACCAGCCGCGAGGGATTCCTCAGACGACCTCCTCCCGAAAGAGGACTCAGACTCCACTTTTGCCATTAAATCAAAAGAAGTCAGTATCCCCCCAATGACTTCCTTGGTGCTCTCGTCAAGGTGGGTTTGGGAGTCACATCCAGCACTAAGCGGCTGGGAACACTCCCTCAGAGAGGGGGTCTCTACGTCCTCAGAGCTGACCTCCTGTCGGGGCTTCTTGACGGAGGCAGAGCCCATGTTGAAGAACTCTGCCAATTTACTCTGCAGGTTGCTGTAGAGCCTCAACGCGGCAGAGTAGACCCTCTGCCTCCTGCTAGAACGTCCACCGGGCTGGTCGATGGAGGACGCAGCGTCGTGATCTGTGCCTCCAGCCTGCACTGTGCTGTCCCCTGCCTCCACGGCCTGCGCTGTCACGTCCTTCACGTCTGCCACAAACGTATCAACGATCTTGTTCGCCTCAGCTTCACAATCAGCGTTAAAAGCATTAGTGGCAGATGATGAGGTGACATGAGAGCCATGCACGTGGTTTAGACTGGGAGAAGCACTGGCAGGCCGGGATGACCGCGCAGTGCCGCCACTTCTTCTCCGGAGAATTCCACTGACAGCCCTTGTGGCTTGTGTGTGGAACTCCTGACTCCCGATGATGGTGAGGTCATTCTGGCTCACCATATCCTCAGAGGCTCCAGAATCACGGGGGGTAATTCTGGTCTCTTCTGAGGAATGTGAGCCTCCCTGACATGAGCCATCTCGGTCGTCGCTTTGGGATAGCAACTGTATCTTCAGTGCCACCTCCCTGAGCAAATCCGCTGCATCCTGTCCCCCTCCCAGTGTCTCCTTACAGCTCTCCATGGTCTCAACAAGGGCGGCCATTACCTCACCTGTCATCGGAGCAAGAATCTCTTCACTTACCTCCATACTTACATTCTCCGGGGCTGGCGACGCTGAGGGACCCTGTTCGGTGACCCCAAACGCCTGGAGAGTGCCAGAGATCACGCGCACCATATCCTCGGTGGCTGGCATGGCGTTCTTCCTCTCGGTCATCACTGGAGAGGATCTTCCAGAGGGGGTGTAGGCCACGACCACCGAGAAGGCGGAGTTCAGCTGGCTGAGAGTTTCCCCCACCAGAGCTCTGGTCAGTTCAGGCGAGGAAGATGTGTCGTCACCCAGGGCCTGGAGTATGGAGTCGGCCGTCACCCCAAAGAAGACCTTGAGGGGGTCTCTCACAGGCGCCCTCTGCAGGGACGTCTTGGAGCTACAAACACAAACATCAACACTACAGTGTCACGTCTGAAACATTATGCCACACAATTATTGTAGCTTAAATTCACTAAATATGTTTACATTTGTAAATAATGTCTCCTATTCTGGATGTAATGATAATGGTCCTTTCCTAAGTTCTATTTCACTTCAGTCTTAAACCTCCTGAGCCTAATGAGGCCTATCAATGGGGGTCTTTCTATGCTGTAGTTTAACCTTTAAAAACGCAAAACATAACAATTGAAATTAAAAATAAACATCTATCTTAGAGTAGTTGGGCCTCTTCATAAGTGGATGTGTAAATGAACCCTGGTTGGCAGCTTACCTCGGGGGAGAGGAGACTAGAGTGGGTCCAGCCTCCTGGTCCTGGGGGTTGGTACTGGAGGAGCGCTCTGAGTCGGACCCGGGGGCTGAAGCCTCCTCCTCTTCCTCGCTGTCGCTCTGTTCTAAGATGTGCACCAGGGCCGGCAGGAAGACCTGGAAGGCCATCTCACAGATGACCTTCACCACCCTGCGGCACAGTCGTCCCAGCTGCATCCTGGTCGTCTGTGGTTCCACGAGAACACAACATCAGTTGTGTTATGATGTTATGATGTATGATATATTATATTATGAACATGTATATTTTGTCTTTTGTTCATTTTACAGAAAAAAAACACAAATCAGGGTTGATTGGTGAGAATGTTAAGATAAAAGCGCATTGTATTACATTTGTGTATGAAATGTGCTATACAAAAAGAGGTTGATTGATCAATCACTACTTACAGGGTTTCTCATGGCCCTACGGATCACTCTCCATTGCCTGAATGATAAAGAAACAAGGAAACATTTTCAGCAGTTTAAAAAAAAAATAAAGAATAATGTTTCACAGTGTTTCAGACATGGTAGATGTGCAAGACAGGCTACAGAAAGAACAAAGCTAAACACAGCACACAAGACCAACAACAACAACAAAGCTGCACACATCACAAAATATCAACAACAACAACAAAGCTACACACAGCACACAATACCAACAACAACACCAACAACAACAAAGCTGCACACAGCACACAATACCAACAACAACAACACCAACAACAAAGCTGCACACAGCACACAATACCAACAACAACAAAGCTACACACAACAACACCATGAACAAAGCTACACACAGCACACGATACCAACAACAACAAGAAAGCTACAAAAAGCACACAACAACAACAAATGCACACAACAACAACAGAAATACACACAGCACACAATAACAACAACACAGCTACACAAAGCACACAATAACAACAACAATGCTACATACTATTACAACAACAAAGCCACACAGCACACAAAACAGTAGTGAAAACACAACAGATGCACCCCAACACAGATAATGTCCACTGGCTTTGTTATAGACACACTCAACAATTCTGTCAGAGCAACGTCCAGCACATACAGCACAGTTGGGGAGGCTGTTGGAGGTAGAAATCGGAGGATGAGCTCATTGTAATGTGTGTTTGATACCATTCCTCATTCCATTCCATGCGTTACAATGAGCTCGTCCTCCGATTTCTACCTCCACCAGCCTCCCCTGAGTCCCAGTCCCTCAAATGAGAGAGCACTCCATTACAGAGAGAAATTAAACATACTTATCAGCCAGACTCCTCAGGAAATTGATCAGGATGGGGTAGACCTCTTCTTCGGCACTCTGATGTGCCTTCTCCTCCAGGAGCTCGATCACTGCAGCTCGGTTCTCAAACCTGTCTGGAGACTGGGGCCCAGGTGGAGGGGAGGGAGCTGCTGGCAAATACAAGGAGAAATATATACAGTTGTATCTAAAGACTACACATCTATGATTTACACATGTTTCAAATAGAAAATAAAAGTGTTGTTGAAATACAGTATATATGGCCTCTCTGTGATAGAATATATCTTGTATAAATACTGACCAAATTGGTATGCAGCATTTCTAATGAACGTCTAATAATTGCGTGGATTTTAAACTGTCTGAATAGAACAACACAATCTCCCCACCACAGAGAAGCATTGTAGCATTCTAAAGAGAATCTCTAACCTGTGTTGGTGGCCTTCTCAACCATGGTCTGCTTGCCACTACTCTTCCTCTGAGCCTTCAAGAAAACACACGGATCAGATCACACATGATAAGATCGAGTCACATAAACACAATAACACATTCACGAAATGGTTACCTCTTTTCTGTTCGCCATTGTCAAAGCAAATATAGAAACGCCGTTGAACCGTCGAGAGTCGTTTTAGTTTAGCGTAATACACGTTTGACAAAGCAGTGACGGCTTTTGAACTGTAGGCCTACTGACGTAGTAGCAGGTGTCACAAAATAACGACGACGTCACAATACGGCCGGTGCCATGGTGACCACGGGACCATGCAACTTGTGTGAACTAATGCTAATGTTAACACTAATATTACTACTACTAATAATACTACTAATGCAAATAATAGGAAACCTAATAATAATGATAATGATAATATTTCACAGAATTCGTGTATTTGTCTTCAAGTTCGATACAACACTCAGCCTAAGCAACATGCATTTTCGTTGTCTGTACATGTTCATACATACCGTATATTCAGGCTCATGTATTCATAATAATACCTGTTAATCATACATTTCAAGTTCAAATAAAATCAGATTATCGGATGTAGGCCTAGATTATGTGCGATGCCAACATCTTGATCAAGGAGGATCAAACAAAATCCAAATACAATTTGTTGATTCACACCTCAACCAAATAGGACACCTGCTTACTGCACAGTTGTTGTTACAGTATAGGCCTGGATATAGGAGGAAGGATGCTTTTAGCACGGCCAATAGTCGCTATGTATTAGTGCTGACCTACACATTAATCCTTGAAGCATTTTGCAATACGGATTAATTTCAGAGATTAACACATAGTATGATAATTGTATAGTGAGGAGCGATTCAATCGGAGGTCCATTTCAAAATATCTTAATTAATATACAGGCATACAATAAAATGTATTCCACTACAATAGCGTACAAGTTCACGTACACCACACGCTAACCCTACCCCAACTATAGGCCCAATTGGGCAGAAATCCCAAGTCCAAAAGATAGCGAGCCTGTCTATTTGATTATCCTGCACGCTGTTCCTTACCTTCTTGTTATTCGTATTTCCGTTGATTGGCAGTTCGGTAACTCGTCGGTGTGTCGGGGAATTACGGCTCGTTAATCAACTGATCAGAGTTGTGACCAACCGTTAATGACTAAAGGTAAGCAACACGAGCAGAAACTTTTGTAACGGTACGTTGTATGACGTCATAGTGCCACGATGTTGCGAGGAGCGGAGGGGGGCAGTTGTGTGTGTGTGTGTGTGTGTGTGTGTGGGGGGGGGGGGTTATTATAACATGTTTGAGGGGGGTTATTATAACATGCTTAATAATGAGGCCACACTTAATAAATAAAGAGAAAACTACCTGACTGTAACTTTTCTCTTACCACTTCATCACGTATCAAAGTCATGATAGCAAATCTTGTGTCCATTCAGTTGCAGTGCTGTAGTTTGATTCATTCATCTGTGAGGCCTCAGAGTCCTATTAGGTCTACAGTACAGTGTACACACACACACACACACACACACACACGACTGTGGTTCTGCTGAAGTATCACTTCCTCTGCTCGTGATAGATTGATATCAAACAACTTGACTTTTATCATTCCCATTCCCAAATAAGGATTCGGTTACTTCCTTAGGACTGAGTTGTGGCTGTAAACATATGTTGTTTATTTGGTTGGCTTCTGCTGGGTCATGGCTAATAAACATGTGTCAACCACGATAATAATTTTCAATACAATGTGGACATTGGGACACAGCTCACCAGTAGAGGGCAGCACGCCACAGGCCAATAGAGTCTACGAAACAACAATAATTGGAAATAGCACTGCACTACAAATTACAACAAGTTTATATTTTACAAAATTATTCAAAATATACAGCACATTTTTATTGATAAGGAATATTTGTCATTGAGCGCCAAAAAGGGAACATTAAATGAGATAAAAGCTTTTTCAGTCTGAGTAGAGAAGTACGAGTATTGATGTGAGTAAACCTAAAATGATCTGAAGGTTAGAAGCACTCGTGGTTTGGCTTCTTGTCTCATTCAATATCTTGGAATTATCATATTCTTATATCTTATTATTTGTCACAAGGACTAAACCAGTACCTCAGACATGTTTAAAACTACTCATTATATGTAGAGAGAATATTTTCATCTCATGGATGGTCAGTCCTTGCATCCAAATCTCTGTCTACCAATAAAGTGGCGGGGAACCTGCTTTGTTGTTGTTGTTTGAATTCTAGATTGCACCTTTAAACTCAGAGGTTAAATTCCACATTTCAGACCACAGTGTTCTGCATTCTAAATCTGTAGCATTTGCACCACCACATTTATGAAAACATAACATAACTCAACAGCTAGTCTGAACTCAACAGGAAGTCTAAACTAAACAGGTAATCTGAACTAAACAGCTAGTCTGAGATACTGATGTGATTCTTGTTCTCATGCCAGTACTAGACAGTACTGCATTATTAATACAGTATTGTCACTTCAAGAAACATCATGGCAAGAAACTACTCAATCTGGAGATTACAATTCAGCCCTTATAGAAGAGAAGAAACTCCCATTCATGTGGTCCAGGGGAGGCTGGTGGAAGTAGAAATGGTATCAATAGCATGGAATGGAATTAGCTTGTTTGATACCATTCCTCATTCCATCCCATGCATTACAATGAGCCGGCCATCTGATTTCTTCCTCCAGCAGCCTCCCCTGGTGTGGTGAATTGTATTCACTCTCAACAGACTTACAGGTTGGAAGTGGTGGCATTAAAACCGTGCAGACTATCTTTGAACATGTCCTTCATTTGTACCTCAGCAAGTGCATCACATATCATATGATATTACATCGTTATTTGATTGCAGTTCAGTTCTGCAGGAATATAGTTCATAACACATATATACATACATACATACACAAAAACTCACATATATACACATACACACACATATACACTCACTGAACAGTTTATTAGGAACACAATACTAATACTGGGTAGAGCCTCCCTTTGCTCTCAATTCCTCAATTCTTCATGGCATTGATTCCACAAGATGTTGGAAACATTCCGTTCTACCACATCCCAAAGGTGTTCTATTGGATTCAGATCCGGTGGCTGGGAAGGCCACTGAAGAACATTGAACTCATTGTCGTGTTCATGAAACCAGTTTGAGATGACTTTTGCTTTGTGACATGGTGCATTATCATACTGAAAGTAGCTGTTAGAACATGGGTAAATTGTGGCCATGAAAGGATGCACATGGTCAGCAACAATACTCAAATAGGCTGTGATGATTGATATTAATGGGCCCAAAGTGTGCCAAGAAAACATTCCCCACACCATTACACCACCTCCACCATGAGAAGGTGTACAGAGGTTCCTAATAAAGTGTTCGGTGAGTGTTAGTATTTAGACCCTTTATTATGACACTCTTAAAATGAGCTAAAATGCAAAAATGGTATCAACAAATCACTCAATAAGTTGAATTGAGTCTTAATGCAAGGATAATAGTTCATGTCATTTTGGAATTAATATCTTTGTTTTTATAGGGTTTCTGATTTGCATAGGAATCAATTACACACTGTGTGGCTAAGGATGTCACGACCAACTCTAATTTCATAATTTTCTCTTGATCCTGACAAACTCCCCAGTCCCTGCCGGTGATGAACATACCCATAACATGATGCAGCTAGCGTTATTCTTCACGCGAGAGATGGTGCGGAAACTGCATTGCATGTTGAATTTGCACCAAACGTAATGCTTTGTAGTAAAACTAAATAAACACATTTCCAGCCACTTTTTTTGCTGTATCATTTGAATTCATTGTTGCAAACACAATTATGGAAATGAGATAGATTAAGGGATTAATCACGTGAATAAGAGGTAAGGAACTCACCTATTAATTTGCTATACTAATTTGATTATGGGGAAAGCGGCCAGTAAGGCGAACCGCTGCCTTCGAGCACAGAGGGATAATAATTGAAAAATGTGGTCGATGGACATGCGAACAATTGCCTATGTGGGGGTTTTGGGTTTTCCATTGAACGGGAGTTTTAGCCAGAGACCGATTAGCATACTGGGAGATAGGCTTGGAAATCATGCTGCTGGTAAGGTAAAGCAAGTTGAATCAAGAAGATAAACGCACAGTTGAATCAGGAAAGCAACTGCAAGTTAGGTAGGCTAGGGTCTTCTAACCAGTGTCCTATAGTTTTATTGTCTGAACAGGTTGATGTCGGCCTTGACTGCTCTTCTGTCCGCCCACCGCCATACAGATCCCTGACGGCACCGCAGGCTGATAAGAAGGAGAGAAACGGAGCTATAAAACACGGAATTACTGTCAACAATCCAAGGGGCACGAAGAGGGCTATGGACGATCAGAGGAGGCGGGAGAGGTCCCATCAACGGCATTACCCGGTGGTGAGATAAAACCAATCAAAATATGTCGTTGGGTAATGCACCGCTAAATTATTTTTACAGATGGAACTTGCCCGTCTCCCGGCTGAGATCAATTGCACAGAGATTGTTGGCAGAAGCCGAGCTTGTACGTTCACATACAAAAGATAATTTTCATTGTACAGCATTGTAAAGTCTCCGAAAGTCAGGATGAGAGTTTTTAAAAAGTTTGGTTCAGAGAGAAGAGTGATTTATTGTCAGCACAGTGGCTTTATTGGAGTGACCAGGGATATTGTGCTATGTCTGTTGTCACGGTAGATTTAGAGTTGACCACCAGTGGCTCTATTCACCTTAGCCAAAGCTGATGGTAACCAGGCAAACCCCAAAGAGTCAGAGGCAGTTGAGGGAGGTCCAAGGCTTTTACTCGAAAACTTAGGGATCTTTACAATACACGGCAAAACTGTCTCAGGCATAAACATTCAAAACTCAGCAAGGAGGCACTGCTAACAGAGGTCTTAAAATACTACAACTAATAAGGGCTAACGACTAAAACACAGGTGAGAAACATAAACACAAAACACAATCACTCCTGTCATTAGTTCCAGGTGAGTCCCTCGGGTAGGAAGGACCAAATATGGGCATCTCCTAGTTACTTCCTCTTGGTCCCCCTGGAAGTGCTCTCTGTCGCCATCTGCTGGTTGGACAGCCTCGTGACAGTCTGTAAAGAGTACAAAGGAAGTTTTGTGAGATACGCGGGTCAGACCCCCATGTATCTCTCGCTAAACCGTACGGATTACGGGGGCAGGATGTAGGGCCTCGGGTATCATCTTGGAACCAAGTAAGAGACTGGGTCTCATGTGAGGGAGGGGATGAGTACTCGCCGACAGCAAGGGCTTACCGTAGCCGTTTTGAGTGTACGTTCGTAGGAATACGAAGTGTACGCCTTATCCCAAAGCAAAATAACATCGCTCAGTTTGTGGGAACTGTAATGACTGCAGATGACAGTCGATTATCTGGAGTACCGCCTGCTCTCTGAGCGCAGCACAAGATATGACGTTGGTGTTATAAAGAATGTGCAGCCGCTGGTTGTTGTACCCAAGAGGCCTCACAGACTGCGACAGGCGCAGTATCCCCTGAGATAGGAAGCCGTAGATGGTATTACACCAGTTTTTGATGCGTTATTGGAAAAATGTATTATTGTCGTACTCTCATCTTCCCCGTAAAAAAGGCCAAACAGGAAGGCCAACCACAAACCTGGCGCTTTGTTCGGGATCTTAAAAAGGTTAATGAAGCAGTCCAAGCGCGCGCCCCTATTTTCCATATACTAATAACACATATACCCAGTAATGCTACATATTTCTCAGTGGTCGACCCAGCTAATGCGTTCTTCAGTATTCCTGTACATAAAAGATTCATAGTTCTTGTTCGCATTTTGCTTTAAAGATAAGTCATATAATATAATATAATATAATATAATATAATATAATATAATATAATATATACATGGTCTAGAGCCCCTATGGGCTACGTTGAATGCCCAGCAGTATTTGGGGCAGCTATAAGAGATAACTTTAGTATCTATTTAGTAAGAATTTAGTGTTGAAAGGGGGTAGCACCCTGATCCAATGGCCTGAGTACAAACATAATAGACGCAATCACTAAAATACCTAAGATAATTACTAAGAAACACTTTTTTTGGTTTGGTTTGGCCCGAATGATAACCTGTGTTTACCAAAATGCTGATTTTATTTTTTATAAGTGTCATATGGAGAAGATCATGTGTCAAAAGGGGGGATGATGGATATTGTAAATAAGCATTGGTACACCCAAGGCTTTTCAAATTATTCATAGAATTTGGCATAACATAGAAAGAGGGCAAATGATTCCCCAATCAAGCCATCCTCCCCCTGTTGGCCCATTTGATCATGTTATGATGGATTTGTCGAGTTAAACCCCTGTGAGGGAAAGAAATATTGTTTAATTTTTGTGGACATGTCTTCTAAATGGGTTGAGGTTTTCCCATCAGGAAAAGCAGATTCCTCAGCAGTGGCGAAAGCATTGGTAACTGAAGTAGTGGCATGATGGGGAATCCCTAGGAAATTGTCGAGTGACAATGGGTCACACAAAATGTCTGAATACGTAGGGGTGGACTTGAAAAAACTCACTGCTCTTATCACCCCCAGAGTGGAGGGATAGTGGAGAGTGAGAACAGGACAATCAAAATGAAACTGACAAAAGTGTGTGAAGAAGCCGGACTGAACTGGGTTAAAGCTTTTCCATTGATCCTCACAGCTATCCGAGGGAGGCCTTGGGCAAAGAACGGCCTGTCTCCTCATGAGATCCTGACTGGTAGACCAATGAACACAGGAATAGGTGCACCACATAATGGGCGTGAGCTAACCATTGAATATGCAAATGACTCTGTGCTAACATACTGTGCTAACTTGACCAAAGTTTTAAAAGGCATCCACAGAACCGTGAAGGAGGCACTCCCCACACCACTAGGGGGACCTCTCCACGACATTCAACCAGGGGAGTGGGTGCTGATCAAGAACTGAAGGAGAAAGCACTGGAGCAGTCCACGGTGGTTGGGGCCCTTCCAGGTACATCTCGTCACGCAGTCCGCAGTGAAAGTAGCAGAGAGAGGCACGTGGGTACACGCCACACACTGAAAGAAGGCACCACCGCTGGAGAGACCAAATGTCAGCGGGCAGACCGGGAGCGACAAGACGAGACCAGAGGTCAGCGGCCCGACCGGGGACGACGTGGTGGGACCAGGCCCAGAACGAGGATGACGTGGAATGACCAGACTAGGAGGAGAGGAGCAGTAAGGCCCGGGACAAGAACAACACTGGGCCACCGCAGGGCTCCAACAAGAATCACGTACTAGTAACCTCTGGTTCCAGCGAAATTGAAACACCATGGAGCCGCCGAGACAATTGCGGCCTATGGAGTGGGGTTCTGGAGGGACGAGAATGGTGATCGGACGTTTTCTGATTGTTGCCATTATTGTTGGAGGGAACACAGAGAGGCATAGAGGAGCTCCACCAAACCCATGGCTTTGATGTTTTCACCTCAATGGGGCAAGTGCTTGGGCCATGGGGGACTTCTATAGCTAAGTTGCTGGTTACCATATGTGCAATTACTACTTTCTTGATGACCTGTTGTATATTGATGTCAGTGGTTTGCAAGGCATGTACAAGGAGGGCGGCCACCCACATATTGACAACTAACATGGTACTCGAACAAATGGAGACAGGGGATGACCTCTCTAACCTGAATCCCTTCCCCAAGTAGAACTTGTCTGATGTGGACGAGGGGGAATATGATATAACCTCCGTCCCGTGAAATATGATACAGATGCTGAATTGTTGTTAACATTCAAGGAATTAAATGTTAAAAGGAGGGATTGTTATGGAAAATACATTGATAGAACTGTTTTAAGGATATGCACTTTCGTATGACTGATACAACTTGTGTGAATACTGTGATTACATTTTCTCTTGCCACACCTCTAAAGTTCTATAGCCATTGTTTTGAAAAACGGTGGATGATTACAATATGGATAGCGGTGGTTTCGGAGGGAGTAGTGGGGGGAGAGCAAGAACAAAGGAACAGACCCATCTTGCCGACAGGAAGGTGGATAAGTGTGAAGTGTTGAACGCCGATTGATCAGTAAGAAAGCGCTGATTGATCAGTAAGAAAGTCTCCCCATTGTTCATTCTCTCCCGCCCCCTCTCACGTAAGCACAAGCTTGTCGGTGATAGCTTTGGTGGCGCCTACCATTATGTTTAATCTGTATAAAAGACAACCCTGATAATCGCCTCTTTAGACTCAGCTGCAAGTCTGTTGCTATGAACTGATAAGACAAGACAGTATTAATTTATATAAACAATTCCATTGATCAAATCAATATATCAAGCAAGGTTACTGGTGTGATCTTAGCAGTGCGATGAAAGCCGACAGTTAGCCAAACGTCACCCGCCCACAAAATGACACTAATGGAATGGGGCGCTGCGATTGGCTCAGCTAATGGAAAGTAATGGCGCACTAAAGGAATGGAGCGCTGCGATTGGCTCTGCTAATGGACACTAATGGAATGGGGCACTGCTATTGGCTCAGCTAATGGAGCTAATGGAAGATGTAACAGCCTTACGTGCTCTCGGTAGCCCACTACAGATAACTGGCATTTATTATCAATGGTTTATTTAGAAATACATACTCTCACAAACATGATTGTGATTTGGTCACAAAACTAAAATTCTGTACTCAGGGACAGAATGCATCAGTAACCTAAAGAAAAGTGAATTAGAAACAATGTATTGAGGACAAAGAAAGTTCTCATAATCTCTTGATATTCTTCATGATTCTTCATTTTCATCCAACAGCATCTCTCAAATATTCTCACTGATGTTTTCCACTCTCTCCACTGAATAGGCCATTTGTAATATATTTCCACACACAGAATGCCCCTTGAAGGGTATTTACCATAGGCTTACCGCCTTACCCTCAGACACTTGCACACACATTTTCACATTCCTCTCTAATCTGATTTATTGGGGTTCACACAAAAAGACTGAACAGCTAGGTATTCAATGCTATGATATTTTAATATCATCATATGATGAGGTGATAAGATGGGTATCACAGTCTTTGAAGGGCTTCAGCAAAATGACAGTAGTTTAGAAACGGCTGAAAACATCCTTCTTAGAAGAGGGCGTGTGGGGGGACATGCAGCGTTCGGCCTGTAGAGGGAGCTACAGGACCGTGGCCGGGGTTGTGTCGGCGAGACTTTTGTTGCACACCTGCTGCGAATTAAGTCTCGTCGGCGAATGTTTAAGATGTGTGTGCTTCTGCCATTTCAGTAGGGGAGCTAAGCTGGAGAGCAGAGCCGAGAACCGAGAGAGACTTTTGAACGAGGCTGGAAAGCCAAACAGTGCCAGCGGAACACTGTATGAATAAACGGGACCAATTCCCTTATCGATATACTGCGTCTGCCTCTGTGTATAAACGGACTTTGTTACAGGGCGTTTGCGAGGTTTCTCCTGTTCCATGGTAGAGGGAAGATCCTTTGTATGGGTAGACATGGCACTATGTGGTACCTGAAGAGCTAGAATCAGGGGAGAGAGAAAGAGAGAGAGAGATAATTGAAATGCAAATGGTATGTAATATGATATAGTTATAAGTAACCTCTTACTATCCTTAGTGACAGATTAATGTGATTGTCAAGTTATTTTTCATTCATTTCAGAAACCTTCCCTATGACCTTACCAACGTTATCTTCCACAGTTGTCTGTACCTGCACTGATTCTGAGCGGCTGGAATCCTTCTTCTGAAATGCCTCCTTGAAGTGCTAATTGTTGAAAGAGATCATTTATAATCATAAAAAAAACACTCCTGCACAATAAACCTTTGATTAGTCTCATGAATACATTCAAATACAGTATTCTATTTTACATAATTTTTTTGTCATAAATCTATTGCTCATCTGAAGAAGTCTGTAGTACCTTTAAGTTGATCTTCAGCTTTCTCAGACAGTCACGGAACCCCTTGCACTTCTTCATACCCTCAGGCAGAGGGTTGGGCTCACTCTGAACCTCAGGGGATAAGAATGATGCTCTAGAGCATATATGTCAAACTCAAGGCCAGTGGAATTATCTTTGGCCGGCGGGATAATATCTAATTACTATTAGAGCTGGCCCGCCGGTATATTGCACGCACCACTAATACTACAAATCCCACAATGCACTGCCAGTGCGTTGCTCGCGCTTGCCAGGCAGTGCGTTGCCTGGCAAGCGCGAGCCCTTACCCCACTCCCTCATCAGCATCGTTATGGCGCTAGTCACCTGTGGTTAACTTTCAGCTATCCCTCTCCCCAAAAATGGCTAAACGAAAGGTGGACTTTGAAAACAGGGGTTTTCAAGGCAGGTGGGAGGCAGAGTATATGTTCGCGGATATAAAGGGCAAACCTGTTTGTCTTGTGTGCGGAGAAGGTGTGGCTGTAATCAAAGAATATAACGTAAGACGACACTATGAAACGAAACACCACGACAGGTACAAGCATCTGGACAAGAAACAGAGGCTCCAGAATGTAGAAGAGTTGAAAAGAAGTCTGGTGTCACAGCAGGCTATGTTCACAAAAGCCAAATCACAAAGTGAGGCTGCTGTTTTATTGTGGCAGCAGAGGTCGCTAAATCAGCCCGGCCCTTTACCGAGGGAGAATTTGTTAAAAACTGCATGATGAAAGTTTGCGACGTCGTGTGCCCAGATAAAAGGCAAGCATTTTCAAATGTGAGCCTGAGCAGAAACACCGTTGCTGACCGTGTACGTGAGCTTGCCACCAATCTACAACAACAGCTGGTGGGAAAGGGAAGATATTTCATCGCATACTCCCTTGCTGTGGATGAGAGCAGCGACACTTCTGATACTGCCCAACTGTCAATTTTCATCCGTGGAGTGGACTCAAGTCTGTGCGTAACAGAGGAACTTTTGGGATTAAGATCAATGCATGGCACAACTACGGGAAAAGATCTCTTTGAAGAGGTATCCAGATGTGTAAATATAATGAGGCTGCCTTGGGATAAACTTGTGGGACTGACGACAGATGGAGCGCCCGCGATGTGCGGTCAAAAGAGTGGATTGGTGGGCAGGATCCGGGAGAAGATGCGGGAGGAAAACGGCGCAGGTGAGCTGACAGCTTATCACTGCATCATACACCAGGAATCGTTGTGTGGCAAAGCCTTGAAAATGGAACATGTAATGAGCACCATAACACGAGCAGTTAACTTCATAAGAGCCAAAGGTTTAAATCACCGCGAGTTCAAGTCGTTTCTGGAGGAGTTGGGTTCAGAATATGATGACTTGCCCTATCACACAGAGGTGCGATGGCTAAGCCAAGGAAAAGTGCTGAAAAGATGTTTCGAGTTGCGTGAGGAGATCTGTCAGTTCATGGAAAGCAAAGGGAAAGACACAACAGAGCTCCGGGATAAAAAGTTGCTGTGTGAAGTGGCGTTTCTGTGTGACATCACGAGCCATCTCAATGCGCTCAACCTGCAGCTTCAGGGGCGGGGCTGTGTGATCACAGACATGTACGCTGCAGTGAGGGCTTTTAAAACCAAGCTGCGCCTGTGGGAGACGCAGATGCTGCAAGAAAACTTGAGCCATTTTCCGTGCTGCCAATCTATGAAAGAGCAGGTCTCTACCGCTGTGTTCCCACGTGCACAGTTTGCTGAAAAACTCAGCATACTTGGTGCCGACTTCACACGGCGATTTGCCGACTTTGAAGCCCAAAAAAGCAGGTTTGAACTGCTCAGTAATCCATTTGCAGCTGACGTGGAAAGCGCACCAACCAACATACAAATGGAGCTGATTGAACTCCAATGTAGTGACACACTCAAGGCAAAGTATGACTCGGTGGGTGCTGCACAGTTTCCACGTTTCATCCCCGACACAATGCCCCAGCTGCGTACCCAAGCTGCTCAAATGCTCTCTATGTTTGGCAGCACATACCTGTGTGAACAACTGTTCTCTTTGATGAAGATAAACAAAACATCACACAGGAGTCGTCTTTCTGATGAACACCTTCACTCAATCCTGAGGATTTCCTCAGCTCAGAGCCTGACCCCAAACATTGATGAACTTGCATCCAAGATGAGATGCCAAGTATCTGGCTTAGACTAGTGTGAATCACAGAGCAGCAAACTGAGCTTTAATATGTTTCCTTTTTGCACTTTTTTCTTGCTACCACAGGGCATGTTTGGTTTTTCTTTGAAGGAAATTATTTTTTGGCTGTTGTTGGCCTGTGGAAAAATGTTTTCATTAGAAATTACTCTGGAAAAGCTGCAGATAGAGCCATAAGAAATGAATGCAACTGATTTTTCATTTATTTATTGTTTAATGTTGTTTTTATAGGCAATAACTTAAGCATTGTTAGTTCCAGGTTCAATATGTGCAATAAGTTCATTTCAATAAGTTTTGCAATAAACATTGAACCAGTCCGGCCCTCGACTTTTATTGATTTTTAAATTTTGGCCCACTGTGTATTTGAGTTTGACACCCCTGCTCTAGAGGCCGCTATGGATGCCTCACTGCATCCCCGTAAAAGCTCTTTGCTAAAGGACTTCACCAGAATTTAATTGAAATCGGTGTCCTGGGTCGACATGGCCATTTGGAGTTTTTCAGAACCAAACTGTTCCAACAGATGTTCATGGACGGACCTATAGACCTTGTGGATCCTCAGATTAAGAGGATATGCCTGAGTCTCTGAGCAGCCTGAAGCTGCACAGAACTCTGACAGGACCTTTCTGATCAAAGTCCTGTGCCTTGACAATAATGTGATTGGACAATAATGTGATTGGATGTTTGATAAAAGTCTGACCACTATTATAGTGATCAGGCTCATAAAGTCATCACTGTCAATGTGTGGACCGGCTGACAATTGGTCAACTACACCAGAGTTACTATTATCTATCCTACTAATTCAATCAAAAGCAATCAAAGGATCAACACATCTAGGTTTGCACTAAATCAGGACGAGTGGTATATTTTACGAGTGGTGTATTTCCTTGGTGTATATACCACTTGTACAAATTATGAAAACTGAAATCAACCTGTGAGGTGGTCTTATGGCAGTGGTAAATGGTTTCTACAGTACCCCAAACAACTCTTTAATTTAATTTGCACATGTAAAAAAGAGCTTGTGTATACAGTGCCTATAGAAAGTCATCATACCCTGTGAAATCTTTACCTTTTGTCACATTACACCCTGGAAATTAAAATAAATCAAATCTAACTTTTTTGAGCTGTATGTACACATTATAACCCTCATCATCAAAGTGAAAATAAAAATGTAAATTCTAGACAATTATTAAAAATTAATTAGTGAAATACCTGGTTTGGTTAAGTGATCAGCCCCTTAGAGTATACCATTATAAACTTGCTCAGGTGCAACCAATTAACTTCCAGATCAAACACCAGGCTAATTGCCCCCCACCTGTGCATCAATTGTAGTGGTTTTGATTACTTCAGAATAAAACCAGCTGTTTCTGGAGGATTCCATTACTAGAAGTGCAAAGAATTCACCATGGTTGGAAAAGTACTTTCAAAAGGCCTCCGGGATAAAGTTGTAGGAAGGCACAAGTTAGGTGAAGGCTACAAAAAGATTTCGAAGGCTTTAGCTATCCCTCTGAGTACCGCTCAGAGCATCAATAAGAAGTGGAAGGCATATGGCACCACCAACACCTTGCCTAGATCAGGCTGTCCGTCCAAACTGGATGAGCGAGCCAGGAGGACATTGATCAGAGAAGCTACCAAGAGGCCAAAGGCAACTTTGAAGGATTTACAAGTCTTTATGGCTGGGACTGGTCTGTCTGTACATGTGACAACAATCTCACAAGCTTTACACAAAGCTGGCCTGTATGGCAGGGTAGCAAGAAAGAAGCCTTTTCTGAAAAAGTGCCACACTCAGTCTCGTTTGTGCTATGCAAAAACACACCTGGAAGATTCTGTTGCCATGTGGAAAAAGGTTTTATGGTCAGACGAGACTAAGATTGAACTTTTTTTTCTTCTTTATTGAACTCCAAGCGCTATGTTTGGCGAAAACCAAACACAGCACACCACCCAAAAACACACCATACCTACTGTGAAGCATGGTGGTGGCAACATTATGTTGTGGGGATGTTTCTCTTCAGCGGGGACTGGGCAATTGGTCAGGATTGAAGGGAAAATGGATGCTGCCATTTTCAGTTTTCTAGTTTTTCGTTTTTTATACATTTTCAGAACTGTCGCCTTTTTTTTCATTAGTTTGATGTTGTATGGCTAAATTTGTACATGAAGCTGGAAAGGTTTTTTTTAATGGGTTTTGATTTCAGGCTGTACGACAAATATAGTAACTATTTCAAAGGGGTATGATGACTTTCTATAGGCACTGTAAATACTGCAATGTGAGCTCCACCAATCTCAGCCCTTGGATTAATACAGTTACAGTAACTACAGAGAAAATACCCAAACTGCATCTTGACTGTTAAGTGTTGGTAGGGTGGACCCAAGTGCGGATGGATAACTCAAGATGAAAGATAGAGCAAAAATAAAGTTTCTCTTTAATGAGAGGATTGCGCAGGGTACAAAGGCATATACTTGAAAAAAGGGTAAAAAAATAAAAGTGGAGAAAACCAGTCTCAATAAACTAAGGTACACACTTCACAAGTGGAGTAAACGGCAAACTAAGAAATAATAATAAATTGGCCAACAAGTACAAGGCAACGGGGTAAATGACTACATAATACAGACTTACGCAGGACAGGCAGGATACACTTACGATTGGACAGGGAGAATCTCTGACAAAGACACAGGGGAACAAAAGGGCTATATATACACAACACAGGGCAGGAAAACACAGGTGATCGGAATGAGTAGTGATGAGGCAGAGTAGGGCACCGCCAGAGTAGGGCACCAGAGTCGCCAGAACAGCAACCTCAGGCGTCACACTTTACAGGCAAAAGTACAGTTTGATGTGATGTCACAATGATGTGATGTCACAAACAATGCCATAGGGATAGAGTCTTGGGTATATGAACATTCTGGGAGTCAGGTAGTTGGAGAAAGACTCACCATTGGTATGTCCTCTGTACCAAATGTTCCAAATGTTTCATTGAAACGGCAATGATTGTTATCAAAATGATATAATGTCCTGCTAATTTGTACAGTATTGTGCACAAAAGAATATTCAAGTTTTGTCTTGGTGTGAATTAACATTAATAAACCAATTAATTGGTAAGAAGCATGTATTTATTTTTGCAAAAAAATATCTCTAAAAATTACCAGTGTTCTATGAACATCTTGTTTGCTTTTTAACACATTGGTAGAATAAAGAGAAGGCTGGAAAAGTGTTTGCTAACAGATAGTTGTAGATAGGATGTGTATTTGTTTTATTCTGTCTTATGGTAAGATCTATCAATATGTGTTTGCCACTAAAATGTCAGCATTACTGAGGGCATTGGAGGTGGTTTTATTGAAGGCCGATGCAGGCCCAGCCTAGTGCATGGTTGTATACATGGTGATAGTAATTTAAAATGTTCAGCGTGGAATGAACCTGCTTGCCATTGTTACATTACATGATGTTACCGTGACATCATCAGAGGTATCATGGTTATTATTGCTAGGAGATGCGAGGTACAGTACAACAAAGCCAGAATACGTTGTAACACAGTGATATCACACGAGTGGTGACACAAGAAGGCTCAGAACCTGTGTGGTCCTCTGTGGCTCAGTTGGTAGAGCATGGCACTAACAATGCTTAGGTTGGCGGTTTGTTACCGGTTTGTTTTTGATGTACTGAAAAATGTATGCACTCACTGCAATGTAACTCTCTTTGGATAAAAGAATCAGCTAAATGGCATATATTGACATTGGCTACCATGGTAACCTACTGTAGGTCAAATCTCAAATGGCATTAAACATATAGCACACTGCTTTTACACATGCAGTTCACTATAATACTGTAGGCAATAAAGGTGCATAAAATTGCCTTTATGCGCCTGACACCATAAACAAAGTACCTTCTGGAAAAATAAACTTCTTCTAATCCAAGCCAGCTCTGTGATATTCTAGAAGGTCAGAGTTTAGCAGTTAGCACAGAGACATTGTAGCTGAGGAAGTAAGATATCTTTGAATGTTTTCATATGTATAAGGCCGAAAAAAGTATAAATATGATCAGTCTTTTTTCGGATAAAATAGTTGTTTTTTTGTTTAACAGTACCTCTTTATGCCATTTTCTTGAAGCATCTGCACTTGATTTCCAGCCAGCATCATATAGGCTAGTTGACATCCAAACACTCTGTCTCGAGAGCAGTCACTATTTGCACCTCACCTAACTGCAAAGACGTTTACAACTGCACCTCGCCTGTTTACAATCCTGCTGATGTTGTATGTTGTATGTTGTATGTGTATGTTATGTGTGATACCTCTATGCCTGTACGCTACTTGGAACCAGAATTTCCCCCTGGGATAAATAAAGTTTCTATCTATCTATCTATCTATCTATCTCTATCACTATGGAGGGATCGAGTAGTGTTGATCAGGAAGACTGCTGTTTTGGGGATGAAGTTGCCCTGATGCAGCAGAAGAAAACAAAGCTCGAAAAAATATGCAAACTCTTGACAAAGAAAGCACCACTCAAGATCCGTCTCTTAGTGAAAGGCATGAGGAGAAATGGAGAGAGAGGTAGAGAGAAGGGATATATGAGGCTGGAAAAGGAGGAGGGGAAGACTGAGGGAGAAAAGATGAAGACAGAGGTGAATAGACTGTCACTGAATCAGTGGAGGACAGAGGAGGAGTGGGAAATAAAAGAGACAGAGGAGAGGAAGAGAAAGACAATAGATACAGTGGGGGAGGAGGACAAAGGGAAGAAAGAGGACAACTGGGGGATGGAGAGAGGTGAATTGATAGTGGACGAGATAAAAGTGAGGGATCGAGAGAGAGCTGGAGGAGGAGAGGGAGCATATTCAGAAACGGAGGGTGATCCAGAGGAGGAAAAAGGAGATGTACGAGATGGAGAGATCAGGGAGGAGGGATGTAGAGTGGTGGCAAGACTGGACCAGGGCACAGAGAGAAAGTCTGAAGGAAGAATTGTCGAAGAAGGTAGAGGAAAGGAAGGAATGGAAGGAAAAAGAAGAGAGAAGGCAGCAAAGAAGATGCTAATGAAGAAACTCTGTCTGCATGATGGACAGAGTAAGGAAAGGAGAAGAGAGAGGGAGGATAGGACATTTAAAATGTACTTTAAAAATATCATGCAAAAAATGAAGGAGGCATATGAAAAGAAAAAGAGAGATCTGCAGGAAGGAGAGCAAAGAGAGATACAGAGAAAGACTGAATTGAAGAGAGTGATACAACAGCAAAGACAGAGAGAGGAAAAACATTGACAAAGAGAGGAGGAGGAGGAAGAGGAGGAGAGAACAGGAGAGGGGAATGTGAAGAAGAGAGAGAGAGGAAAATTATACATAAGGAAAAAAGAATGACGAGAAAGAGGAAAGAAAGAAAGATGTAGTGGAGGGGAGGCAACAGAATGAGAAGACTGACGAGGAGAGAAGGAGAAGAACAGAGGACAAAATGAGAAGTCAAGAAGAGGAAATACGGAAAAAGGAGAACGTTGAAGATGAGGAGAAGCTGGAAAGCGATGAAGAATGGTCAGAGAGTGACTACAGTGAGAGTGACCAAAGTGATGATGATGATGAGGATGGTAAAGCTGAGGACAAAACTAGTGCTGATAAGAGGAATGACAGAAGTGTGGAGGAATGCAAAGATAGTCAGGATTGCATGAGCAAGAAAATACACCAAAAGGATGAGAAGAAAGACAGGAATGAGGAAAAGAGAGGTGACCACCAGAGTGATAGGGAGAAAGGCACAAAGCATGAGGAATGGACAGATAGTGATGATAGTGAAAGCGTCCAAACAGATGACATGAAAAAAGATCAAAAGGGGGATGAGGAGAAGGAAGTGGATCCCCACACTAATGAAACATGGGCAGATGAGGAAGATACTAGCGAAAGAAAACAAAAATATGGAGAGGAAAAACTGTGTGTGGAGTATAAGGCAGCTATTAAAGAGACTGACAACATTTGTATGAACTTTTGTTCATCATGGTCTAACATTGGAAGTAGTCTCGTCGTGGTATGGGCCAGGAGTGACTGCAACCTACAATAAGCCTTTACTTTGCTACAGCCATCGCAGGCTGACATTGGCATTCACGGCCACAACAATGGAAATCAATGTTTCCCACATTGCATGCCAACGTCAATCAAAAGTAACCTAAAACCAAGTACTGTAACAAAGTGATGGAGGCTCATCAAAGGTTACAGATGCATAGTCTTCATCCGAAATATAGTATGATGAAAAGAACGAGATTCCCCATACTGATGAAGGATAATGGACAGATGCCAAAAATAGAAATGAGACATTTTTTTTAATATACTGTGAAGAGGAAGAGCAGGTGAAAGAAAGAAAGGGAATGGAGAAAACAAGGGAGCAAAGCTTAAGTCTCTAGATATCATTTTGAGTTACAATTCTTGTTCTTCTGGTTCACTTTCGTTCCTCTGTATCTCTCTACAGTTTTCCCGTCTTTTCCAAGGGCAAACAGACCCGAGTTCAATACCCAACAGCCACACTTGGCAGAGTAGACAGCGAGCACAATGCAAAGGTGGGCTAATGGAAAACTGTTTTGATAGTGTGGCGCCCGCCCCGTGCCTAAGCCCATGCGCGAGTGTGGGACAGTGGTAAATGGAGTGTATATCTCGCCTCGCTTTGTCTCTGCTGTTTCTGCTGTCCCTCTCTTGCCCCGTGTTGTCTTTGGCAGGTATGCCCATACATGGAGTTCCTGCTCATCAAGGCACAGCTGAAGGGCATCAGCAGGAGCAGCAGAGACCGTACAAAAGGAGCACCCAATGGAGAGGAGTTGCTAAGGCGGAGCAGAGAGAGAGAGAGAGAGAGAGAGAGAGAGAGAGAGAGAGAGAGAGAGAGAGAGAGAGAGAGAGAGAGAGAGAGAGAGAGAGAGAGAGAGAGAGAGAGAGAGAGAGAGAGAGAGAGAGAGAGAGAGAGAGAGAGAGAGAGAGAGAGAGAGAGAGAGAGAGAGAGAGAGAGAGAGAGAGAGAGAGAGAGAGAGAGAGAGAGAGAGAGAGAGAGAGAGAGAGAGAGAGAGAGAGAGAGAGAGAGAGAGAGAGAGAGAGAGACCTGTGTTTGATCCCTGACCATAGGAGAGCCCCCTTTGAAGCCCGACCCCGAGAGCCCGCTACGTTGCCAACCTTCGCCTGTCTGACTACCCCGCTGCCGCCCCGACCTGGAACGTAAGAGGACCACCCACCGTGTACCGAACCCCCCTGCTATCTTCCCGACGAAGCATCTCCTGCGAGGCCCTTGAACGACACGACGCCTTCTCTCTCTATCATTTCCCTCTCCCCGCTAATCGAATAAATACTTTTGACTGTAATTCTGGTGTGGACCTCTCTGCTTACACTGTGTTTGGGTCCGTGACGCGCCCGCACACCCCGGCGGCCGTCACAATAGATTCAACAGTTTAGATTGTAGATTCACTGATAGGTTAGTTGATTGATTTACACTGAGATTTTTGACAAACATGAAATTCTGTTATCCCACGAACAGCCATATTTTATTTTTCAGAAACTTCTATCCTGATGGTGGAATGGCCATTCTACTTATTATTTTACATCCTTTTATATTTATTTCATTACATTTTCCCCCCCACTATATCCTATCCATCTTTTTCATTTCTTTATGCATGATAGAAAATAAAGCATCTTAGATTTGTGTAGTATTCCAGTTGATGTTGAACCAAGACAAATGCTGTTTTGTGCGAGTGTGTGTGTGCCAGGTTGTACATTATCTTAAGACATTCTGCAAAGTACGTTGGGGGGTGAGTCTGTGTGCAGGCTAGGGGAGTATGTGTGTCCTTTAAATGGTTGGCAGAAATGTGAATACAAACTACCCAAAAGTCATGTTTTCAAATTTACAGAATTGACCGTACCCCCATTGTGTTGTATCGGTCGTACAGTGGCCAGTATCTGCCAGATTATGGCCAGATTTCCTGCCTGTCCAGCCAGCGGAGGCACAATGAATGAAGGTACCAGTTGGCCTTCTCCAGACATGAGGCAGCATAAAGCATGTCAGAAGTGGGATTTGAACCCACGCCTCTAGGGGAGACTGTGACCTAAACGCAGCGCCTTAGACCGCTCAGCCATCCTGACCCCTTCACACAATTTCAATCTTCAGCTGAAAAAAAAGAGAAAATGTTTTCAAATTTACAGAAACGACCGTACCCCCATTGTGTTCCATCGGTCGCACAGTGGCCAGTATCTCAGTATCAGCCAGATTATGGCCAGATTTCCTGCCTATCCAGCCAGCGGAGGCACAGTGAATGAAGGTACCAGTTGGCCTTCACCAGACATGCAGCAGCATAAAGCGGGATTTGAACCCCCACCTCCAGAGAAGACTGCGACCTAAAAGCAGCGCCTTAGACCGCTCGGCCGTCCTGACCCCTTCAAACAGTTTCAATCTTCGGCTGAAAAAAAAGAGAACATGTTTTCAAATTTACAGAAACGACCGTACCCCCATTGTGTTACATCGGTCGTACAGTGGCCAGTATCTGCCAGATTACCTGCCTGTCCAGCCAGCGGAGGCACAATGAATGAAGGTACCAGTTGGCCTTCTCCAGAGCAGCATAACTCATGTCAGAAGTGGGATTCGAACACACACCTCCAGAGAAGACTGCAACCTTAACGCAGCACCTTAGACTGCTCGCCCATCCTAACCCCTTTACACAGTTTCAATCTTCGGATGACAAAAAAATAAATGTTTTCAAATTTAAAGAAATGACCGTACCCCCATTGTGTTGCATCGGTCGCACAGTGGCCAGCATCTCAGTATCAGCCAGATTATGGCCAGATTTCCTGACTGTCCAGCCAGCGGAGGCACAATGAATGAAGGTACCAATTGGCCTTCTCCAGACATGCAGCAGCATAAAGCATGTCAGTAGTGGGATTTGAACCCATGCCTCGAGAGGAGACTGCAACCTTAACGCAGCGCCTGAGACCGCTAGGCCTTCCTGACCCCTTCGCACAGTATCAATCTTCGGCTAAAAAAAAGGAGAAAATGTTTTCAAATTTACAGAAATGACCGTACCCCCATTGTATTGCATCGGTCGTACAGTGGCCAGTATCTGCCAGATTATGGCCAGATTTCCTGCCTGTCCAGCCAGCGGAGGCACAATGAATGAAGGTACCAGTTGGCCTTCTCCAGACATGAGGCAGCATAAAGCATGTCAGAAGTGGGATTTGAACCCACGCCTCCTGAGAGACTGCGACCTAAACGCAGCACCTTAGACCGCTCACCCATCTTAACCCCTTTACACAGTTTCAATCTTCGGATGAAAAAAAAAAAATGTTTTCAAATTTACAGAATTGACCGTATCCCCATTGTGTTGCATCGGTCACACAGTGGCCAGTATCTCAGTATCTGCCAGATTACCTGCCTGTCCAGCCAGCGGAGGCACAACGGATGAAGGTACCAGTTGGCCTTCTCCAGACATAGAGCAGCATAAAGCATGTCAGAAGTGGGATTTGAACCCACGCCTCCAGAGGAGACAGCGACCTTAACGCAGCGTCTTAGACCACTCGGCCATCCTGACCCCTTCACACAGTATCAATCTTCAGATGAAAAAAAACAGAAAATATTTTCAAATTTACAGAAATGACCGTACCCCAATTGTGTTGCATCGGTCGTACAGTGGCCAGTATCTCAGTATCTGCCAGACTTTGTCCAGATTTCCTGCCTGTCCAGCCAGCGGAGGCACAATGTATGAATGTACCAGTTGGCTTTCTCCAGACATGCAGCAGCATAACTCATGTCAGAAGTGGGATTTGAACCCACACCCCCAGAGGAGACTGCGACCTTAACGCAGCACCTTAGACCGCTCGGCCATACTGACCCCTTTACACAGTATCAATCTTCGGTTGAAAAAAATAAAGAAAATGTTTTCAAATTTACAGAAAGGACCGTACCCCAATTGTGTTGCATCGGTCGTACAATGGCCAGTATCTGCCAGATTATGTCCAGATTTCCTGCCTGTCCAGCCAGCGGAGGCACAATGTCTGAAGGTACCAGTTGGCCTTCTCCAGCCATGCAGCAGCAGGATTTGAACCGACGCCTCCAGAGGAGACTGCGACCTTAACGCAGCGCCTTAGACCGCTCGGCCATACTGACCCCTTCACACAGCATCAATCTTCGGCTGAAAAAAATAAAGAAAATATTTTCAAATTCACAGAAATGACCGTACCCCCATTGTGTTGCATCGGTCGTACAGTGGCCAGTATCCGCCAGATTATGGCCAGATTTTCTGCCTGTCCAGCCAGCGGAGGCACAATGAATGAAGGTACCAGTTGGCCTTCTCCAGAGCAGCGTAACTCATGTCAGAAGTGTGATTCGAACACACACCTCCAGAGAAGACTGCGACCTAAAGGCAGCGACTTAGACCGCTCGGCCATCCTGACGCCTTCACACAGGTTCAATCTTCAGATGAAAAAAAACAGAAAATATTTTCAAATTTACAGAAATGACCGTACCCCAATTGTGTTGCATCGGTCGTACAGTGGCCAGTATCTCAGTATCTGCCAGACTTTGTCCAGATTTCCTGCCTGTCCAGCCAGCGGAGGCACAATGTATGAATGTACCAGTTGGCTTTCTCCAGACATGCAGCAGCATAACTCATGTCAGAAGTGGGATTTGAACCCACACCCCCAGAGGAGACTGCGACCTTAACGCAGCACCTTAGACCGCTCGGCCATACTGACCCCTTTACACAGTATCAATCTTCGGTTGAAAAAAATAAAGAAAATGTTTTCAAATTTACAGAAAGGACCGTACCCCAATTGTGTTGCATCGGTCGTACAATGGCCAGTATCTGCCAGATTATGTCCAGATTTCCTGCCTGTCCAGCCAGCGGAGGCACAATGTCTGAAGGTACCAGTTGGCCTTCTCCAGCCATGCAGCAGCAGGATTTGAACCGACGCCTCCAGAGGAGACTGCGACCTTAACGCAGCGCCTTAGACCGCTCGGCCATACTGACCCCTTCACACAGCATCAATCTTCGGCTGAAAAAAATAAAGAAAATATTTTCAAATTCACAGAAATGACCGTACCCCCATTGTGTTGCATCGGTCGTACAGTGGCCAGTATCCGCCAGATTATGGCCAGATTTTCTGCCTGTCCAGCCAGCGGAGGCACAATGAATGAAGGTACCAGTTGGCCTTCTCCAGAGCAGCGTAACTCATGTCAGAAGTGTGATTCGAACACACACCTCCAGAGAAGACTGCGACCTAAACGCAGCGACTTAGACCGCTCGGCCATCCTGACGCCTTCACACAGGTTCAATCTTCGGCTGAAAAAAAAAAAGAAAATGTTTTCAAATTTACAGAAATGACCGTACCCCAATTGTGTTGCATCGGTCGTACAGTGGCCATTATCTGCCAGATTATGGCCAGAATTTCTTCCTGTCCAGCCAGCGGAGTCACAATGAATGAAGGTACCAGTTGGACTTCTCCAGACATGCAGCAGCATAAAGCATGTCAGAAGTGGGATTTGAACCCACGCCTCCTGAGAGACTGCGACCAAAATGCAGCGCCTTAGACCGCTCGACCATCCTGACCCCTTTACACAGCATCAATCTTCGGCTGGAAAAAAAAATAAAAATATTTTCAAGTTTACAGAAATGACCGTACCCCAATTGTGTTGCATCGGTCGTACAGTGGCCATTATCTGCCAGATAATGGCCAGATTTTCTTCCAGTCCAGCCAGCGGAGTCACAATGAATGAAGGTACCAGTTGGACTTCTCCAGACATGCAGCAGCATAAAGCATGTCAGAAGTGGGATATGAACCAACGCCTCGTGAGAGACTGCGACCTAAACGCAGCGCCTTAGACCGCTCGGCCATCCTGACCCCTTCACACAAGTTCAATCTTCGGCTGAAAAAAAAAAAGAAAATGTTTTCAAATTTACAGAAATGACCGTACCCCCATTGTGTTGCATCGGTCGCACAGTGGCCAGATTATGGCCAGATTTTCTGCCTGTCCAGCCAGCGGAGGCACAATGTATGAAGGGACCAGTTGGCCTTCTCCAGACATGCAGCAGCATAAAGCATGTCGGAAGAGGGATTTGAACCCACACCTCCTGAGAGACTGCGACCTAGACGCTGCGCCTTAGACCACTCGGCCATCCTGACCCATTTACACAGTATCAATCTTCGGCTGAAAAAAAAAATATATATTTTCAAATTTACAGAAATAACCGTACCCCCATTGTGTTGCATCGGTCGTACAGTGGCCAGTATCTGCCAGATTATGTCCAGATTTCCTGCCTGTCCAGCCAGCGGAGGCACAATGTATGAAGGTGCCAGTTGGCCTTCTCCAGACATGCAGCAGCATAAAGCATGTCAGAAGTGGGATTTGAACCCACGCCTCCTGAGAGACTGCGACCTAAACGCAGCGCCTTAGACCGCTCGGCCATCCTGACCCCTTCACACAGGTTCAATCTTCGGCTGAAAAAAAAAAAGAAAATGTTTTCAAATTTACAGAAATGACCGTACCCCCATTGTGTTGCATCGGTTGTAAAGTGGCCAGTATCTGCCAGATTTTCTGCCTGTCCAGCCAGCGGAGGCACAATGTATGAAGGGACCAGTTGGCCTTCTCCAGACATGCAGCAGCATAAAGCATGTCGGAAGAGGGATTTGAACCCACACCTCCTGAGAGACTGCGACTGAGACGCTGCGCCTGAGACCGCTCAGCCATCCTGACCCATTTACACAGTATCAATCTTCGGCTGAAAAAAATAAATATATATTTTCAAATTTACAGAAATAACCGTACCCCCATTGTGTTGCATCGGTCGTACAGTGGCCAGTATCTGCCAGATTATGTCCATATTTCCTGCCTGTCCAGCCAGCGGAGGCACAATGTGTGAAGGTACCAGTTGGCCTTCTCCAGACATGCAGCAGCATAAATTATGTCAGAAATGGGATTTGAACCCACGCCTCCAGAGAGACTGCGACCTAAACGCAGCGCCTTAGACCACTCGCCCATCCTGACCCCTTCACACAGGTTCAATCTTCGGCTGAAAAAAAAGAAAGAAGATGTTTTCAAATTTACAGAAATGACCGTACCCCAATTGTGTTGCATCGGTCGAACAGTTGCCAGTATCTGCCAGATTATGTCCAGATTTCCTGCCTGTCCGTCCAGCGGAGGCACAATGAATGAAGGTGCCAGTTGGCCTTCTCCAGAGATGCAGTAGCATAAAGCATGTCAGAAGTGGGATTTGAACCCACGCCTCCTGAGAGACTGCGACCTAACCTCAGCGCCTTAGACCGCTCGGCAATCCTGACCCCTTCACACAGGTTCAATCTTCGGCTGAAAAAAAAGAAAGAAGATGTTTTCAAATTTACAGAAATGACCGTACCCCAATTGTGTTGCATCGGTCGTACAGTTGCCAGTATCTGCCAGATTATGTCCAGATTTCCTGCCTGTCCAGCCAGCGGAGGCACAATGTATGAAGGTGCCAGTTGGCCTTCTCCAGACATGCAGCAGCATAAAGCATGTCAGAAGTGGGATTTGAACCCACGCCTCCTGAGAGACTGCGACCTAAACGCAGCGACTTAGACCGCTCGGCCATCCTGACGCCTTCACACAGGTTCAATCTTCGGCTGAATAAAAAAAAGAAAATGTTTTCAAATTTACAGAAATGACCGTACCCCAATTGTGTTGCATCGGTCGTACAGTGGCCATTATCTGCCAGATTATGGCCAGAATTTCTTCCTGTCCAGCCAGCGGAGTCACAATGAATGAAGGTACCAGTTGGACTTCTCCAGACATGCAGCAGCATAAAGCATGTCAGAAGTGGGATTTGAACCCACGCCTCCTGAGAGACTGCGACCAAAATGCAGCGCCTTAGACCGCTCGACCATCCTGACCCCTTTACACAGCATCAATCTTCGGCTGGAAAAAAAAATAACATTTTTTTCAAGTTTACAGAAATGACCGTACCCCAATTGTGTTGCATCGGTCGTACAGTGGCCATTATCTGCCAGATAATGGCCAGATTTTCTTCCTGTCCAGCCAGCGGAGTCACAATGAATGAAGGTTCCAGTTGGACTTCTCCAGACATGCAGCAGCATAAAGCATGTCAGAAGTGGGATTTGAACCAACGCCTCGTGAGAGACTGCGACCTAAACGCAGCGCCTTAGACCGCTCGGCCATCCTGACCCCTTCACACAAGTTCAATCTTCGGCTGAAAAAAAAAAAGAAAATGTTTTCAAATTTACAGAAATGACCGTACCCCCATTGTGTTGCATCGGTCGCACAGTGGCCAGATTATGGCCAGATTTTCTGCCTGTCCAGCCAGCGGAGGCACAATGTATGAAGGGACCAGTTGGCCTTCTCCAGACATGCAGCAGCATAAAGCATGTCGGAAGAGGGATTTGAACCCACACCTCCTGAGAGACTGCGACCTAGACGCTGCGCCTTAGACCGCTCGGCCATCCTGACCCATTTACACAGTATCAATCTTCGGCTGAAAAAAAAGAAATATATATTTTCAAATTTACAGAAATAACCGTACCCCCATTGTGTTGCATCGGTCGTACAGTGGCCAGTATCTGCCAGATTATGTCCAGATTTCCTGCCTGTCCAGCCAGCGGAGGCACAATGTATGAAGGTGCCAGTTGGCCTTCTCCAGACATGCAGCAGCATAAAGCATGTCAGAAGTGGGATTTGAACCCACGCCTCCTGAGAGACTGCGACCTAAACGCAGCGCCTTAGACCGCTCGGCCATCCTGACCCCTTCACACAGGTTCAATCTTCGGCTGAAAAAAAAAAAGAAAATGTTTTCAAATTTACAGAAATGACCGTACCCCAATTGTGTTGCATCGGTCGTACAGTGGCCATTATCTGCCAGATTATGGCCAGAATTTCTTCCTGTCCAGCCAGCGGAGTCACAATGAATGAAGGTACCAGTTGGACTTCTCCAGACATGCAGCAGCATAAAGCATGTCAGAAGTGGGATTTGAACCCACGCCTCCTGAGAGACTGCGACCTAAACGCAGCGCCTTAGACCGCTCGGCCATCCTGACCCCTTCACACAGGTTCAATCTTCGGCTGAAAAAAAAGAAAGAAGATGTTTTCAAATTTACAGAAATGACCGTACCCCAATTGTGTTGCATCGGTCGAACAGTTGCCAGTATCTGCCAGATTATGTCCAGATTTCCTGCCTGTCCGTCCAGCGGAGGCACAATGAATGAAGGTGCCAGTTGGCCTTCTCCAGACATGCAGTAGCATAAAGCATGTCAGAAGTGGGATTTGAACCCACATCTCCTGAGAGACTGCGACCTAACCTCAGCGCCTTAGACCGCTCGGCCATCCTGACCCCTTCACACAGGTTCAATCTTCGGCTGAAAAAAAAGAAAGAAGATGTTTTCAAATTTACAGAAATGACCGTACCCCAATTGTGTTGCATCGGTCGTACAGTTGCCAGTACCTGCCAGATTATGTCCAGATTTCCTGCCTGTCCAGCCAGCGGAGGCACAATGTATGAAGGTGCCAGTTGGCCTTCTCCAGACATGCAGCAGCATAAAGCATGTCAGAAGTGGGATTTGAACCCACGCCTCCTGAGAGACTGCGACCTAAACGCAGCTACTTAGACCGCTCGGCCATCCTGACGCCTTCACACAGGTTCAATCTTCGGCTGAATAAAAAAAAGAAAATGTTTTCAAATTTACAGAAATGACCGTACCCCAATTGTGTTGCATCGGTCGTACAGTGGCCATTATCTGCCAGATTATGGCCAGAATTTCTTCCTGTCCAGCCAGCGGAGTCACAATGAATGAAGGTACCAGTTGGACTTCTCCAGACATGCAGCAGCATAAAGCATGTCAGAAGTGGGATTTGAACCCACGCCTCCTGAGAGACTGCGACCAAAATGCAGCGCCTTAGACCGCTCGACCATCCTGACCCCTTTACACAGCATCAATCTTCGGCTGGAAAAAAAAAATATATATTTTCAAGTTTACAGAAATGACCGTACCCCAATTGTGTTGCATCGGTCGTACAGTGGCCATTATCTGCCAGATAATGGCCAGATTTTCTTCCTGTCCAGCCAGCGGAGTCACAATGAATGAAGGTACCAGTTGGACTTCTCCAGACATGCAGCAGCATAAAGCATGTCAGAAGTGGGATTTGAACCAACGCCTCGTGAGAGACTGCGACCTAAACGCAGCGCCTTAGACCGCTCGGCCATCCTGACCCCTTCACACAAGTTCAATCTTCGGCTGAAAAAAAAAAAGAAAATGTTTTCAAATTTACAGAAATGACCGTACCCCATTGTGTTGCATCGGTCGCACAGTGGCCAGATTATGGCCAGATTTTCTGCCTGTCCAGCCAGCGGAGGCACAATGTATGAAGGGACCAGTTGGCCTTCTCCAGACATGCAGCCGGAAGAGGGATTTGAACCCTGTTATGGAAAATACATTCATAGAACTATTTTCAGGTTATACACTTTCATACGACTGATACAACTTGTGTAACTACTGTGATGACATTTTCTCTTGCCACTCCTCTAAAGTTCTATAGCCATTGTTCTGAGAAGCACTGTATGATTTACCATATGAACAGCGGTGATCTCTAAGGGGGTGGTAGGAGAGAGCAATAGTGGGGGGACAGGCGCATCCTGTCGATAGGTGTGAAATGTTGAACGGCGATTAATCAATAAGAAAGTCTCCCCATTGTTCATTCTCTCCCGCCCTTTCTCACGTAAGCACAGGCCCATCAGCCGATAGCCTTGGCGGCGCCTGTATTATGTTTAAACTGTATAAAAGACGAACCTGATCATTGTCTCTTTAGACTTGTGCTGAACGAACCCCGGTTCTACGCTGGGCTGCTGTTACGCTCTTGTCTCTTGTTTGCAAGCAATAAATACCGGACTCAGATATTGTGGCGACTCAGGACTGGTTTCTTGATTCTTACCTCCGAAGAGCTAAAGTACAGAGTGGTAAATCCTAGACTTCCACCACAATTTGGGGGCTCGATCCGGGATCGCCTGCCCTGACTTCGTCGTCTCTCTGCCAAGAAGGTCAACTCATATACGGTCAGGATATATTCCTGGAGCCGAAATCCTCCCTTTGAAAGTTCAGAACGCAAGGGTTGAGAGAAAAGGCGCCTGAAAGGAGAGAGATGGCGTTTTCAGGCACGGCGAGTCCGTAAAGACATTGAGCTCTGAAGAGGTAAGACCACAATATTTGTAAAAAAAAAAAAAAAAAAAAAAAAAAAAGGGGGGGGAAATAGGTGCTAGCAAAAACCCCAGCTAGGTGCTGGGTCGCTGATATTCAGTGTAAATCCTATTTTGGTAATAGGTCTGCAGTTGTAAATCCTATTTGGTGTGGGTGTATTGTTGAAAATCCTATTTTGGTAATAGGTCTGCAGTTGTAAAATACTGTTGAAAATCCTATTTTAGTAATAGGTCTGCAGTTTGTTGTTTGTGTTTCTGTTTTTGTTTTGTTGTTTGTGTATGTTTCTGTTTTTAATCTAGATAAACGTGTTGCTAAGAGCCGACGGGCTGATTGACACTTCGAGAAGTGGTGTCGGGGGCACTCAACGTGTGGAAGGCACACATATATGAATATATATATATTTTCTATTATAATTTTTTGGTATACCTAATAGTTAGAATTTTTATGAAACGCGTAAAGACCGGTGTGGAGACGTGAATAAAAGGTAAGGAACTCACCTATTGTTGTTGACGACACTTAACCTTTTTTAAAATACCTGAAAAAGTTGCTACACTAATTGGTAATGGGGGAAGCGGCCAGTAAAGCCAACCCGCTGCCTTTGAGCACGGGGGGATGCGCTAAGATAATGATTGAAAAATATGGTCGATGGACATGTGAACAATTGCCAATGTGGGAGATTTTGGGTTTTCCATTGAACGGTAGCTTTAGCCAACGACAGATTAACATGCTAGAAGACAGGCTTGAAAATTATGCTACAGGTAAAATTAAGAAGTTACAAAAAGGGTCACGCCGAGTAGATTGGAAGGCGTTTTGTGCATGGAAAACGGAGGGGGCAATTAGACAGTTACAACAAGAACAGGCTGAACAGCTTAAGAAGGTAAAACAAGTCGAATTAGAGAAGGTAAAGTCAGTTGAATCAGGAAAGGAACCACTAGTGGAGTCAGATAGGCCAGGGCTTTCTAACCAGTGTCCTATAGTATTCTTGTCCGAACAGGTTGATGCGGATCTCGACTGCTCCTCTGTCCGTCCTCCACCCTACAGACCCCTGACAGCACCACGGGCAGATACGGCTCGCCCGAACCCAGCGTTGACCTCGCCTATATCTTCGAGAACGAGACAGCACCACCGCGACCCGGACAGCCAGGGCTCTTTCCCCATGGTGGAGGTGACTAATCCACAAGCCGGGGTGGACGGTCAGCCAAATACCGTCCTGGTGTATCGCCCCTGGACGCCCGCCGATCTGAGAGAGGTGGCGGCAGCACTCCCGAACCCCGACATGGAAGGGGGAGAGAGGCTTGTCACAGCCCTCGAACTGCTAATTAGCCAATACAAACCCAACTCCGCCGAAATCGAGATGGTAATGATGAAAGCCTTATGCTCAGGTGGACATTAGTAAAGGGGACCTGGCCCCAGCATTCTGTCGTATGGAGTAACGAAGAGGGGACCTACTACCGAACGGCCGTGCACGCATTGTATGATCGGATCAGAGAGACTTTCCCTTTGCGAATGAACTGGGAGAAAATCAAAGACTGCCATCAGAAAGCGGGCGAGAAAGTAAGCGAATTCCGACTGCGCTTTGAGAAAGTGTTTGGGGACCATAGTGGCCAGGCCAGACCCAATGGGGCGGATGACACTCCCTGGGAACAACAGTGCAAACATAACTTTATAGCGGGACTTTTGCCAGATATTCAGGATTACGTGAAGAACAATTGCATCATCTATGACACCGGGAGGATGAGAGAGGTCTGGCCGTACATTAAACACGCCGAGAGGGTGGTAGAAAACCAGAAGGCCGAGAAAGGGAAAACTAAAGAGAAAAGGGAAACGAGGTTGCAGTTGGCCCAACTTAACCACTACGACCAAGCCAGAGGAGTACGTGATCGGGAGCGAGGAAAGTTCGGAGGCAGGCGCAACAAGAACGATCATTACAGGTACAAGAAACGGTCTGGGTGTTTCCGCTGCCGAGCGGAAGACCACTGGATAAAAGACTGTCCCGAGCCAGCGGAAGGAGAAGAAACTGAGCTATAAACAAGGGATTACTGTCAACAATCCGAGGGGAACGGAGCAAGAGGGCGGTTGACGGTCAGAGGAGGCGGGAGAGGTCCCATCGACAGCATAACCCGGTGAGATAAAACCAATACGCAAGCACACACGTACACCACAACTAGACATACAGGCTATTAGGAAAGAAAGTACATATGAGGTACTACCTAGAATAACATTGAAGGTGGCTGGCAGATCGGTTACATTTGTTAATAGATTCAGGAGCAGGGTACTCTGTCTTAAGAACAGAAGATTGGCAACCCCCACCGAAACTCAGTGGAAGGGTAATCACCATAGTCGGAGCAGAGGGAAGAGGGGTAAAAGAGAGATTCACAGTGTATGATAAAGATAATTTTCATTGTATAGCTAAGGTCTCGGAAATTCAGGATGAGTGTTGGAAACGTTTGGTTCAGAGAGAAGCCATAGAGGATATTTACACTAGCTTTTTAGGCATTATTGGAAAGAGGCATTATTGTTCCATGTCCTGGCAGCCGTTTGTAGTACTCATGTTCCCCATAAAAGAGGCCAAACAGGAAGGCCAACCACAAACCTGGCGCTTTGTTCGGGATCTTAAAAAGGTTAATGAAGCAGTCCAAGCGCGCGCCCCTATTGTTACGGATCCATATACTAATTACACATATACGAAGTAATGCTACATATTTCTCAGTGGTCGACCTAGCTAATGCGTTCTCCAGTATTCCTGTACATGAGGATTCCAGTTCTGGTTCGCATTTCGCTTTAAGGATAAGTGATATGATATGATATATATATATATAGATAGGTAGAGATAGATAGATAGATAAGTAGGTTGATTGATTGATTGATTGATTTATAGATAGATACATGGTCTAGAGCCCCTAGGGGCTACGTTGAAAACCCAGCAGTATTTGGGCAACTATAAGAGATAACTTTAGTATCTATTCAGTAAGAATTTGGTGTTGAAAGGGGGTAGGCACCCTTAACATATTTGGCAGAACAGAGCCACAAGGCAAGCTTGCAGAGATTACTATTTGTAAAGGTTGTTGCTGTTGGTGTCGTTGTTGCTGTTGTGGTTGTTTGTTTTTGGGCCATAAGCTCACCAGGGAGGGCAAAGGTCGGAGTACAAACAGAATAGACGCAATCACTAAAAGACCTAAGATAATTACTCAGAAACACCTGTTATATATTTTTTGTTTTTTGTTTTGGGTTGGCCTAAAATGATAACCCATGTTTACCAAATGTTTATTTTGTTTTCATGAAGTGTTGTCACATGGAGAAGATCATGTGTCAAAAGGGGGGATGACGGATATTGTAAATAAGCATTATTCACAGAATTTGGCATAGTGTAGAAAGAGGGCAAATGGTTCCCCAATCAAGCCATCCTCCCCCTGATGGCCCATTTGATCATGTTATGATGAACTTTGTTGTTTTGTTGAGTTAAACCCCTGCGAGGGAAAGAAATATTGTTTAGTTTTTGTGGGCATGATTTCTGTGAAGAAGTTGGACTGAACTGGGCTAAAGCTTTTCCATTGATTCTCACAGCTAGGCGAGGGAGGCCTAGGGCAAAGAACGGCCTGTCTCCTCATGGGATCCTGACTGGTAGACCAATGCTACGTGAATTACTCTATGCTAACATGCTGTGCTAACTTGACCAGAGTTTTAAGAGGCATCCACAGAACCATGAAGGAGGCACTCCTCACACCACTAGGGGGACATCTCCACGACATCCAGCAAGGGGAGTGGGTGCTGATCGAGAACTGCAGGAGAAAACACTGGAGCAGTCCATGGTGGTTGGGTCCTTTCCAGGTACATCTCGTCACGCAGAGAGAGACACGTGGGTACATGCCACACACAGCAAGAAGGCACCACCACTGGAGAGACCAGTGGGGACGTCAGCAGGCAGACCAGGAGCGACCCAGTGAGACCAGCCATCAGCAGGCAGACCAGGAGTGACCCAGTGAGACCAGCCATCAGCGGGCAGACCAGGAGCGACCCAGCGAGACTAGACATCAGCGGCCAGGACCAGGCATGACCAGAACACGACAAGACCAGGCATGACCAGCCAGGAGGAGAGAAGCAGCAAGGCCCAAGACAAGGACAACACTGAGCCACCGCAGGGCTCCAACAAGAATCACGTGCTAGTAACCTCTGATCCCAACATAATTGAAACACCCTGAAGCTGCCGAGACGATTGCGGCCTACGGAGTGGCTGTATATGAGCTACATAATGTGACATACTGTCCTCTAATAAGACAAGAGGCAAATTTTATCTGGGAAAGAGTGATTGTTCATGATAACGCAGGAAACCAAACCCAATTCGACCTCACCGTAGCTAAACCACTGCCAGAGCAAGTGTACTTAGTCTGCGGTCCAAAAGCTTACAGTTGTGTACCTAAACATGCAGGTGGAACTTGCTATTTGGCCTATGTGACGCCCTTAATCAGGCGTGCACTTATCGCTTTCTTAATAAAAAATAGTTGTATAGTGATGTCGGTGGTTGGCAAGGCATGTATAAGGAGGGCGGCCACCCATATAATGACAACTAACATGGTGCTCGAACGAATGGAGACAGGGGATGACTTTTCTAACCTGGATCCCTTTCCCGGGTTTAACTTATTTGATGAGGAGGATATGAGAACCTCCGTCCAGTGAAATATGATATTTAGGCTGAAGTGTTGTTAACATTCAAGGAATTAAATGTTAAAAGGAGGGATTGTTATGGAAAATACATTCATAGAACTATTTTCAGGTTATACACTTTCATATGACTGATACAACTTGTGTAACTACTGTGATGACATTTTCTCTTGCCACTCCTCTAAAGTTCTATAGCCATTGTTCTGAGAAGCACTGTATGATTTACCATATGAACAGCGGTGATCTCTAAGGGGGTGGTAGGAGAGAGCAATAGTGGGGGGACAGGCGCATCCTGTCGATAGGTGTGAAATGTTGAACGGCGATTAATCAATAAGAAAGTCTCCCCATTGTTCATTCTCTCCCGCCCTTTCTCACGTAAGCACAGGCCCATCAGCCGATAGCCTTGGCGGCGCCTGTATTATGTTTAAACTGTATAAAAGACGAACCTGATCATTGTCTCTTTAGACTTGTGCTGAACGAACCCCGGTTCTACGCTGGGCTGCTGTTACGCTCTTGTCTCTTGTTTGCAAGCAATAAATACCGGACTCAGATATTGTGGCGACTCAGGACTGGTTTCTTGATTCTTACCTCCGAAGAGCTAAAGTACAGAGTGGTAAATCCTAGACTTCCACCACAACCCACACCTCCTGAGAGACTGCGACCTAGACGCTGCGCCTTAGACCGCTCGGCCATCCTGACCCATTTACACAGTATCAATCTTCGGCTGAAAAAAAAGAAATATATATTTTCAAATTTACAGAAATAACCGTACCCCCATTGTGTTGCATCGGTCGTACAGTGGCCAGTATCTGCCAGATTATGTCCAGATTTCCTGCCTGTCCAGCCAGCGGAGGCACAATGTATGAAGGTGCCAGTTGGCCTTCTCCAGACATGCAGCAGCATAAAGCATGTCAGAAGTGGGATTTGAACCCACGCCTCCTGAGAGACTGCGACCTAAACGCAGCGCCTTAGACCGCTCGGCCATCCTGACCCCTTCACACAGGTTCAATCTTCGGCTGAAAAAAAAAAGAAAATGTTTTCAAATTTACAGAAATGACCGTACCCCCATTGTGTTGCATCGGTCGTACAGTGGCCAGTATCTGCCAGATTTTCTGCCTGTCCAGCCAGCGGAGGCACAATGTATGAAGGGACCAGTTGGCCTTCTCCAGACATGCAGCAGCATAAATTATGTCAGAAGTGGGATTTGAACCGACGCCTCCTGAGAGACTGCGACCTAAACGCAGCGCCTTAGACCGCTCGGCCATCCTGACCCCTTCACACAGGTTCAATCTTCGGCTGAAAAAAAAAAAGAAAATGTTTTCAAATTTACAGAAATGACCGTACCCCAATTGTGTTGCATCGGTCGTACAGTGGCCATTATATGCCAGATTATGGCCAGAATTTCTTCCTGTCCAGCCAGCGGAGTCACAATGAATGAAGGTACCAGTTGGACTACTCCAGACATGCAGCAGCATAAAGCATGTCAGAAGTGGGATTTGAACCCACGCCTCCTGAGAGACTGCGACCTAAACGCAGCGCCTTAGACCGCTCGGCCATCCTGACCCCTTCACACAGGTTCAATCTTCGGCTGAAAAAAAAAAAGAAAATGTTTTCAAATTTACAGAAATGACCGTACCCCCATTGTGTTGCATCGGTCGCACAGTGGCCAGTATCTGCCAGATTATGGCCAGATTTTCTGCCTGTCCAGCCAGCGGAGGCACAATGTATGAAGGGACCAGTTGGCCTTCTCCAGACATGCAGCAGCATAAAGCATGTCGGAAGAGGGATTTGAACCCACACCTCCTGAGAGACTGCGACCTAGACGCTGCGCCTTAGACCGCTCGGCCATCCTGACCCATTTACACAGTATCAATCTTCGGCTGAAAAAAAAGAAATATATATTTTCAAATTTACAGAAATAACCGTACCCCCATTGTGTTGCATCGGTCGTACAGTGGCCAGTATCTGCCAGATTATGTCCAGATTTCCTGCCTGTCCAGCCAGCGGAGGCACAATGTATGAAGGTGCCAGTTGGCCTTCTCCAGACATGCAGCAGCATAAAGCATGTCAGAAGTGGGATTTGAACCCACGCCTCCTGAGAGACTGCGACCTAAACGCAGCGCCTTAGACCGCTCGGCCATCCTGACCCCTTCACACAGGTTCAATCTTCGGCTGAAAAAAAAAAAGAAAATGTTTTCAAATTTACAGAAATGACCGTACCCCCATTGTGTTGCATCGGTCGTACAGTGGCCAGTATCTGCCAGATTTTCTGCCTGTCCAGCCAGCGGAGGCACAATGTATGAAGGGACCAGTTGGCCTTCTCCAGACATGCAGCAGCATAAATTATGTCAGAAGTGGGATTTGAACCCACGCCTCCTGAGAGACTGCGACCTCAACGCAGCGCCTTAGACCGCTCGGCCATCCTGACCCCTTCACACAGGTTCAATCTTCGGCTGAAAAAAAAAAAGAAAATGTTTTCAAATTTACAGAAATGACCGTACCCCAATTGTGTTGCATCGGTCGTACAGTGGCCATTATCTGCCAGATTATGGCCAGAATTTCTTCCTGTCCAGCCAGCGGAGTCACAATGAATGAAGGTACCAGTTGGACTTCTCCAGACATGCAGCAGCATAAAGCATGTCAGAAGTGGGATTTGAACCCACGCCTCCTGAGAGACTGCGACCTAAACGCAGCGCCTTAGACCGCTCGGCCATCCTGACCCCTTCACACAGGTTCAATCTTCGGCTGAAAAAAAAGAAAGAAGATGTTTTCAAATTTACAGAAATGACCGTACCCCAATTGTGTTGCATCGGTCGAACAGTTGCCAGTATCTGCCAGATTATGTCCAGATTTCCTGCCTGTCCGTCCAGCGGAGGCACAATGAATGAAGGTGCCAGTTGGCCTTCTCCAGACATGCAGTAGCATAAAGCATGTCAGAAGTGGGATTTGAACCCACGCCTCCTGAGAGACTGCGACCTAACCTCAGCGCCTTAGACCGCTCGGCCATCCTGACCCCTTCACACAGGTTCAATCTTCGGCTGAAAAAAAAGAAAGAAGATGTTTTCAAATTTACAGAAATGACCGTACCCCAATTGTTTTGCATCGGTCGTACAGTTGCCAGTATCTGCCAGATTATGTCCAGATTTCCTGCCTGTCCAGCCAGCGGAGGCACAATGTATGAAGGTGCCAGTTGGCCTTCTCCAGACATGCAGCAGCATAAAGCATGTCAGAAGTGGGATTTGAACCCACGCCTCCTGAGAGACTGCGACCTAAACGCAGCGACTTAGACCTCTCTGCCATCCTGACGCCTTCACACAGGTTCAATCTTCGGCTGAATAAAAAAAAGAAAATGTTTTCAAATTTACAGAAATGACCGTACCCCAATTGTGTTGCATCGGTCGTACAGTGGCCATTATCTGCCAGATTATGGCCAGAATTTCTTCCTGTCCAGCCAGCGGAGTCACAATGAATGAAGGTACCAGTTGGACTTCTCCAGACATGCAGCAGCATAAAGCATGTCAGAAGTGGGATTTGAACCCACGCCTCCTGAGAGACTGCGACCTAAACGCAGCGCCTTAGACCGCTCGGCCATCCTGACCCCTTCACACAGGTTCAATCTTCGGCTGAAAAAAAAGAAGAAAATGTTTTCAAATTTACAGAAATGACCGTACCCCCATTGTGTTGCATCGGTCGTACAGTGGCCAGTATCTGACAGATTTTCTGCCTGTCCAGCCAGCGGAGGCACAATGAATGAAGGTTCCAGTTGGACTTCTCCAGACATGCAGCAGCATAAAGCATGTCAGAAATGGGATTTGAACCCACGCCCCCTGAGAGACTGCGACCTAAACGCAGCGCCTTAGACTGCTCGGCCATCCTGACCTTTTCACACAGGTTCAATCTTCGGCTGAAAAAAAAAAAGAAAATGTTTTCAAATTTACAGAAATGACCGTACCCCCATTGTGTTGCATCGGTCGTACAGTGGCCAGTATCTGCCAGATTATGTCCAGATTTTCTGCCTGTCCAGCCAGCGGAAGCACAATGTATGAAGGGACCAGTTGGCCTTCTCCAGACATGCAGCAGCATAAATTATGTCAGAAGTGGGATTTGAACCCACGCCTCCTGAGAGACTGCGACCTAAACGCAGCGCCTTAGACCGCTCGGCCATCCTGACCCCTTCGCACAGGTTCAATCTTCGGCTGAAAAAAAAAAAGAAAATGTTTTCAAATTTACAGAAATGACCGTACCCCCATTGTGTTGCATCGGTCGTTCAGTGGCCAGTATCTGCCAGATTATGGCCAGATTTTCTGCCTGTCCAGCCAGCGGAGGCACAATGTATGAAGGGACCAGTTGGCCTTCTCCAGACATGCAGCAGCATAAATTATGTCAGAAGTGGGATTTGAACCCACGCCTCCTGAGAGACTGCGACCTAAACGCAGCGCCTTAGACCGCTCGGCCATCCTGATCCCTTTACACAGTATCAATCTTCGGCTGATAAAAAAAAAAGTAAATGTTTTCAAATTTACAGAAATGACCGTACCCCAATTGTGTTGCATCGGTCGTACAGTGGCCAGTATCTGCCAGATTATGGCCAGAATTTCTGCCTGTCCAGCCAGCGGAGGCACAATGTTTGAAGGGACCAGTTGGCCTTCTCCAGACATGCAGCAGCATAAAGCATGTCAGAAGTGGGATTTGAACCCACGCCTCCAGAGAGACTGCGATCTAAACGCAGCGCCGTAGACCGCTCGGCCATCCTGACCCCTTCACACAGGTTCAATCTTCGGCTGAAAAAAAAGAAAGAAGATGTTTTCAAATTTACAGAAATGACCGTACCCCAATTGTGTTGCATCGGTCGAACAGTTGCCAGTATCTGCCAGATTATGTCCAGATTTCCTGCCTGTCCGTCCAGCGGAGGCACAATGAATGAAGGTGCCAGTTGGCCTTCTCCAGACATGCAGTAGCATAAAGCATGTCAGAAGTGGGATTTGAACCCACGCCTCCTGAGAGACTGCGACCTAACCTCAGCGCCTTAGACCGCTCGGCCATCCTGACCCCTTCACACAGGCTCAATCTTCGGCTGAAAAAAAAGAAAGAAGATGTTTTCAAATTTACAGAAATGACCGTACCCCAATTGTGTTGCATCGGTCGTACAGTTGCCAGTATCTGCCAGATTATGTCCAGATTTCCTGCCTGTCCAGCCAGCGGAGGCACAATGTATGAAGGTGCCAGTTGGCCTTCTCCAGACATGCAGCAGCATAAAGCATGTCAGAAGTGGGATTTGAACCCACGCCTCCTGAGAGACTGCGACCTAAACGCAGCGACTTAGACCGCTCTGCCATCCTGACCCCTTCACACAAGTTCAATCTTCGGCTGAAAAAAAAAAAGAAAATGTTTTCAAATTTACAGAAATGACCGTACCCCCATTGTGTTGCATCGGTCGCACAGTGGCCAGATTATGGCCAGATTTTCTGCCTGTCCAGCCAGCGGAGGCACAATGTATGAAGGGACCAGTTGGCCTTCTCCAGACATGCAGCAGCATAAAGCATGTCGGAAGAGGGATTTGAACCCACACCTCCTGAGAGACTGCAACCTAGACGCTGCGCCTTAGACCGCTAGGCCATCCTGACCCATTTACACAGTATCAATCTTCGGCTGAAAAAAAAGAAATATATATTTTCAAATTTACAGAAATAACCGTACCCCCATTGTGTTGCATCGGTCGTACAGTGGCCAGTAACTGCCAGATTATGGCCAGATTTCCTGCCTGTCCAGCCAGCGGAGGCACAATGTATGAAGGTGCCAGTTGGCCTTCTCCAGACATGCAGCAGCATAAAGCATGTCAGAAGTGGGATTTGAACCCACGCCTCCTGAGAGACTGCGACCTAAACGCAGCGCCTTAGACCGCTCGGCCATCCTGACCCCTTCACACAGGTTCAATCTTCGGCTGAAAAAAAAAAGAAAATGTTTTCAAATTTACAGAAATGACCGTACCCCCATTGTGTTGCATCGGTCGTACAGTGGCCAGTATCTGCCAGATTTTCTGCCTGTCCAGCCAGCGGAGGCACAATGTATGAAGGGACCAGTTGGCCTTCTCCAGACATGCAGCAGCATAAATTATGTCAGAAGTGGGATTTGAACCCACGCCTCCTGAGAGACTGCGACCTAAACGCAGCGCCTTAGACCGCTCGGCCATCCTGACCCCTTCACACAGGTTCAATCTTCGGCTGAAAAAAAAAAAGAAAATGTTTTCAAATTTACAGAAATGACCGTACCCCCATTGTGTTGCATCGGTCGTTCAGTGGCCAGTATCTGCCAGATTATGGCCAGATTTTCTGCCTGTCCAGCCAGCGGAGGCACAATGTATGAAGGGACCAGTTGGCCTTCTCCAGACATGCAGCAGCATAAATTATGTCAGAAGTGGGATTTGAACCCACGCCTCCTGAGAGACTGCGACCTAAACGCAGCGCCTTAGACCGCTCGGCCATCCTGATCCCTTTACACAGTATCAATCTTCGGCTGATAAAAAAAAAAGAAAATGTTTTCAAATTTACAGAAATGACCGTACCCCAATTGTGTTGCATCGGTCGTACAGTGGCCAGTATCTGCCAGATTATGGCCAGAATTTCTGCCTGTCCAGCCAGCGGAGGCACAATGTTTGAAGGGACCAGTTGGCCTTCTCCAGACATGCAGCAGCATAAAGCATGTCAGAAGTGGGATTTGAACCCACGCCTCCAGAGAGACTGCGACCTAAACGCAGCGCCTTAGACCGCTCGGCCATCCTGACCCCTTCACACAGGTTCAATCTTCGGCTGAAAAAAAAGAAAGAAGATGTTTTCAAATTTACAGAAATGACCGTACCCCAATTGTGTTGCATCGGTCGAACAGTTGCCAGTATCTGCCAGATTATGTCCAGATTTCCTGCCTGTCCGTCCAGCGGAGGCACAATGAATGAAGGTGCCAGTTGGCCTTCTCCAGACATGCAGTAGCATAAAGCATGTCAGAAGTGGGATTTGAACCCACGCCTCCTGAGAGACTGCGACCTAACCTCAGCGCCTTAGACCGCTCGGCCATCCTGACCCCTTCACACAGGCTCAATCTTCGGCTGAAAAAAAAGAAAGAAGATGTTTTCAAATTTACAGAAATGACCGTACCCCAATTGTGTTGCATCGGTCGTACAGTTGCCAGTATCTGCCAGATTATGTCCAGATTTCCTGCCTGTCCAGCCAGCGGAGGCACAATGTATGAAGGTGCCAGTTGGCCTTCTCCAGACATGCAGCAGCATAAAGCATGTCAGAAGTGGGATTTGAACCCACGCCTCCTGAGAGACTGCGACCTAAACGCAGCGACTTAGACCGCTCGGCCATCCTGACGCCTTCACACAGGTTCAATCTTCGGCTGAATAAAAAAAAGAAAATGTTTTCAAATTTACAGAAATGACCGTACCCCAATTGTGTTGCATCGGTCGTACAGTGGCCATTATCTGCCAGATTATGGCCAGAATTTCTTCCTGTCCAGCCAGCGGAGTCACAATGAATGAAGGTACCAGTTGGACTTCTCCAGACATGCAGCAGCATAAAGCATGTCAGAAGTGGGATTTGAACCCACGCCTCCTGAGAGACTGCGACCAAAATGCAGCGCCTTAGACCGCTCGACCATCCTGACCCCTTTACACAGCATCAATCTTCGGCTGGAAAAAAAAATAAAAATATTTTCAAGTTTACAGAAATGACCGTACCCCAATTGTGTTGCATCGGTCGTACAGTGGCCATTATCTGCCAGATAATGGCCAGATTTTCTTCCTGTCCAGCCAGCGGAGTCACAATGAATGAAGGTACCAGTTGGACTTCTCCAGACATGCAGCAGCATAAAGCATGTCAGAAGTGGGATTTGAACCAACGCCTCGTGAGAGACTGCGACCTAAACGCAGCGCCTTAGACCGCTCGGCCATCCTGACCCCTTCACACAAGTTCAATCTTCGGCTGAAAAAAAAAAAGAAAATGTTTTCAAATTTACAGAAATGACCGTACCCCCATTGTGTTGCATCGGTCGCACAGTGGCCAGATTATGGCCAGATTTTCTGCCTGTCCAGCAAGCGGAGGCACAATGTATGAAGGGACCAGTTGGCCTTCTCCAGACATGCAGCAGCATAAAGCATGTCAGAAGAGGGATTTGAACCCACACCTCCTGAGAGACTGCAACCTAGACGCTGCGCCTTAGACCGCTCGGCCATCCTGACCCATTTACACAGTATCAATCTTCGGCTGAAAAAAAAGAAATATATATTTTCAAATTTACAGAAATAACCGTACCCCCATTGTGTTGCATCGGTCGTACAGTGGCCAGTATCTGCCAGATTATGGCCAGATTTCCTGCCTGTCCAGCCACCGGAGGCACAATGTATGAAGGTGCCAGTTGGCCTTCTCCAGACATGCAGCAGCATAAAGCATGTCAGAAGTGGGATTTGAACCCACGCCTCCTGAGAGACTGCGACCTAAACGCAGCGCCTTAGACCGCTCGGCCATCCTGACCCCTTCACACAGGTTCAATCTTCGGCTGAAAAAAAAAAGAAAATGTTTTCAAATTTACAGAAATGACCGTACCCCCATTGTGTTGCATCGGTCGTACAGTGGCCAGTATCTGCCAGATTTTCTGCCTGTCCAGCCAGCGGAGGCACAATGTATGAAGGGACCAGTTGGCCTTCTCCAGACATGCAGCAGCATAAATTATGTCAGAAGTGGGATTTGAACCCACGCCTCCTGAGAGACTGCGACCTAAACGCAGCGCCTTAGACCGCTCGGCCATCCTGACCCCTTCACACAGGTTCAATCTTCGGCTGAAAAAAAAAAAGAAAATGTTTTCAAATTTACAGAAATGACCGTACCCCCATTGTGTTGCATCGGTCGTACAGTGGCCAGTATCTGCCAGATTTTCTGCCTGTCCAGCCAGCGGAGGCACAATGTATGAAGGGACCAGTTGGCCTTCTCCAGACATGCAGCAGCATAAATTATGTCAGAAGTGGGATTTGAACCCACGCCTCCTGAGAGACTGCGACCTAAACGCAGCGCCTTAGACCGCTCGGCCATCCTGACCCCTTCACACAGGTTCAATCTTCGGCTGAAAAAAAAAAAGAAAATGTTTTCAAATTTACAGAAATGACCGTACCCCCATTGTGTTGCATCGGTCGCACAGTGGCCAGTATCTGCCAGATTATGGCCAGATTTTCTGCCTGTCCAGCCAGCGGAGGCACAATGTATGAAGGGACCAGTTGGCCTTCTCCAGACATGCAGCAGCATAAAGCATGTCGGAAGAGGGATTTGAACCCACACCTCCTGAGAGACTGCGACCTAGACGCTGCGCCTTAGACCGCTCGGCCATCCTGACCCATTTACACAGTATCAATCTTCGGCTGAAAAAAAAAAATATATATTTTCAAATTTACAGAAATAACCGTACCCCCATTGTGTTGCATCGGTCGTACAGTGGCCAGTATCTGCCAGATTATGGCCAGATTTTCTGCCTGTCCAGCCAGCGGAGGCACAATGTATGAAGGGACCAGTTGGCCTTCTCCAGACATGCAGCAGCATAAAGCATGTCGGAAGAGGGATTTGAACCCACACCTCCTGAGAGACTGCAACCTAGACGCTGCGCCTTAGACCGCTCGGCCATCCTGACCCATTTACACAGTATCAATCTTCGGCTGAAAAAAAATAATATATATTTTCAAATTTACAGAAATAACCGTACCCCCATTGTGTTGCATCGGTCGTACAGTGGCCAGTATCTGCCAGATTATGTCCAGATTTCCTGCCTGTCCAGCCAGCGGAGGCACAATGTATGAAGGTGCCAGTTGGCCTTCTCCAGACATGCAGCAGCATAAAGCATGTCAGAAGTGGGATTTGAACCCACGCCTCCTGAGAAACTGCGACCGAAACGCAGCGCCTTAGACCGCTCGGCCATCCTGACCCCTTCACACAGGTTCAATCTTCGGCTGAAAAAAAAAAAGAAAATGTTTTCAAATTTACAGAAATGACCGTACCCCCATTGTGTTGCATCGGTCGTACAGTGGCCAGTATCTGCCAGATTTTCTGCCTGTCCAGCCAGCGGAGGCACAATGAATGAAGGTTCCAGTTGGACTTCTCCAGACATGCAGCAGCATAAAGCATGTCAGAAATGGGATTTGAACCCACGCCTCCTGAGAGACTGCGACCTAAACGCAGCGCCTTAGACCGCTCGGCCATCCTGACCTCTTCACACAGGTTCAATCTTCGGCTGAAAAAAAAAAAGAAAATGTTTTCAAATTTACAGAAATGACCGTACCCCCATTGTGTTGCATCGGTCGTACAGTGGCCAGTATCTGCCAGATTCTGTCCAGATTTTCTGCCTGTCCAGCCAGCGGAAGCACAATGTATGAAGGGACCAGTTGGCCTTCTCCAGACATGCAGCAGCATAAATTATGTCAGAAGTGGGATTTGAACCCACGCCTCCTGAGAGACTGCGACCTAAACGCAGCGCCTTTGACCGCTCGGCCATCCTGACCCCTTCACACAGGTTCAATCTTCGGCTGAAAAAAAAAAAGAAAATGTTTTCAAATTTACAGAAATGACCGTACCCCCATTGTGTTGCATCGGTCGTACAGTGGCCAGTATCTGACAGATTTTCTGCCTGTCCAGCCAGCGGAGGCACAATGAATGAAGGTTCCAGTTGGACTTCTCCAGACATGCAGCAGCATAAAGCATGTCAGAAATGGGATTTGAACCCACGCCCCCTGAGAGACTGCGACCTAAACGCAGCGCCTTAGACTGCTCGGCCATCCTGACCTTTTCACACAGGTTCAATCTTCGGCTGAAAAAAAAAAAGAAAATGTTTTCAAATTTACAGAAATGACCGTACCCCCATTGTGTTGCATCGGTCGTACAGTGGCCAGTATCTGCCAGATTATGTCCAGATTTTCTGCCTGTCCAGCCAGCGGAAGCACAATGTATGAAGGGACCAGTTGGCCTTCTCCAGACATGCAGCAGCATAAATTATGTCAGAAGTGGGATTTGAACCCACGCCTCCTGAGAGACTGCGACCTAAACGCAGCGCCTTAGACCGCTCGGCCATCCTGACCCCTTCGCACAGGTTCAATCTTCGGCTGAAAAAAAAAAAGAAAATGTTTTCAAATTTACAGAAATGACCGTACCCCCATTGTGTTGCATCGGTCGCACAGTGGCCAGTATCTGCCAGATTATGGCCAGATTTTCTGCCTGTCCAGTCAGCGGAGGCACAATGTATGAAGGGACCAGTTGGCCTTCTCCAGACATGCAGCAGCATAAAGCATGTCGGAAGAGGGATTTGAACCCACACCTCCTGAGAGACTGCGACCTAGACGCTGCGCCTTAGACCGCTCGGCCATCCTGACCCATTTACACAGTATCAATCTTCGGCTGAAAAAAAAAAATATATATTTTCAAATTTACAGAAATAACCGTACCCCCATTGTGTTGCATCGGTCGTACAGTGGCCAGTATCTGCCAGATTATGGCCAGATTTTCTGCCTGTCCAGCCAGCGGAGGCACAATGTATGAAGGGACCAGTTGGCCTTCTCCAGACATGCAGCAGCATAAAGCATGTCGGAAGAGGGATTTGAACCCACACCTCCTGAGAGACTGCAACCTAGACGCTGCGCCTTAGACCGCTCGGCCATCCTGACCCATTTACACAGTATCAATCTTCGGCTGAAAAAAAATAATATATATTTTCAAATTTACAGAAATAACCGTACCCCCATTGTGTTGCATCGGTCGTACAGTGGCCAGTATCTGCCAGATTATGTCCAGATTTCCTGCCTGTCCAGCCAGCGGAGGCACAATGTATGAAGGTGCCAGTTGGCCTTCTCCAGACATGCAGCAGCATAAAGCATGTCAGAAGTGGGATTTGAACCCACGCCTCCTGAGAAACTGCGACCGAAACGCAGCGCCTTAGACCGCTCGGCCATCCTGACCCCTTCACAAAGGTTCAATCTTCGGCTGAAAAAAAAAAAGAAAATGTTTTCAAATTTACAGAAATGACCGTACCCCCATTGTGTTGCATGGGTCGTACAGTGGCCAGTATCTGCCAGATTTTCTGCCTGTCCAGCCAGCGGAGGCACAATGAATGAAGGTTCCAGTTGGACTTCTCCAGACATGCAGCAGCATAAAGCATGTCAGAAATGGGATTTGAACCCACGCCTCCTGAGAGACTGCGACCTAAACGCAGCGCCTTAGACCGCTCGGCCATCCTGACCTCTTCACACAGGTTCAATCTTCGGCTGAAAAAAAAAAAGAAAATGTTTTCAAATTTACAGAAATGACCGTACCCCCATTGTGTTGCATCGGTCGTACAGTGGCCAGTATCTGCCAGATTCTGTCCAGATTTTCTGCCTGTCCAGCCAGCGGAAGCACAATGTATGAAGGGACCAGTTGGCCTTCTCCAGACATGCAGCAGCATAAATTATGTCAGAAGTGGGATTTGAACCCACGCCTCCTGAGAGACTGCGACCTAAACGCAGCGCCTTAGACCGCTCGGCCATCCTGACCCCTTCACACAGGTTCAATCTTCGGCTGAAAAAAAAAAAGAAAATGTTTTCAAATTTACAGAAATGACCGTACCCCCATTGTGTTGCATCGGTCGTACAGTGGCCAGTATCTGACAGATTTTCTGCCTGTCCAGCCAGCGGAGGCACAATGAATGAAGGTTCCAGTTGGACTTCTCCAGACATGCAGCAGCATAAAGCATGTCAGAAATGGGATTTGAACCCACGCCCCCTGAGAGACTGCGACCTAAACGCAGCGCCTTAGACTGCTCGGCCATCCTGACCTTTTCACACAGGTTCAATCTTCGGCTGAAAAAAAAAAAGAAAATGTTTTCAAATTTACAGAAATGACCGTACCCCCATTGTGTTGCATCGGTCGTACAGTGGCCAGTATCTGCCAGATTATGTCCAGATTTTCTGCCTGTCCAGCCAGCGGAAGCACAATGTATGAAGGGACCAGTTGGCCTTCTCCAGACATGCAGCAGCATAAATTATGTCAGAAGTGGGATTTGAACCCACGCCTCCTGAGAGACTGCGACCTAAACGCAGCGCCTTAGACCGCTCGGCCATCCTGACCCCTTCGCACAGGTTCAATCTTCGGCTGAAAAAAAAAAAGAAAATGTTTTCAAATTTACAGAAATGACCGTACCCCCATTGTGTTGCATCGGTCGTTCAGTGGCCAGTATCTGCCAGATTATGGCCAGATTTTCTGCCTGTCCAGCCAGCGGAGGCACAATGTATGAAGGGACCAGTTGGCCTTCTCCAGACATGCAGCAGCATAAATTATGTCAGAAGTGGGATTTGAACCCACGCCTCCTGAGAGACTGCGACCTAAACGCAGCGCCTTAGACCGCTCGGCCATCCTGATCCCTTTACACAGTATCAATCTTCGGCTGATAAAAAAAAAAGTAAATGTTTTCAAATTTACAGAAATGACCGTACCCCAATTGTGTTGCATCGGTCGTACAGTGGCCAGTATCTGCCAGATTATGGCCAGAATTTCTGCCTGTCCAGCCAGCGGAGGCACAATGTTTGAAGGGACCAGTTGGCCTTCTCCAGACATGCAGCAGCATAAAGCATGTCAGAAGTGGGATTTGAACCCACGCCTCCAGAGAGACTGCGACCTAAACGCAGCGCCGTAGACCGCTCGGCCATCCTGACCCCTTCACACAGGTTCAATCTTCGGCTGAAAAAAAAGAAAGAAGATGTTTTCAAATTTACAGAAATGACCGTACCCCAATTGTGTTGCATCGGTCGAACAGTTGCCAGTATCTGCCAGATTATGTCCAGATTTCCTGCCTGTCCGTCCAGCGGAGGCACAATGAATGAAGGTGCCAGTTGGCCTTCTCCAGACATGCAGTAGCATAAAGCATGTCAGAAGTGGGATTTGAACCCACGCCTCCTGAGAGACTGCGACCTAACCTCAGCGCCTTAGACCGCTCGGCCATCCTGACCCCTTCACACAGGCTCAATCTTCGGCTGAAAAAAAAGAAAGAAGATGTTTTCAAATTTACAGAAATGACCGTACCCCAATTGTGTTGCATCAGTCGTACAGTTGCCAGTATCTGCCAGATTATGTCCAGATTTCCTGCCTGTCCAGCCAGCGGAGGCACAATGTATGAAGGTGCCAGTTGGCCTTCTCCAGACATGCAGCAGCATAAAGCATGTCAGAAGTGGGATTTGAACCCACGCCTCCTGAGAGACTGCGACCTAAATGCAGCGACTTAGACCGCTCTGCCATCCTGACCCCTTCACACAAGTTCAATCTTCGGCTGAAAAAAAAAAAGAAAATGTTTTCAAATTTACAGAAATGACCGTACCCCCATTGTGTTGCATCGGTCGCACAGTGGCCAGATTATGGCCAGATTTTCTGCCTGTCCAGCCAGCGGAGGCACAATGTATGAAGGGACCAGTTGGCCTTCTCCAGACATGCAGCAGCATAAAGCATGTCGGAAGAGGGATTTGAACCCACACCTCCTGAGAGACTGCAACCTAGACGCTGCGCCTTAGACCGCTAGGCCATCCTGACCCATTTACACAGTATCAATCTTCGGCTGAAAAAAAAGAAATATATATTTTCAAATTTACAGAAATAACCGTACCCCCATTGTGTTGCATCGGTCGTACAGTGGCCAGTAACTGCCAGATTATGGCCAGATTTCCTGCCTGTCCAGCCAGCGGAGGCACAATGTATGAAGGTGCCAGTTGACCTTCTCCAGACATGCAGCAGCATAAAGCCTGTCAGAAGTGGGATTTGAACCCACGCCTCCTGAGAGACTGCGACCTAAACGCAGCGCCTTAGACCGCTCGGCCATCCTGACCCCTTCACACAGGTTCAATCTTCGGCTGAAAAAAAAAAGAAAATGTTTTCAAATTTACAGAAATGACCGTACCCCCATTGTGTTGCATCGGTCGTACAGTGGCCAGTATCTGCCAGATTTTCTGCCTGTCCAGCCAGCGGAGGCACAATGTATGAAGGGACCAGTTGGCCTTCTCCAGACATGCAGCAGCATAAATTATGTCAGAAGTGGGATTTGAACCCACGCCTCCTGAGAGACTGCGACCTAAACGCAGCGCCTTAGACCGCTCGGCCATCCTGACCCCTTCACACAGGTTCAATCTTCAGCTGAAAAAAAAAAAGAAAATGTTTTCAAATTTACAGAAATGACCGTACCCCAATTGTGTTGCATCGGTCGTACAGTGGCCATTATCTGCCAGATTATGGCCAGAATTTCTTCCTGTCCAGCCAGCGGAGTCACAATGAATGAAGGTACCAGTTGGACTTCTCCAGACATGCAGCAGCATAAAGCATGTCAGAAGTGGGATTTGAACCCACGCCTCCTGAGAGACTGCGACCTAAACGCAGCGCCTTAGACCGCTCGGCCATCCTGACCCCTTCACACAGGTTCAATCTTCGGCTGAAAAAAAAAAAGAAAATGTTTTCAAATTTACAGAAATGACCGTACCCCCATTGTGTTGCATCGGTCGCACAGTGGCCAGTATCTGCCAGATTATGGCCAGATTTTCTGCCTGTCCAGCCAGCGGAGGCACAATGTATGAAGGGACCAGTTGGCCTTCTCCAGACATGCAGCAGCATAAAGCATGTCGGAAGAGGGATTTGAACCCACACCTCCTGAGAGACTGCGACCTAGACGCTGCGCCTTAGACCGCTCGGCCATCCTGACCCATTTACACAGTATCAATCTTCGGCTGAAAAAAAAAAAATATATATTTTCAAATTTACAGAAATAACCGTACCCCCATTGTGTTGCATCGGTCGTACAGTGGCCAGTATCTGCCAGATTATGTCCAGATTTCCTGCCTGTCCAGCCAGCGGAGGCACAATGTATGAAGGTGCCAGTTGGCCTTCTCCAGACATGCAGCAGCATAAAACATGTCAGAAGTGGGATTTGAACCCACGCCTCCTGAGAAACTGCGACCGAAACGCAGCGCCTTAGACCGCTCGGCCATCCTGACCCCTTCACACAGGTTCAATCTTCGGCTGAAAAAAAAAAAGAAAATGTTTTCAAATTTACAGAAATGACCGTACCCCCATTGTGTTGCATCGGTCGTACAGTGGCCAGTATCTGCCAGATTATGTCCAGATTTTCTGCCTGTCCAGCCAGCGGAAGCACAATGTATGAAGGGACCAGTTGGCCTTCTCCAGACATGCAGCAGCATAAATTATGTCAGAAGTGGGATTTGAACCCACGCCTCCTGAGAGACTGCGACCTAAACGCAGCGCCTTAGACTGCTCGGCCATCCTGACCCCTTCACACAGGTTCAATCTTCGGCTGAAAAAAAAAAAGAAAATGTTTTCAAATTTACAGAAATGACCGTACCCCCATTGTGTTGCATCGGTCGTTCAGTGGCCAGTATCTGCCAGATTATGGCCAGATTTTCTGCCTGTCCAGCCAGCGGAGGCACAATGTATGAAGGGACCAGTTGGCCTTCTCCAGACATGCAGCAGCATAAAGCATGTCAGAAGTGGGATTTGAACCCACGCCTCCAGAGAGACTGCGACCTAAACGCAGCGCCTTAGACCGCTCGGCCATCCTGACCCCTTCACACAGGTTCAATCTTCGGCTGAAAAAAAAGAAAGAAGATGTTTTCAAATTTACAGAAATGACCGTACCCCAATTGTGTTGCATCGGTCGAACAGTTGCCAGTATCTGCCAGATTATGTCCAGATTTCCTGCCTGTCCGTCCAGCGGAGGCACAATGAATGAAGGTGCCAGTTGGCCTTCTCCAGACATGCAGTAGCATAAAGCATGTCAGAAGTGGGATTTGAACCCACGCCTCCTGAGAGACTGCGACCTAACCTCAGCGCCTTAGACCGCTCAGCCATCCTGACCCATTCACACAGGCTCAATCTTCGGCTGAAAAAAAAGAAAGAAGATGTTTTCAAATTTACAGAAATGACCGTACCCCAATTGTGTTGCATCGGTCGTACAGTGGCCATTATCTGCCAGATTATGGCCAGAATTTCTTCCTGTCCAGCCAGCGGAGTCACAATGAATGAAGGTACCAGTTGGACTTCTCCAGACATGCAGCAGCATAAAGCATGTCAGAAGTGGGATTTGAACCCACGCCTCCTGAGAGACTGCGACCAAAATGCAGCGCCTTAGACCGCTCGACCATCCTGACCCCTTTACACAGCATCAATCTTCGGCTGGAAAAAAAAATAAAAATATTTTCAAGTTTACAGAAATGACCGTACCCCAATTGTGTTGCATCGGTCGTACAGTGGCCATTATCTGCCAGATAATGGCCAGATTTTCTTCCTGTCCAGCCAGCGGAGTCACAATGAATGAAGGTACCAGTTGGACTTCTCCAGACATGCAGCAGCATAAAGCATGTCAGAAGTGGGATTTGAACCAACGCCTCGTGAGAGACTGCGACCTAAACGCAGCGCCTTAGACCGCTCGGCCATCCTGACCCCTTCACACAAGTTCAATCTTCGGCTGAAAAAAAAAAAGAAAATGTTTTCAAATTTACAGAAATGACCGTACCCCCATTGTGTTGCATCGGTCGCACAGTGGCCAGATTATGGCCAGATTTTCTGCCTGTCCAGCAAGCGGAGGCACAATGTATGAAGGGACCAGTTGGCCTTCTCCAGACATGCAGCAGCATAAATTATGTCAGAAGTGGGATTTGAACCCACGCCTCCTGAGAGACTGCGACCTAAACGCAGCGCCTTAGACCGCTCGGCCATCCTGACCCCTTCACACAGGTTCAATCTTCGGCTGAAAAAAAAAAAGAAAATGTTTTCAAATTTACAGAAATGACCGTACCCCCATTGTGTTGCATCGGTCGTACAGTGGCCAGTATCTGCCAGATTTTCTGCCTGTCCAGCCAGCGGAGGCACAATGTATGAAGGGACCAGTTGGCCTTCTCCAGACATGCAGCAGCATAAATTATGTCAGAAGTGGGATTTGAACCCACGCCTCCTGAGAGACTGCGACCTAAACGCAGCGCCTTAGACCGCTCGGCCATCCTGACCCCTTCACACAGGTTCAATCTTCGGCTGAAAAAAAAAAAGAAAATGTTTTCAAATTTACAGAAATGACCGTACCCCCATTGTGTTGCATCGGTCGCACAGTGGCCAGTATCTGCCAGATTATGGCCAGATTTTCTGCCTGTCCAGCCAGCGGAGGCACAATGTATGAAGGGACCAGTTGGCCTTCTCCAGACATGCAGCAGCATAAAGCATGTCGGAAGAGGGATTTGAACCCACACCTCCTGAGAGACTGCAACCTAGACGCTGCGCCTTAGACCGCTCGGCCATCCTGACCCATTTACACAGTATCAATCTTCGGCTGAAAAAAAAAAATATATATTTTCAAATTTACAGAAATAACCGTACCCCCATTGTGTTGCATCGGTCGTACAGTGGCCAGTATCTGCCAGATTATGTCCAGATTTCCTGCCTGTCCAGCCAGCGGAAGCACAATGTATGAAGGGACCAGTTGGCCTTCTCCAGACATGCAGCAGCATAAATTATGTCAGAAGTGGGATTTGAACCCACGCCTCCTGAGAGACTGCGACCTAAACGCAGCGCCTTAGACCGCTCGGCCATCCTGACCCCTTCACACAGGTTCAATCTTCGGCTGAAAAAAAAAAAGAAAATGTTTTCAAATTTACAGAAATGACCGTACCCCCATTGTGTTGCATCGGTCGTACAGTGGCCAGTATCTGCCAGATTATGGCCAGATTTTCTGCCTGTCCAGCCAGCCTGTCCAGCCAGTCCAGCCAGCACAATGTATGAAGGGACCAGTTGGCCTTCTCCAGACATGCAGCAGCATAAATTATGTCAGAAGTGGGATTTGAACCCACGCCTCCAGAGGAGACTGCGATCTTAACGCAGCGCCTTAGACCGCTTGGCCATCCTGACCCCTTCACACAGGTTCAATCTTCGGCTGAAAAAAAAAAAGAAAATGTTTTCAAATTTACAGAAATGACCGTACCCCCATTGTGTTGCATCGGTCGTACAGTGGCCAGTATCTGGCCAGAATTTCTGCCTGTCCAGCCAGCGGAGGCACAATGTTTGAAGGGACCAGTTGGCCTTCTCCAGACATGCAGCAGAATAAATTATGTCAGAAGTGGGATTTGAACCCACGCCTCCAGAGAGACTGCGACCTAAACGCAGCGCCTTAGACCGCTCGGCCATCCTGACCCCTTCACACAGGTTCAATCTTCGGCTGAAAAAAAAAAAGAAAATGTTTTCAAATTTACAGAAATGACCGTACCCCCATTGTGTTGCATCGGTCGTACAGTGGCCAGTATCTGCCAGATTATGGCCAGATTTTCTGCCTGTCCAGCCAGCGGAGTCACAATGTATGAAGGGACCAGTTGGCCTTCTCCAGACATGCAGCAGCATAAATTATGTCAGAAGTGGGATTTGAACCCACGCCTCCAGAGAGACTGCGACCTAAACGCAGCGCCTTAGACCGCTCAGCCATCCTGACCCCTTCACACAAGTTCAACCTTCAGATGAAAAAAAAAAAGAAAATGTTTTCAAATTTACAGAAATGACCGTACCCCCATTGTGTTGCATCGGTCGTACAGTGGCCAGTATCTGCCAGATTATGGCCAGATTTTCTGCCTGTCCAGCCAGCGGAGTCACAATGAATGAAGGTACCAGTTGGACTTCTCCAGACATGCAGCAGCATGTCAGAAGTGGGATTTGAACATGTCAGAAGTGGGATTTGAACCCACGCCTCCTGAGAGACTGCGACCTAAACGCAGCGCCTTAGACCGCTCGGCCATCCTGACCCCTTCACACAGGTTCAATCTTCGGCTGAAAAAAAAAAAGAAAATGTTTTCAAATTTACAGAAATGACCGTACCCCCATTGTGTTGCATCGGTCGCACAGTGGCCAGTATCTGCCAGATTATGGCCAGATTTTCTGCCTGTCCAGCCAGCGGAGGCACAATGTATGAAGGGACCAGTTGGCCTTCTCCAGACATGCAGCAGCATAAAGCATGTCGGAAGAGGGATTTGAACCCACGCCTCCAGAGGAGACTGCGACCGGAACGTAGCGCCTTAGACCGCTCGGACATCCTGACCCCTTCACGCAGTATCAATCTTCGGCTGAAAAAAAAAAAGAATATGTTTTCAAATTTACAGAAATGACCGTACCCCCATTGTGTTGCATCGGTCGAACAGTGGCCAGTATCTGCCAGATTATGGCGAGATTTTCTGCCTGTCCAGCCAGCGGAGGCACAATGAATGAAGGTACCAGTTGGCCTTCTCCAGACATGCAGCAGCATAAAGCATGTCACAAGTGGGATTTGAACGCACGCCTCCAGAGGAGACTGCGACCTTAACGCAGCGCCTTAGACCGCTCGGCCATCCTGACCCCTTCACGCAGTATCAATCTTCGGCTGAAAAAAAAAAAGAATATGTTTTCAAATTTACAGAAATGACCGTACCCCCATTGTGTTGCATCGGTCGAACAGTGGCCAGTATCTGCCAGATTATGGCCAGATTTTCTGCCTGTCCAGCCAGCGGAGGCACAATGAATGAAGGTACCAGTTGGCCTTCTCCAGACATGCAGCAGCATAAAGCATGTCAGAAGTGGGATTTGAACCCACGCCTCCAGAGGAGACTGCGACCTTAACGCAGCGCCTTAGACAGCTCGGCCATCCTGACCTCTTCACACAGTATCAATCTTCAGATGAAAAAAAACTGAAAATGTTTTCAAATTTACAGAAATGACCGTACCCCCATTGTGTTGCATCGGTCGTACAGTGGGCAGTATCTGCCAGATTATGGCCAGATTTTCTGCCTGACTAGCCAGCCAGCGGAGGCACAATGAATGAGGGTACCAGTTGGCCTTCTCCAGACATGCACCAGCATAAAGCATGTCAGAAGTGGGATTTGAACCCACGCCTCCAGAGGAGACTGCGACCTTAATGCAGCGCCTTAGACCGCTCGGCCATCCTGACCTCTTCACACAGTATCAATCTTCAGATGAAAAAAAACTGAAAATATTTTCAAATTTACAGAAATGACCGTACCCCTATTGTTTTGCATTGGTCGTACAGTGGCCAGTATCTGCCAGATTATGGCCAGATTTTCTGCCTGACTAGCCAGCCAGCGGAGGCACAATGAATGAGGGTACCAGTTGGCCTTCTCCAGACATGCACCAGCATAAAGCATGTCAGAAGTCGGATTTGAACCCACGCCTCCAGAGGAGACTGCGACCTTAACGCAGCGCCTTAGACCGCTCGGCCATCCTGACCTCTTCACACAGTACCAATCTTCAGATGAAAAAAAACTGAAAATGTTTTCAAATTTACAGAAATGACCGTACCCCCATTGTGTTGCATCGGTCGTACAGTGGGCAGTATCTGCCAGATTATGGCCAGATTTTCTGCCTGTCCAGCCAGCGGAGGCACAATGAATGAAGGTACCAGTTGGCCTTCTCCAGACATGCAGCAGCATAAAGCATGTCAGAAGTGGGATTTGAACCCACGACTCCAGAGGAGACTGCGACCTGAACGCAGCGCCTTAGACCACTCGGCCATCCTGACCCCTACACACAATATCAATCTTCAGATGAAAAAAAAAAAGAAAATGTTTTCAAATTTACAGAAATGACCGTACCCAAATTGTGTTGCATCGTCGTACAGTGGCCACTATATGCCAGATTATGGCCAGATTTTCTGCCTGTCCAGCCAGCGGAGGCACAATGAATGAAGGTACCAGTTGGCCTTCTCCAGACATGCAGCAGCATAAAGCATGTCAGAAGCGGGATTTGAACCCACGCCTCCAGAGGAGACTGCGACCTGAACGCAGCGCCTTAGACCGCTTGGCCATCCTGACCCCTTCACGCAATATCAATCTTCAGATGAAAAAAAAAAAGAAAATGTTTTCAAATTTACAGAAATGACCGTACCCCCATTGTGTTGCATCGGTCGTACAGTGGGCAGTATCTGCCAGATCATGGCCAGATTTTCTGCCTGACTAGCCAGCCAGCGGAGGCACAATGAATGAGGGTACCAGTTGGCCTTCTCCAGACATGCACCAGCATAAAGCATGTCAGAAGTGGGATTTGAACCCACGCCTCCAGAGGAGACTGCGACCTTAACGCAGCGCCTTAGACCGCTCGGCCATCCTGACCTCTTCACACAGTATCAATCTTCAGATGAAAAAAAACTGAAAATGTTTTCAAATTTACAGAAATGACCGTACCCCTATTGTGTTGCATTGGTCGTACAGTGGCCAGTATCTGCCAGATTATGGCCAGATTTTCTGCCTGACTAGCCAGCCAGCGGAGGCACAATAAATGAGGGTACCAGTTGGCCTTCTCCAGACATGCACCAGCATAAAGCATGTCAGAAGTGGGATTTGAACCCACGCCTCCAGAGGAGACTGCGACCTTAACGCAGCGCCTTAGACCGCTCGGCCATCCTGACCCCTTTACACAGTATCAATCTTCGGCTGAAAAAAAAAAGAAAATGTTTTCAAATTTACAGAAATGACCGTACCCCCATTGTGTTGCATCGGTCGTACAGTGGGCAGTATCTGCCAGATTATGGCCAGATTTTCTGCCTGTCCAGCCAGCGGAGGCACAATGAATGAAGGTACCAGTTGGCCTTCTCCAGACATGCAGCAGCATAAAGCATGTCAGAAGTGGGATTTGAACCCACGCCTCCAGAGGAGACTGCGACCTGAACGCAGCGCCTTAGACCACTCGGCCATCCTGACCCCTACACACAATATCAATCTCCAGATGAAAAAAAAAAAGAAAATGTTTTCAAATTTACAGAAATGACCGTACCCAAATTGTGTTGCATCGTCGTACAGTGGCCACTATCTGCCAGATTATGGCCAGATTTTCTGCCTGTCCAGCCAGCGGAGGCACAATGAATGAAGGTACCAGTTGGCCTTCTCCAGACATGCACCAGCATAAAGCATGTCAGAAGTGGGATTTGAACCCACGCCTCCAGAGGAGACTGCGACCTGAACGCAGCGCCTTAGACCGCTCGGCCATCCTGACCCCTACACGCAATATCAATCTTCAGATGAAAAAAAAAAAGAAAATGTTTTCAAATTTACAGAAATGACCGTACCCAAATTGTGTTGCATCGTCGTACAGTGGCCACTATCTGCCAGATTATGGCCAGATTTTCTGCCTGTCCAGCCAGCGGAGGCACAATGAATGAAGGTACCAGTTGGCCTTCTCCAGACATGCAGCAGCATAAAGCATGTCAGAAGTGGGATTTGAACCCACGCCTCCAGAGGAGACTGCGACCTGAACGCAGCGCCTTAGACCACTCGGCTATCCTGACCCCTACACACAATATCAATCTCCAGATGAAAAAAAAAAAGAAAATGTTTTCAAATTTACAGAAATGACCGTACCCAAATTGTGTTGCATCGTCGTACAGTGGCCACTATCTGCCAGATTATGGCCAGATTTTCTGCCTGTCCAGCCAGCGGAGGCACAATGAATGAAGGTACCAGTTGGCCTTCTCCAGACATGCACCAGCATAAAGCATGTCAGAAGTGGGATTTGAACCCACGCCTCCAGAGGAGACTGCGACCTTAACGCAGCGCCTTAGACCGCTCGGCCATCCTGACCTCTTCACACAGTATCAATCTTCAGATGAAAAAAATAAATAAAATGTTTTCAAATTTACAGAAATGACCGTACCCCCATTGTGTTGCATCGGTCGTACAGTGGGCAGTATCTGCCAGATTATGGCCAGATTTTCTGCCTGACTAGCCAGCCAGCGGAGGCACAATGAATGAGGGTACCAGTTGGCCTTCTCCAGACATGCAGCAGCATAAAGCATGTCAGAAGTGGGATTTGAACCCACGCCTCCAGAGGAGACTGCGACCTTAACGCAGCGCCTTAGACCGCTCGGCCATCCTGACCCCTACACGCAATATCAATCTTCAGATGAAAAAAAAAAAGAAAATGTTTTCAAATTTACAGAAATGACCGTACCCAAATTGTGTTGCATCGTCGTACAGTGGCCACTATCTGCCAGATTATGGCCAGATTTTCTGCCTGTCCAGCCAGCGGAGGCACAATGAATGAAGGTACCAGTTGGCCTTCTCCAGACATGCAGCAGCATAAAGCATGTCAGAAGCGGGATTTGAACACACGCCTCCAGAGGAGACTGCGACCTGAACGCAGCGCCATAGACCGCTTGGCCATCCTGACCCCTTCACGCAATATCAATCTTCAGATGAAAAAAAAAAAGAAAATGTTTTCAAATTTACAGAAATGACCGTACCCCCATTGTGTTGCATCGGTCGTACAGTGGGCAGTATCTGCCAGATTATGGCCAGATTTTCTGCCTGACTAGCCAGCCAGCGGAGGCACAATGAATGAGGGTACCAGTTGGCCTTCTCCAGACATGCACCAGCATAAAGCATGTCAGAAGTGGGATTTGAACCCACGCCTCCAGAGGAGACTGCGACCTTAACGCAGCGCCTTAGACCGCTCGGCCATCCTGACCTCTTCACACAGTATCAATCTTCAGATGAAAAAAAACTGAAAATGTTTTCAAATTTACAGAAATGACCGTACCCCTATTGTGTTGCATTGGTCGTACAGTGGCCAGTATCTGCCAGATTATGGCCAGATTTTCTGCCTGACTAGCCAGCCAGCGGAGGCACAATTTATGAGGGTACCAGTTGGCCTTCTCCAGACATGCACCAGCATAAAGCATGTCAGAAGTGGGATTTGAAACCCACGCCTCCAGAGGAGACTGCGACCTTAACGCAGCGCATTAGACCGCTCGGCCATCCTGACCTCTTCACACAGTATCAATCTTCAGATGAAAAAAAACTGAAAATGTTTTCAAATTTACAGAAATGACCGTACCCCTATTGTGTTGCATTGGTCGTACAGTGGCCAGTATCTGCCAGATTATGGCCAGATTTTCTGCCTGACTAGCCAGCCAGCGGAGGCACAATTTATGAGGGTACCAGTTGGCCTTCTCCAGACATGCACCAGCATAAAGCATGTCAGAAGTGGGATTTGAACCCACGTCTCCAGAGGAGACTGCGACCTTAACGCAGCGCCTTAGACCGCTCGGCCATCCTGACCTCTTCACACAGTATCAATCTTCAGATGAAAAAAAACTGAAAATGTTTTCAAATTTACAGAAATGACCGTACCCCTATTGTGTTGCATTGGTCGTACAGTGGCCAGTATCTGCCAGATTATGGCCAGATTTTCTGCCTGACTAGCCAGCCAGCGGAGGCACAATTTATGAGGGTACCAGTTGGCCTTCTCCAGACATGCACCAGCATAAAGCATGTCAAAAGTGGGATTTGAACCCACGCCTCCAGAGGAGACTGCGACCTTAACGCAGCGCCTTAGACCGCTCGGCCATCCTGACCCCTTTACACAGTATCAATCTTCGGCTGAAAAAAAAAAGAAAATGTTTTCAAATTTACAGAAATGACCGTACCCCCATTGTGTTGCATCGGTCGTACAGTGGGCAGTATCTGCCAGATTATGGCCAGATTTTCTGCCTGTCCAGCCAGCGGAGGCACAATGAATGAAGGTACCAGTTGGCCTTCTCCAGACATGCAGCAGCATAAAGCATGTCAGAAGTGGGATTTGAACCCACGCCTCCAGAGGAGACTGCAACCTGAACGCAGCGCCTTAGACCACTCGGCCATCCTGACCCCTACACACAATATCAATCTTCAGATGAAAAAAAAAAAGAAAATGTTTTCAAATTTACAGAAATGACCGTACCCAAATTGTGTTGCATCGTCGTACAGTGGCCACTATCTGCCAGATTATGGCCAGATTTTCTGCCTGTCCAGCCAGCGGAGGCACAATGAATGAAGGTACCAGTTGGCCTTCTCCAGACATGCACCAGCATAAAGCATGTCAGAAGTGGGATTTGAACCCACGCCTCCAGAGGAGACTGCGACCTTAACGCAGCGCCTTAGACCGCTCGGCCATCCTGACCCCTTCACGCAGTATCAATCTTCGCCTGAAAACAAAAAAGAATATGTTTTCAAATTTACAGAAATGACCGTACCCCCATTGTGTTGCATCGGTCGAACAGTGGCCAGTATCTGCCAGATTATGGCCAGATTTTATGCCTGTCCAGCCAGCGGAGGCACAATGAATGAAGGTACCAGTTGGCCTTCTCCAGACATGCAGCAGCATAAAGCATGTCAGAAGTGGGATTTGAACCCACGCCTCCAGAGGAGACTGCGACCTGAACGCAGCGCCTTAGACCGCTCGGCCATCCTGACCCCTTCACGCAATATCAATCTTCAGATGAAAAAAAAAAAGAAAATGTTTTCAAATTTACAGAAATGACCGCACCCAAATTGTATTGCATCGGTCGTACAGTGGGCAGTATCTGCCAGATTATGGCCAGATTTTCTGCCTGACTAGCCAGCCAGCGGAGGCACAATGAATGAGGGTACCAGTTGGCCTTCTCCAGACATGCAGCAGCATAAAGCATGTCAGAAGTGGGATTTGAACCCACGCCTCCAGAGGAGACTGCAACCTGAACGCAGCGCCTTAGACCGCTCGGCCATCCTGACCCCTTCACGCAGTATCAATCTTCGGCTGAAAAAAAAAAAAATATGTTTTCAAATTTACAGAAATGACCTTACCCCCATTGTGTTGCATCGGTCGAACAGTGGCCAGTATCTGACAGATTATGGCCAGATTTTCTGCCTGTCCAGCCAGCGGAGGCACAATGAATGAAGGTACCAGTTGGCCTTCTCCAGACATGCAGCAGCATAAAGCATGTCAGAAGTGGGATTTGAACCCACGCCTCCCGAGGAGACTGCGACCTTAACGCAGCGCCTTAGACCGCTCGGCCATCCTGACCCCTTCACGCAGTATCAATCTTCGCCTGAAAACAAAAAAGAATATGTTTTCAAATTTACAGAAATGACCGTACCCCCTTTGTGTTGCATCGGTCGAACAGTGGCCAGTATCTGCCAGATTATGGCCAGATTTTCTGCCTGTCCAGCCAGCGGAGGCACAATGAATGAAGGTACCAGTTGGCCTTCTCCAGACATGCAGCAGCATAAAGCATGTCAGAAGTGGGATTTGAACCCAAACCTCCAGAGGAGACTGCGACCTGAACGCAGCGCCTTAGACCGCTCGGCCATCCTGACCCCTTCACGCAATATCAATCTTCAGATGAAAAAAAAAAAGAAAATGTTTTCAAATTTACAGAAATGACCGCACCCAAATTGTATTGCATCGTCGTACAGTGGCCACTATCTGCCAGATTATGGTCAGATTTTCTGCCTGTCCAGCCAGCGGAGGCACAATGAATGAAGGTACCAGTTGGCCTTCTCCAGACATGCAGCAGCATAAAGCATGTCAGAAGTGGGATTTGAACCCACGCCTCCAGAGGAGACTGCGACCTTAACGCAGCGCCTTAGACCGCTCGGCCATCCTGACCTCTTCACACGGTATCAATCTTCAGATGAAAAAAAACTGAAAATGTTTTCAAATTTACAGAAATGACCGTACCCCCATTGTGTTGCATCGGTCGTACAGTGGGCAGTATCTGCCAGATTATGGCCAGATTTTCTGCCTGACTAGCCAGCCAGCGGAGGCACAATGAATGAGGGTACCAGTTGGCCTTCTCCAGACATGCCCCAGCATAAAGCATGTCAGAAGTGGGATTTGAACCCACGCCTCCAGAGGAGACTGCGACCTTAACGCAGCGCCTTAGACCGCTCGGCCATCCTGACCCCTTTACACAGTATCAATCTTCGGCTGAAAAAAAAAAAGAAAATGTTTTCAAATTTACAGAAATGACCGTACCCAAATTGTGTTGCATCGGTCGTACAGTGGGCAGTATCTGCCAGATTATGGCCAGATTTTCTGCCTGTCCAGCCAGCGGAGGCACAATGAATGAAGGTACCAGTTGGCCTTCTCCAGACATGCAGCAGCATAAAGCATGTCAGAAGTGGGATTTGAACCCACGCCTCCAGAGGAGACTGCAACCTGAACGCAGCGCCTTAGACCGCTCGGCCATCCTGACCTCTTCACACAGTATCAATCTTCAGATGAAAAAAAATGAAAATGTTTTCAAATTTACAGAAATGACCGTACCCCCATTGTGTTGCATCGGTCGAACAGTGGCCAGTATCTGCCAGATTATGGCCAGATTTTCTGCCTGTCCAGCCAGCGGAGGCACAATGAATGAAGGTACCAGTTGGCCTTCTCCAGACATGCAGCAGCATAAAGCATGTCAGAAGTGGGATTAAACCTACGCCTCCAGAGGAGACTGCGACCTGAACGCAGCGCCTTAGACCGCTCGGCCATCCTGACCTCTTCACACAGTATCAATCTTCAGATGAAAAAAAATGAAAATGTTTTCAAATTTACAGAAATGACCGTACCCCCATTGTGTTGCATCGGTCGTACAGTGGGCAGTATCTGCCAGATTATGGCCAGATTTTCTGCCTGACTAGCCAGCCAGTGGAGGCACAATGAATGAGGGTACCAGTTGGCCTTATCCAGACATGCACCAGCATAAAGCATGTCAGAAGTGGGATTTGAACCCACGCCTCCAGAGGAGACTGCGACCTTAACGCAGCGCCTTAGACCGCTCGGCCATCCTGACCTCTTCACACAGTATCAATCTTCAGATGAAAAAAAATGAAAATGTTTTCAAATTTACAGAAATGACCGTACCCCCATTGTGTTGCATCGGTCGTACAGTGGGCAGTATCTGCCAGATTATGGCCAGATTTTCTGCCTGACTAGCCAGCCAGCGGAGACACAATGAATGAGGGTAGCCAGCGGAGGCACAATGAATGAGGGTACCAGTTGGCCTTCTCCAGACATGCAGCAGCATAAAGCATGTCAGAAGTGGGATTTGAACCCACGCCTCCAGAGGAGACTGCAACCTGAACGCAGCGCGTTAGACCGCTCGGCCATCCTGACCCCTTCACGCAGTATCAATCTTCGGCTGAAAACAAAAAAGAATATGTTTTAAAATTTACAGAAATGACCGTACCCCCATTGTGTTGCATCGGTCGAACAGTGGCCAGTATCTGCCAGATTATGGCCAGATTTTCTGCCTGTCCAGCCAGCGGAGGCACAATGAATGAAGGTACCAGTTGGCCTTCTCCAGACATGCAGCAGCATAAAGCATGTCAGAAGTGGGATTTGAACCCACGCCTCCAGAGGAGACTGCGACCTGAACGCAGCGCCTTAGACCGCTCGGCCATCCTGACCTCTTCACACAGTATCAATCTTCAGATGAAAAAAAACTGAAAATGTTTTCAAATTTACAGAAATGACCGTACCCCCATTGTGTTGCATCGGTCGTACAGTGGGCAGTATCTGCCAGATTATAGCCAGATTTTCTGCCTGACGAGCCAGCCAGCGGAGGCACAATGAATGAGGGTACCAGTTGGCCTTCTCCAGACATGCACCAGCATAAAGCATGTCAGAAGTGGGATTTGAACCCACGCCTCCAGAGGAGACTGCGACCTGAACTCAGCGCCTTAGACCGCTCGGCCATCCTGACCTATTCACACAGTATCAATCTTCAGATGAAAAAAAATGAAAATGTTTTCAAATTTACAGAAATGACCGTACCCCCATTGTGTTGCATCGGTCGTACAGTGGGCAGTATCTGCCAGATTATGGCCAGATTTTCTGCCTGACTCGCCAGCCAGCGGAGGCACAATGAATGAGGGTACCAGTTGGCCTTCTCCAGACATGCAGCAGCATAAAGCATGTCAGAAGTGGGATTTGAACCCACGCCTCCAGAGGAGACTGCGACCTTAACGCAGCGCCTTAGACCGCTCGGCCATCCTGACCTCTTCACACAGTATCAATCTTCAGATGAAAAAAAATGAAAATGTTTTCAAATTTACAGAAATGACCGTACCCCCATTGTGTTGCATCGGTCGTACAGTGGGCAGTATCTGCCAGATTATGGCCAGATTTTCTGCCTGACTAGCCAGCCAGCGGAGGCACAATGAATGAGGGTAGCCAGCGGAGGCACAATGAATGAAGGTACCAGTTGGCCTTCTCCAGACATGCAGCAGCATAAAGCATGTCAGAAGTGGGATTTGAACCCACGCCTCCAGAGGAGACTGCGACCTGAACTCAGCGCCTTAGACCGCTCGGCCATCCTGACCTCTTCACACAGTATCAATCTTCAGATGAAAAAAAATGAAAATGTTTTCAAATTTACAGAAATGACCGTACCCCCATTGTGTTGCATCGGTCGTACAGTGGTCAGTATCTGCCAGATTATGGCCAGATTTTCTGCCTGACTAGCCAGCCAGCGGAGACACAATGAATGAGGGTAGCCAGCGGAGGCACAATGAATGAAGGTACCAGTTGGCCTTCTCCAGACATGCAGCAACATAAAGCATGTCAGAAGTGGGATTTGAACCCACGCCTCCAGAGGAGACTGCGACCTGAACTCAGCGCCTTAGACCGCTCGGCCATGCTGACCTCTTCACACAGTATCAATCTTCAGATGAAAAAAAATGAAAATGTTTTCAAATTTACAGAAATGACCGTACCCCCATTGTGTTGCATCGGTCGTACAGTGGGCAGTATCTGCCAGATTATGGCCAGATTTTCTGCCTGACTAGCCAGCCAGCGGAGGCACAATGAATGAGGGTATCAGTTGGCCTTCTCCAGACATGCAGCAGCATAAAGCATGTCAGAAGTGGGATTTGAACCCACGCCTCCAGAGGAGACTGCGACCTGAACGCAGCGCCTTAGACCGCTCGGCCATCCTGACCCCTTCACACAATATCAATCTTCAGATGAAAAAAAAAAAGAAAATGTTTTCAAATTTACCGAAATGACCGTACCCCAATTGTGTTGCATTGGTCGTACAGTGGCCAGTATCTGCCAGATTATGGCCAGATTTTCTGCCTGACTAGCCAGCCAGCGGAGGCACAATGAATGAGGGTACCAGTTGGCCTTCTCCAGACATGCAGCAGCATAAAGCATGTCAGAAGTGGTATTTGAACCCACGCCTCCAGAGGAGACTGCGACCTGAACGCAGCGCCTTAGACCGCTCGGCCATCCTGACCCCTTCACGCAGTATCAATCTTCGGCTGAAAAAAAAAAAGAATATGTTTTCAAATTTACAGAAATGACCGTACCCCCATTGTGTTGCATCGGTCGAACAGTGGCCAGTATCTGCCAGATTATGGCCAGATTTTCTGCCTGTCCAGACAGCGGAGGCACAATGAATGAAGGTACCAGTTGGCCTTCTCCAGACATGCAGCAGCATAAAGCATGTCAGAAGTGGGATTTGAACCCACGCCTCCAGAGGAGACTGCAACCTGAACGCAGCGCCTTAGACCGCTCCGCCATCCTGACCCCTTCACGCAGTATCAATCTTCGGCTGAAAACAAAAAAGAATATGTTTTAAAATTTACAGAAATGACCGTACCCCCATTGTGTTGCATCGGTCGAACAGTGGCCAGTATCTGCCAGATTATGGCCAGATTTTCTGCCTGTCCAGCCAGAGGAGGCACAATGAATGAAGGTACCAGTTGGCCTTCTCCAGACATGCAGCAGCATAAAGCATGTCAGAAGTGGGATTTGAACCCACGCCTCCAGAGGAGACTGCGACCTTAACGCAGCGCCTTAGACCGCTCGGCCATCCTGACCTCTTCACACAGTATCAATCTTCAGTTGAAAAAAAACTGAAAATGTTTTAAAATTTACAGAAATGACCGTACCCCCATTGTGTTGCATCGGTCGAACAGTGGCCAGTATCTGCCAGATTATGGCCAGATTTTCTGCCTGTCCAGCCAGCGGAGGCACAATGAATGAAGGTACCAGTTGGCCTTCTCCAGACATGCAGCAGCATAAAGCATGTCAGAAGTGGGATTTGAACCCACGCCTCCAGAGGAGACTGCGACCTGAACGCAGCGCCTTAGACCGCTCGGCCATCCTGACCCCTTCACGCAATATCAATCTTCAGATGAAAAAAAAAAAGAAAATGTTTTCAAATTTACAGAAATGACCGTACCCAAATTGTGTTGCATCGTCGTACAGTGGCCACTATCTGCCAGATTATGGTCAGATTTTCTGCCTGTCCAGCCAGCGGAGGCACAATGAATGAAGGTACCAGTTGGCCTTCTCCAGACATGCAGCAGCATAAAGCATGTCAGAAGTGGGATTTGAACCCACGCCTCCAGAGGAGACTGCGACCTGAACTCAGCGCCTTAGACCGCTCGGCCATCCTGACCCCTTCACGCAGTATCAATCTTCGGCTGAAAAAAAAAAAGAATATGTTTTCAAATTTACAGAAATGACCGTACCCCCATTGTGTTGCATCGGTCGAACAGTGGCCAGTATCTGCCAGATTATGGCCAGATTTTCTGCCTGTCCAGACAGCGGAGGCACAATGAATGAAGGTACCAGTTGGCCTTCTCCAGACATGCAGCAGCATAAAGCATGTCAGAAGTGGGATTTGAACCCACGCCTCCAGAGGAGACTGCGACCTTAACGCAGCGCCTTAGACAGCTCGGCCATCCTGACCTCTTCACACAGTATCAATCTTCAGATGAAAAAAAACTGAAAATGTTTTCAAATTTACAGAAATGACCGTACCCAAATTGTGTTGCATCGGTCGTACAGTGGGCAGTATCTGCCAGATTATGGCCAGATTTTCTGCCTGTCCAGCCAGCGGAGGCACAATGAATGAAGGTACCAGTTGGCCTTCTCCAGACATGCAGCAGCATAAAGCATGTCAGAAGTGGGATTTGAACCCACGCCTCCAGAGGAGACTGCAACCTGAACGCAGCGCCTTAGAACACTCCGCCATCCTGACCCCTTCACGCAGTATCAATCTTCGGCTGAAAAAAAAAAAGAATATGTTTTCAAATTTACAGAAATGACCGTACCCCCATTGTGTTGCATCGGTCGAACAGTGGCCAGTATCTGCCAGATTATGGCCAGATTTTCTGCCTGTCCAGCCAGCGGAGGCACAATGAATGAAGGTACCAGTTGGCCTTCTCCAGACATGCAGCAGCATAAAGCATGTCAGAAGTGGGATTTGAACCTACGCCTCCAGAGGAGACTGCAACCTGAACGCAGCGCCTTAGACTGCTCCGCCATCCTGACCCCTTCACGCAGTATCAATCTTCGGCTGAAAACAAAAAAGAATATGTTTTAAAATTTACAGAAATGACCGTACCCCCATTGTGTTGCATCGGTCGAACAGTGGCCAGTATCTGCCAGATTATGGCCAGATTTTCTGCCTGTCCAGCCAGCGGAGGCACAATGAATGAAGGTACCAGTTGGCCTTCTCCAGACATGCAGCAGCATAAAGCATGTCAGAAGTGGGATTTGAACCCACGCCTCCAGAGGAGACTGCGACCTTAACGCAGCGCCTTAGACCGCTCGGCCATCCTGACCCCTTCACGCAGTATCAATCTTCGGCTGAAAAAAAAAAAGAATATGTTTTCAAATTTACAGAAATGACCGTACCCCCATTGTGTTGCATCGGTCGAACAGTGGCCAGTATCTGCCAGATTATGGCCAGATTTTCTGCCTGTCCAGCCAGCGGAGGCACAATGAATGAAGGTACCAGTTGGCCTTCTCCAGACATGCAGCAGCATAAAGCATGTCAGAAGTGGGATTTGAACCCACGCCTCCAGAGGAGACTGCGACCTGAACGCAGCGCCTTAGACCGCTCGGCCATCCTGACCCCTTCACGCAGTATCAATCTTCGGCTGAAAACAAAAAAGAATATGTTTTAAAATTTACAGAAATGACCGTACCCCCATTGTGTTGCATCGGTCGAACAGTGGCCAGTATCTGCCAGATTATGGCCAGATTTTCTGCCTGTCCAGCCAGCGGAGGCACAATGAATGAAGGTACCAGTTGGCCTTCTCCAGACATGCAGCAGCATAAAGCATGTCAGAAGTGGGATTTGAACCCACGCCTCCAGAGGAGACTGCGACCTGAACGCAGCGCCTTAGACCGCTCGGCCATCCTGACCTCTTCAAACAGTATCAATCTTCAGATGAAAAAAAATGAAAATGTTTTCAAATTTACAGAAATGACCGTACCCCCATTGTGTTGCATCGGTCGTACAGTGGGCAGTATCTGCCAGATTATAGCCAGATTTTCTGCCTGACGAGCCAGCCAGCGGAGGCACAATGAATGAGGGTACCAGTTGGCCTTCTCCAGACATGCACCAGCATAAAGCATGTCAGAAGTGGGATTTGAACCCACGCCTCCAGAGGAGACTGCGACCTGAACTCAGCGCCTTAGACCGCTCGGCCATCCTGACCTCTTCACACAGTATCAATCTTCAGATGAAAAAAAATGAAAATGTTTTCAAATTTACAGAAATGACCGTACCCCCATTGTGTTGCATCGGTCGTACAGTGGGCAGTATCTGCCAGATTATGGCCAGATTTTCTGCCTGACTCGCCAGCCAGCGGAGGCACAATGAATGAGGGTACCAGTTGGCCTTCTCCAGACATGCAGCAGCATAAAGCATGTCAGAAGTGGGATTTGAACCCACGCCTCCAGAGGAGACTGCGACCTTAACGCAGCGCCTTAGACCGCTCGGCCATCCTGACCTCTTCACACAGTATCAATCTTCAGATGAAAAAAAATGAAAATGTTTTCAAATTTACAGAAATGACCGTACCCCCATTGTGTTGCATCGGTCGTACAGTGGTCAGTATCTGCCAGATTATGGCCAGATTTTCTGCCTGACTAGCCAGCCAGCGAAGACACAATGAATGAGGGTAGCCAGTGGAGGCACAATGAATGAAGGTACCAGTTGGCCTTCTCCAGACATGCAGCAACATAAAGCATGTCAGAAGTGGGATTTGAACCCACGCCTCCAGAGGAGACTGCGACCTGAACTCAGCGCCTTAGACCGCTCGGCCATCCTGACCTCTTCACACAGTATCAATCTTCAGATGAAAAAAAATGAAAATGTTTTCAAATTTACAGAAATGACCGTACCCCCATTTGTGTTGCATCGGTCGTACAGTGGGCAGTATCTGCCAGATTATGGCCAGATTTTCTGCCTGACTAGCCAGCCAGCGGAGGCACAATGAATGAGGGTATCAGTTGGCCTTCTCCAGACATGCAGCAGCATAAAGCATGTCAGAAGTGGGATTTGAACCCACGCCTCCAGAGGAGACTGCGACCTGAACGCAGCGCCTTAGACCGCTCGGCCATCCTGACCTCTTCAAACAGTATCAATCTTCAGATGAAAAAAAACTGAAAATGTTTTCAAATTTACAGAAATGACCGTACCCCCATTGTGTTGCATCGGTCGTACAGTGGGCAGTATCTGCCAGATTATAGCCAGATTTTCTGCCTGACGAGCCAGCCAGCGGAGGCACAATGAATGAGGGTACCAGTTGGCCTTCTCCAGACATGCACCAGCATAAAGCATGTCAGAAGTGGGATTTGAACCCACGCCTCCAGAGGAGACTGCGACCTGAACTCAGCGCCTTAGACCGCTCGGCCATCCTGACCTCTTCACACAGTATCAATCTTCAGATGAAAAAAAATGAAAATGTTTTCAAATTTACAGAAATGACCGTACCCCCATTGTGTTGCATCGGTCGTACAGTGGGCAGTATCTGCCAGATTATGGCCAGATTTTCTGCCTGACTCGCCAGCCAGCGGAGGCACAATGAATGAGGGTACCAGTTGGCCTTCTCCAGACATGCAGCAGCATAAAGCATGTCAGAAGTGGGATTTGAACCCACGCCTCCAGAGGAGACTGCGACCTTAACGCAGCGCCTTAGACCGCTCGGCCATCCTGACCTCTTCACACAGTATCAATCTTCAGATGAAAAAAAATGAAAATGTTTTCAAATTTACAGAAATGACCGTACCCCCATTGTGTTGCATCGGTCGTACAGTGGTCAGTATCTGCCAGATTATGGCCAGATTTTCTGCCTGACTAGCCAGCCAGCGAAGACACAATGAATGAGGGTAGCCAGTGGAGGCACAATGAATGAAGGTACCAGTTGGCCTTCTCCAGACATGCAGCAACATAAAGCATGTCAGAAGTGGGATTTGAACCCACGCCTCCAGAGGAGACTGCGACCTGAACTCAGCGCCTTAGACCGCTCGGCCATCCTGACCTCTTCACACAGTATCAATCTTCAGATGAAAAAAAATGAAAATGTTTTCAAATTTACAGAAATGACCGTACCCCCATTTGTGTTGCATCGGTCGTACAGTGGGCAGTATCTGCCAGATTATGGCCAGATTTTCTGCCTGACTAGCCAGCCAGCGGAGGCACAATGAATGAGGGTATCAGTTGGCCTTCTCCAGACATGCAGCAGCATAAAGCATGTCAGAAGTGGGATTTGAACCCACGCCTCCAGAGGAGACTGCGACCTGAACGCAGCGCCTTAGACCGCTCGGCCATCCTGACCCCTTCACACAATATCAATCTTCAGATGAAAAAAAAAAAGAAAATGTTTTCAAATTTACCGAAATGACCGTACCCAAATTGTGTTGCATCGTCGTACAGTGGCCACTATCTGCCAGATTATGGTCAGATTTTCTGCCTGTCCAGCCAGCGGAGGCACAATGAATGAAGGTACCAGTTGGCCTTCTCCAGACATGCAGTAGCATAAAGCATGTCAGAAGTGGGATTTGAACCCACACCTCCAGAGGAGACTGCAACCTGAACGCAGCGCCTTAGACCGCTCCGCCATCCTGACCCCTTCACGCAGTATCAATCTTCGGCTGAAAACAAAAAAGAATATGTTTTAAAATTTACAGAAATGACCGTACCCCCATTGTGTTGCATCGGTCGAACAGTGGCCAGTATCTGCCAGATTATGGCCAGATTTTCTGCCTGTCCAGCCAGCGGAGGCACAATGAATGAAGGTACCAGTTGGCCTTCTCCAGACATGCAGCAGCATAAAGCATGTCAGAAGTGGGATTTGAACCCACGCCTCCAGAGGAGACTGCGACCTTAACGCAGCGCCTTAGACCGCTCGGCCATCCTGACCCCTTCACGCAGTATCAATCTTCGGCTGAAAAAAAAAAAGAATATGTTTTCAAATTTACAGAAATGACCGTACCCCCATTGTGTTGCATCGGTCGAACAGTGGCCAGTATCTGCCAGATTATGGCCAGATTTTCTGCCTGTCCAGCCAGCGGAGGCACAATGAATGAAGGTACCAGTTGGCCTTCTCCAGACATGCAGCAGCATAAAGCATGTCAGAAGTGGGATTTGAACCCACGCCTCCAGAGGAGACTGCGACCTGAACGCAGCGCCTTAGACCGCTCGGCCATCCTGACCCCTTCACGCAATATCAATCTTCAGATGAAAAAAAAAAAAGAAAATTTTTTCAAATTTACAGAAATGACCGTACCCAAATTGTGTTGCATCGTCGCACAGTGGCCACTATCTGCCAGATTATGGTCAGATTTTCTGCCTGTCCAGCCAGCGGAGGCACAATGAATGAAGGTACCAGTTGGCCTTCTCCAGACATGCAGCAGCATAAAGCATGTCAGAAGTGGGATTTGAACCCACGCCTCCAGAGGAGACTGCGACCTGAACGCAGCGCCTTAGACCGCTCGGCCATCCTGACCCCTTCACGCAATATCAATCTTCAGATGAAAAAAAAAAAGAAAATGTTTTCAAATTTACAGAAATGACCGTACCCAAATTGTGTTGCATCGTCGTACAGTGGCCACTATCTGCCAGATTATGGTCAGATTTTCTGCCTGTCCAGCCAGCGGAGGCACAATGAATGAAGGTACCAGTTGGCCTTCTCCAGACATGCAGCAGCATAAAGCATGTCAGAAGTGGGATTTGAACCCACGCCTCCAGAGGAGACTGCGACCTGAACGCAGCGCCTTAGACCGCTCGGCCATCCTGACCCCTTCACTCAGTATCAATCTTCGGCTGAAAAAAAAAAAGAATATGTTTTCAAATTTACAGAAATGACCGTACCCCCATTGTGTTGCATCGGTCGAACAGTGGCCAGGATCTGCCAGATTATGGCCAGATTTTCTGCCTGTCCAGACAGCGGAGGCACAATGAATGAAAGTACCAGTTGGCCTTCTCCAGACATGCAGCAGCATAAAGCATGTCAGAAGTGGGATTTGAACCCACGCCTCCAGAGGAGACTGCGTCCTTAACGCAGCGCCTTAGACAGCTCGGCCATCCTGACCTCTTCACACAGTATCAATCTTCAGATGAAAAAAAACTGAAAATGTTTTCAAATTTACAGAAATGACCGTACCCAAATTGTGTTGCATCGGTCGTACAGTGGGCAGTATCTGCCAGATTATGGCCAGATTTTCTGCCTGTCCAGCCAGCGGAGGCACAATGAATGAAGGTACCAGTTGGCCTTCTCCAGACATGCAGCAGCATAAAGCATGTCAGAAGTGGGATTTGAACACACGCCTCCAGAGGAGACTGCGACCTTAACGCAGCGCCATAGACCGCTCGGCCATCCTGACCCCTTTACACAGTATCAATCGTCGGCTGAAAAAAAACAAGAAAATGTTTTCAAATTAACAGAAATGACCGTACCCCAATTGTGTTGCATCGGTCGTACAGTGGCCAGTTTCTGCCAGATTGTGGCCAGATTTTCTGCCTGTCCAGACAGCGGAGGCACAATGAATGAAGGTAGCAGTTGGCCTTCTCCAGACATGCAGCAGCATAAAGCATGTCAGAAGTGGGATTTGAACCCACGCCTCCAGAGGAGACTGCAACCTTAACGCAGCGCCATAGACCGCTCGGCCATCCTGACCCCTTTACACAGTATCAATCTTCGGCTGAAAAAAAAAAAGAAAATGTTTTCAAATTTACAGAAATGACCGTACCCAAATTGTGTTGCATCGTCGTACAGTGGCCACTATCTGCCAGATTATGGTCAGATTTTCTGCCTGTCCAGCCAGCGGAGGCACAATGAATGAGGGTACCAGTTGGCCTTCTCCAGACATGCACCAGCATAAAGCATGTCAGAAGTGGGATTTGAACCCACGCCTCCAGAGGAGACTGCGACCTTAACGCAGCGCCTTAGACCGCTCGGCCATCCTGACCCCTTCACGCAGTATCAATCTTCGGCTGAAAAAAAAAAAGAATATGTTTTCAAATTTACAGAAATGAGCGTACCCCCATTGTGTTGCATCGGTCGAACAGTGGCCAGTATCTGCCAGATTATGGCCAGATTTTCTGCCTGTCCAGACAGCGGAGGCACAATGAATGAAGGTACCAGTTGGCCTTCTCCAGACATGCAGCAGCATAAAGCATGTCAGAAGTGGGATTTGAACCCACGCCTCCAGAGGAGACTGCGACCTTCACGCAGCCCCTAAGACCGCTCGGCCATCCTGACACCTTCACACATTGTCAATCTTCAGATGAAAAAAAACAGAAAATGTTTTCAAATTCACAGAAATGACCCTACGCCAATTGTGTTGCATCGGTCGTACAGTGGCCAGTATCTGCCAGATTATGGCCAGATTTTCTGCCTGTCCAGCCAGCGGAGGCACAATGAATGAAGGTACCAGTTGGCCTTCTCCAGACATGCAGCAGCATAAAGCATGTCAGAAGTTGGATTTGAACCCACGCCTCTAGAGGAGACTGCGACCTTAAGGCAGCGCCTTAGACCGCTCGGCCATCCTGACCCATTTACACAGTATCAATCGTCGGCTGAAAAAAATAAAATATATATTTTCAAATTTACAGAGATGACCGTACCCCCATTGTGTTGCATCGGTCGTACAGTGGCCACTATCTGCCAGATTATGTCCAGATTTCCTGCCTGTCCAGCCAGCGGAGGCACAATGAATGAAGGTACCAGTTGGCCTTCTCCAGACATGCAGCAGCATAAAGCATGTCAGAAGTGGGATTTGAACCCACGCCTCCAGAGGAGACTGCGACCTTAACGCAGCGCCATAGACCGCTCGGCCATCCTGACCCCTTTACACAGTATCAATCGTCGGCTGAAAAAAAAAAAGAAAATGTTTTCAAATTAACAGAAATGACCGTACCCCAATTGTGTTGCATCGGTCGTACAGTGGCCAGTTTCTGCCAGATTGTGGCCAGATTTTCTGCCTGTCCAGACAGCGGAGGCACAATGAATGAAGGTAGCAGTTGGCCTTCTCCAGACATGCAGCAGCATAAAGCATGTCAGAAGTGGGATTTGAACCCACGCCTCCAGAGGAGATTGCAACCTTAACGCAGCGCCATAGACCGCTCGGCCATCCTGACCCCTTTACACAGTATCAATCTTCGGCTGAAAAAAAAAAAGAAAATGTTTTCAAATTTACAGAAATGACCGTACCCAAATTGTGTTGCATCGTCGTACAGTGGCCACTATCTGCCAGATTATGGTCAGATTTTCTGCCTGTCCAGCCAGCGGAGGCACAATGAATGAGGGTACCAGTTGGCCTTCTCCAGACATGCACCAGCATAAAGCATGTCAGAAGTGGGATTTGAACCCACGCCTCCAGAGGAGACTGCGACCTTAACGCAGCGCCTTAGACCGCTCGGCCATCCTGACCCCTTCACACAGTATCAATCTACGGCTGAAAAAAAAAAAGAATATGTTTTCAAATTTACAGAAATGACCGTACCCCCATTGTGTTGCATCGGTCGAACAGTGGCCAGTATCTGCCAGATTATGGTCAGATTTTCAGCCTGTCCAGCCAGCGGAGGCACAATGAATGAAGGTACCAGTTGGCCTTCTCCAGACATGCAGCAGCATAAAGCATGTCAGAAGTGGGATTTGAACCCACGCCTCCAGAGGAGACTGCGACCTGAACGCAGCGCCTTAGACCGCTCGGCCATCCTGACCCCTTCACGCAATATCAATCTTCAGATGAAAAAAAAAAAGAAAATGTTTTCAAATTTACAGAAATGACCGTACCCAAATTGTGTTGCATCGTCGTACAGTGGCCACTATCTGCCAGATTATGGTCAGATTTTCTGCCTGTCCAGACAGCGGAGGCACAATGAATGAAGGTACCAGTTGGCCTTCTCCAGACATGCAGCAGCATAAAGCATGTCAGAAGTGGGATTTGAACACACGCCTCCAGAGGAGACTGCGACCTTAACGCAGCGCCTTAGACCGCTCGGCCATCCTGACCCCTTTACACAGTATCAATCTTCGGCTGAAAAAAAAAAAGAAAATGTTTTCAAATTTACAGAAATGACCGTACCCAAATTGTGTTGCATCGGTCGTACAGTGGGCAGTATCTGCCAGATTATGGCCAGATTTTCTGCCTGTCCAGCCAGCGGAGGCACAATGAATGAAGGTACCAGGCACAATGAATGCCTGTCCAGCCAGCGGAGGCACAATGAATGAAGGTACCAGTTGGCCTTCTCCAGACATGCAGCAGCATAAAGCATGTCAGAAGTGGGATTTGAACCCACGCCTCCAGAGGAGACTGCGACCTTCACGCAGCCCCTAAGACCGCTCGGCCATCCTGACACCTTCACACATTGTCAATCTTCAGATGAAAAAAAACAGAAAATGTTTTCAAATTCACAGAAATGACCCTACGCCAATTGTGTTGCATCGGTCGTACAGTGGCCAGTATCTGCCAGATTATGGCCAGATTTTCTGCCTGTCCAGCCAGCGGAGGCACAATGAATGAAGGTACCAGTTGGCCTTCTCCAGACATGCAGCAGCATAAAGCATGTCAGAAGTTGGATTTGAACCCACGCCTCTAGAGGAGACTGCGACCTTAAGGCAGCGCCTTAGACCGCTCGGCCATCCTGACCCATTTACACAGTATCAATCGTCGGCTGAAAAAAAAAAAGAATATGTTTTCAAATTTACAGAAATGACCGTACCCCCATTGTGTTGCATCGGTCGAACAGTGGCCAGTATCTGCCAGATTATGGCCAGATTTTCTGCCTGTCCAGACAGCGGAGGCACAATGAATGAAGGTACCAGTTGGCCTTCTCCAGACATGCAGCAGCATAAAGCATGTCAGAAGTGGGATTTGAACCCACGCCTCCAGAGGAGACTGCGACCTGAACGCAGCGCCTTAGACCGCTCGGCCATCCTGACCCCTTCACGCAATATCAATCTTCAGATGAAAAAAAAAAAGAAAATGTTTTCAAATTTACAGAAATGACCGTACCCAAATTGTGTTGCATCGTCGTACAGTGGCCACTATCTGCCAGATTATGGTCAGATTTTCTGCCTGTCCAGCCAGCGGAGGCACAATGAATGAAGGTACCAGTTGGCCTTCTCCAGACATGCAGCAGCATAAAGCATGTCAGAAGTGGGATTTGAACCCACGCCTCCAGAGGAGACTGCGACCTTAACGCAGCGCCTTAGACCGCTCGGCCATCCTGACCCCTTTACACAGTATCAATCTTCGGCTGAAAAAAAAAAAGAAAATGTTTTCAAATTAACAGAAATGACCGTACCCCAATTGTGTTGCATCAGTCGTACAGTGGCCAGTATCTGCCAGATTGTGGCCAGATTTTCTGCCTGTCCAGCCAGCGGAGGCACAATGAATGAAGGTAGCAGTTGGCCTTCTCCAGACATGCAGCAGCATAAAGCATGTCAGCAGTGGGATTTGAACCTACGCCTCCAGAGGAGACTGCGACCTTAACGCAGCGCCTTAGATCGCTCGGCCATCCTGACCCCTTTACACAGTATCAATCTTCGGCTGAAAAAAAAAAATATATATTTTCAAATTTACAGAAATGACCGTACCCCCATTGTGTTGCATCGGTCGTACAGTGGCCAGTATCTGCCAGATTATGTCCAGATTTCCTGCCTGTCCAGCCAGCGGAGGCACAATGAATGAAGGTACCAGTTGGCCTTCTCCAGACATGCAGCAGCATAAAGCATGTCAGAAGTGGGATTTGAACCTACGCCTCCAGAGGAGACTGCGACCTTAACTCAGCGCCTTAGACCGCTCTGCCATCCTGACCCCTTTACACAATATCAATCTTCGGCTGAAAAAAAAAAAGAAAATGTTTTCAAATTAACAGAAATGACCGTACCCCCATTGTGTTGCATCGGTCGAACAGTGGCCAGTATCTGCCAGATTATGTCCAGATTTCCTGCCTGTCCAGCCAGCGGAGGCACAATGAATGAAGGTACCAGTTGGCCTTCTCCAGACATGCAGCAGCATAAAGCATGTCAGAAGTGGGATTTGAACCCACGCCTCCAGAGGAGACTGCGACCTTAACGCAGCGCCTTAGACCGCTCGGCCATCCTGACCGCTTTACACAGTATCAATCTTCGGCTGAAAAAAAAAAATATATATTTTCAAATTTACAGAAATGACCGTACCCCCATTGTGTTGCATGGGTCGTCCAGTGGCCAGTATCTGCCAGATTATGTCCAGATTTTCTGCCTGTCCAGCCAGCGGAGGCACAATGAATGAAGGTACCAGTTGGCCTTCTCCAGACATGCAGCAGCATAAAGCATGTCACAAGTGGGATTTGAAACCACGCCTCCAGAGGAGACTGCGACCTTAACGCAGCGCCTTAGACCGCTCGGCCATCCTGACCCCTTTACACAGTATCAATCTTCGGCTGAAAAAAAAAAAGAAAATGTTTTCAAATTTACAGAAATGACCGTACCCCCATTGTGTTGCATCGGTCGTACAGTGGGCAGTATCTGCCAGATTATGGCCAGATTTTCTGCCTGTCCATCCAGCGGAGGCACAATGAATGAAGGTAACAGTTGGCCTTCTCCAGACATGCAGCAGCATAAAGCATGTCAGAAGTGGGATTTGAAGCCACGCCTCCAGAGGAGACTGCGACCTTAACGCAGCGCCTTAGATCGCTCGGCCATCCTGACCCCTTTACACAGTATCAATCTTCGGCTGAAAAAAAATAATATATATTTTCAAATTTACAGAAATGACCGTACCCCCATTGTGTTGCATCGGTCGTACAGTGGCCAGTATCTGCCAGATCATGTCCAGATTTCCTGCCTGTCCAGCCAGCGGAGGCACAATGAATGAAGGTACCAGTTGGCCTTCTCCAGACATGCAGCAGCATAAAGCATGTCAGAAGTGGGATTTGAACCTACGCCTCCAGAGGAGACTGCGACCTTAACGCAGCGCCTTAGACCGCTCTGCCATCCTGACCCCTTTACACAATATCAATCTTCGGCTGAAAAAAAAAAAGAAAATATTTTCAAATTAACAGAAATGACCGTACCCCCATTGTGTTGCATCGGTCGAACAGTGGCCAGTATCTGCCAGATTATGTCCAGATTTCCTGCCTGTCCAGCCAGCGGAGGCACAATGAATGAAGGTACCAGTTGGCCTTCTCCAGACATGCAGCAGTATAAAGCATGTCAGAAGTGGGATTTGAACCCACGCCTCCAGAGGAGACTGCGACCTTAACGCAGCGCCATAGACCGCTCGGCCATCCTGACCCCTTTACACAGTATCAATCTTCGGCTGAAAAAAAAAAGAAAATGTTTTCAAATTAACAGAAATGACCGTACCCCAATTGTGTTGCATCGGTCATACAGTGGCCAGTATCTGCCAGATTGTGGCCAGATTTTCTGCCTGTCCAGCCAGCGGAGGCACAATGAATGAAGGTAGCAGTTGGCCTTCTCCAGACATGCAGCAGCATAAAGCATGTCAGAAGTGGGATTTGAACCCATGCCTCCAGAGGAGACTGCGACCTTAACGCAGCGCCTTAGACCGCTCAGCCATCCTGACCGCTTTACACAGTATCAATCTTCGGCTGAAAAAAAAAAATATATATTTTCAAATTTACAGAAATGACCGTACCCCCATTGTGTTGCATGGGTCGTCCAGTGGCCAGTATCTGCCAGATTATGTCCAGATTTCCTGCCTGTCCAGCCAGCGGAGGCACAATGAATGAAGTTACCAGTTGGCCTTCTCCAGACATGCAGAAGCATAAAGCATGTCAGAAGTGGGATTTGAACCCACGCCTCCAGAGGAGACTGCGACCTTAACGCAGCGCCTTAGACCGCTCGGCCATCCTTACCCCTTTACACAGTATCAATCTTCGGCTGAAAAAAACAAATATATATTTTCAAATTTACAGAAATGACCGTACCCCCATTGTGTTGCATCGGTCGTACAGTGGCCAGTATCTGACAGATTATGTCCAGATTTCCTGCCTGTCCAGCCAGCAGAGGCACAATGAATGAAGGTACCAGTTGGCCTTCTCCAGACATGCAGCAGCATAAAGCATGTCAGAAGTGGGATTTGAACACATGCCTCCAGAGGAGACTGCGACCTTAACGCAGCGCCTTAGACCGCTCGGCCATCCTGACCCCTTTACACAGTATCAATCTTCGGCTGAAAAAAACAAATATATATTTTCAAATACACAGAAATGACCGTACCCCCATTGTGTTGCATCGGTCGTACAGTGGCCAGTATCTGACAGATTATGTCCAGATTTCCTGCCTGTCCAGCCAGCGGAGGCACAATGAATGAAGGTACCAGTTGGCCTTCTCCAGACATGCAGCAGCATAAAGCATGTCAGAAGTGGGATTTGAACCTACGCCTCCAGAGGAGACTGCGAGCTTAACGCAGCGCCTTAGACCACTCTGCCATCCTGACCCCTTTACACAATATCAATCTTCGGCTGAAAAAAAAAAAGAAAATGTTTTCAAATTTACAGAAATGACCGTACCCCCATTGTGTTGCATCGGTCGTACAGTGGGCAGTATCTGCCAGATTATGTCCAGATTTTCTGCCTGTCCATCCAGCGGAGGCACAATGAATGAAGGTACCAGTTGGCCTTCTCCAGACATGCAGCAGCATAAAGCATGTCAGAAGTGGAATTTGAAGCCACGCCTCCAGAGGAGACTGCGACCTTAACGCAGCGCCTTAGACCGCTCGGCCATCCTGACCCCTTTACACAGTATCAATCTTCGGCTGAAAAAAAAAAGAAAATGTTTTCAAATTAACAGAAATGACCGTACCCCAATTGTGTTGCATCAGTCGTACAGTGGCCAGTATCTGCCAGATTGTGGCCAGATTTTCTGCCTGTCCAGCCAGCGGAGGCACAATGAATGAAGGTAGCAGTTGGCCTTCTCCAGACATGCAGCAGCATAAAGCATGTCAGAAGTGGGATTTGAACCTACGCCTCCAGAGGAGACTGCGACCTTAACGCAGCGCCTTAGATCGCTCGGCCATCCTGACCCCTTTACACAATATCAATCTTCGGCTGAAAAAAAAAAATATATATTTTCAAATTTACAGAAATGACCGTACCCCCATTGTGTTGCATAGGTCGTACAGTGGCCAGTATCTGCCAGATTATGTCCAAATTTCCTGCCTGTCCAGCCAGCGGAGGCACAATGAATGAAGGTACCAGTTGGCCTTCTCCAGACATGCAGCAGCATAAAGAATGTCAGAAGTGGGATTTGAACCTACGCCTCCAGAGGAGACTGCGACCTTAACGCAGCGCCTTAGACCGCTCTGCCATCCTGACCCCTTTACACAATATCAATCTTCGGCTGAAAAAAAAAAAGAAAATGTTTTCAAATTAACAGAAATGACCGTACCCCAATTGTGTTGCATCGGTCATACAGTGGCCAGTATCTGCCAGATTGTGGCCAGATTTTCTGCCTGTCCAGCCAGCGGAGGCACAATGAATGAAGGTAGCAGTTGGCCTTCTCCAGACATGCAGCAGCATAAAGCATGTCAGAAGTGGGATTTGAACCCACGCCTCCAGAGGAGACTGCGACCTTAACGCAGCGCCTTAGACCGCTCAGCCATCCTGACCGCTTTACACAGTATCAATCTTCGGCTGAAAAAAAAAAATATATATTTTCAAATTTACAGAAATGACCGTACCCCCATTGTGTTGCATGGGTCGTCCAGTGGCCAGTATCTGCCAGATTATGTCCAGATTTCCTGCCTGTCCAGCCAGCGGAGGCACAATGAATGAAGGTACCAGTTGGCCTTCTCCAGACTTGCAGCAGCATAAAGCATGTCAGAAGTGGGATTTGAACCCACGCCTCCAGAGGAGACTGCGACCTTAACGCAGCGCCTTAGACCGCTCGGCCATCCTTACCCCTTTACACAGTATCAATCTTCGGCTGAAAAAAACAAATATATATTTTCAAATTTACAGAAATGACCGTACCCCCATTGTGTTGCATAGGTCGTACAGTGGCCAGTATCTGCCAGATTATGTCCAGATTTCCTGCCTGTCCAGCCAGCGGAGGCACAATGAATGAAGGTACCAGTTGGCCTTCTCCAGACATGCAGCAGCATAAAGAATGTCAGAAGTGGGATTTGAACCTACGCCTCCAGAGGAGACTGCGACCTTAACGCAGCGCCTTAGACCGCTCTGCCATCCTGACCCCTTTACACAATATCAATCTTCGGCTGAAAAAAAAAAAGAAAATGTTTTCAAATTAACAGAAATGACCGTACCCCAATTGTATTGCATCGGTCATACAGTGGCCAGTATCTGCCAGATTGTGGCCAGATTTTCTGCCTGTCCAGCCAGCGGAGGCACAATGAATGAAGGTAGCAGTTGGCCTTCTCCAGACATGCAGCAGCATAAAGCATGTCAGAAGTGGGATTTGAACCCATGCCTCCAGAGGAGACTGCGACCTTAACGCAGCGCCTTAGACCGCTCAGCCATCCTGACCGCTTTACACAGTATCAATCTTCGGCTGAAAAAAAAAAATATATATTTTCAAATTTACAGAAATGACCGTACCCCCATTGTGTTGCATGGGTCGTCCAGTGGCCAGTATCTGCCAGATTATGTCCAGATTTCCTGCCTGTCCAGCCAGCGGAGGCACAATGAATGAAGGTACCAGTTGGCCTTCTCCAGACATGCAGCAGCATAAAGCATGTCAGAAGTGGGATTTGAACCCACGCCTCCAGAAGAGACTGCGACCTTAACGCAGCGCCTTAGACCGCTCGGCCATCCTTACCCCTTTACACAGTATCAATCTTCGGCTGAAAAAAACAAATATATATTTTCAAATTTACAGAAATGACCGTACCCCCATTGAGTTGCATCGGTCGTAAAGTGGCCAGTATCTGCCAGATTATGTCCAGATTTCCTGCCTGTCCAGCCAGCGGAGGCACAATGAATGAAGGTACCAGTTGGCCTTCTCCAGACATGCACCAGCATAAAGCATGTCAGAAGTGGGATTTGAACCTACGCCTCCAGAGGAGACTGCGACCTTAACGCAGCGCCATAGACCGCTCGGCCATCCTGACCCCTTTACACAGTATCAATCTTCGGCTGAAAAAAAAAAGAAAATGTTTTCAAATTAACAGAAATGACCGTACCCCAATTGTGTTGCATCGGTCATACAGTGGCCAGTATCTGCCAGATTGTGGCCAGATTTTCTGCCTGTCCAGCCAGCGGAGGCACAATGAATGAAGGTACCAGTTGGCCTTCTCCAGACATGCAGCAGTATAAAGCATGTCAAAAGTGGGATTTGAACCCACGCCTCCAGAGGAGACTGCGACCTTAACGCAGCGCCATAGACCGCTCGGCCATCCTGACCCCTTTACACAGTATCAATCTTCGGCTGAAAAAAAAAAGAAAATGTTTTCAAATTTACAGAAATGACCGTACCCCCATTGTGTTGCATGGGTCGTCCAGTGGCCAGTATCTGCCAGATTATGTCCAGATTTCCTGCCTGTCCAGCCAGCGGAGGCACAATGAATGAAGGTACCAGTTGGCCTTCTCCAGACATGCAGCAGCATAAAGCATGTCAGAAGTGGGATTTGAACCCACGCCTCCAGAGGAGACTGCGACCTTAACGCAGCGCCTTAGACCGCTCGGCCATCCTTACCCCTTTACACAGTATCAATCTTCGGCTGAAAAAAACAAATATATATTTTCAAATTTACAGAAATGACCGTACCCCCATTGAGTTGCATCGGTCGTAAAGTGGCCAGTATCTGCCAGATTATGTCCAGATTTCCTGCCTGTCCAGCCAGCGGAGGCACAATGAATGAAGGTACCAGTTGGCCTTCTCCAGACATGCACCAGCATAAAGCATGTCAGAAGTGGGATTTGAACCTACGCCTCCAGAGGAGACTGCGACCTTAACGCAGCGCCATAGACCGCTCGGCCATCCTGACCCCTTTACACAGTATCAATCTTCGGCTGAAAAAAAAAAGAAAATGTTTTCAAATTAACAGAAATGACCGTACCCCAATTGTGTTGCATCGGTCATACAGTGGCCAGTATCTGCCAGATTGTTGCCAGATTTTCTGCCTGTCCAGCCAGCGGAGGCACAATGAATGAAGGTACCAGTTGGCCTTCTCCAGACATGCAGCAGTATAAAGCATGTCAAAAGTGGGATTTGAACCCACGCCTCCAGAGGAGACTGCGACCTTAACGCAGCGCCATAGACCGCTCGGCCATCCTGACCCCTTTACACAGTATCAATCTTCGGCTGAAAAAAAAAAGAAAATGTTTTCAAATTAACAGAAATGACCGTACCCCAATTGTGTTGCATCGGTCATAAAGTGGCCAGTATCTGCCAGATTGTGGCCAGATTTTCTGCCTGTCCAGCCAGCGGAGGCACAATGAATGAAGGTAGCAGTTGGCCTTCTCCAGACATGCAGCAGCATAAAGCATGTCAGAAGTGGGATTTGAACCCACGCCTCCAGAGCAGACTGCGACCTTAACGCAGCGCCTTAGACCGCTCGGCCATCCTGACCGCTTTACACAGTATCAATCTTCGGCTGAAAAAAAATAATATATATTTTCAAATTTACAGAAATGACCGTACCCCCATTGTGTTGCATGGGTCGTCCAGTGGCCAGTATCTGCCAGATTATGTCCAGATTTCCTGCCTGTCCAGCCAGCGGAGGCACAATGAATGAAGGTACCAGTTGGCCTTCTCCAGACATGCAGCAGCATAAAGCATATCAGAAGTGGGATTTGAACCCACGCCTCGAGAGGAGACTGCGACCTTAACGCAGCGCCTTAGACCGCTCGGCCATCCTGACCCCTTTACACAGTATCAATCTTCGGCTGAAAAAAACAAATATATATTTTCAAATTTACAGAAATGACCGTACCCCCATTGTGTTGCATCGGTCGTACAGTGGCCAGTATCTGACAGATTATGTCCAGATTTCCTGCCTGTCCAGCCAGCAGAGGCACAATGAATGAAGGTACCAGTTGGCCTTCTCCAGACATGCAGCAGCATAAAGCATGTCAGAAGTGGGATTTGAACCTACGCCTCCAGAGGAGACTGCGACCTTCACGCAGCGCCTTAGATCGCTCGGCCATCCTGACCCCTTTACACAGTATCAATCTTCGGCTGAAAAAAAAAAAATATATATTTTCAAATTTACAGAAATGACCGTACCCCCATTGTGTTGCATCGGTCGTACAGTGGCCAGTATCTGCCAGATTATGTCCAGATTTCCTGCCTGTCCAGCCAGCGGAGGCACAATGAATGAAGGTACCAGTTGGCCTTCTCCAGACATGCATCAGCATAAAGCATGTCAGAAGTGGGATTTGAACCTACGCCTCCAGAGGAGACTGCGACCTTAACGCAGCGCCTTAGACCGCTCTGCCATCCTGACCCCTTTACACAATATCAATCTTCGGCTGAAAAAAAAAAAGAAAATGTTTTCAAATTAACAGAAATGACCGTACCCCCATTGTGTTGCATCGGTCGAACAGTGGCCAGTATCTGCCAGATTATGTCCAGATTTCCTGCCTGTCCAGCCAGCGGAGGCACAATGAATGAAGGTACCAGTTGGCCTTCTCCAGACATGCAGCAGCATAAAGCATGTCAGAAGTGGGATTTGAACCCACGCCTCCAGAGGAGACTGCGACCTTAACGCAGCGCCTTAGACCGCTGGGCCATCCTGACCTCTTCACACAGTATCAATCTTCAGATGAAAAAAAACTGAAAATGTTTTCAAATTAACAGAAATGACTGTACCCCCATTGTGTTGCATCGGTCGAACAGTGGCCAGTATCTGCCAGATTATGGCCAGATTTTCTGCCTGTCCAGCCAGCGGAGGCACAATGAATGAAGGTACCAGTTGGCCTTCTCCAGACATGCAGCAGCATAAAGCATGTCAGAAGTGGGATTTGAACCCACGCCTCCAGAGGAGACTGCGACCTTAACGCAGAGACTTAGACCGCTCGGCCATCCTGACCCCTTTACACAGTATCAATATTCGGCTGAAAAAAAAAAAGAAAATGTTTTCAAATTAACAGAAATGACCGTACCCCAATTGTGTTGCATCGGTCGTACAGTGGCCAGTATCTGCCAGATTATGTCCAAATTTCCTGCCTGTCCAGCCAGCGGAGGCACAATGAATGAAGGTACCAGTTGGCCTTCTCCAGACATGCAGCAGCATAAAGCATGTCAGAAGTGGGATTTGAACCTACACCTCCAGAGGAGACTGCGACCTTAACGCAGCGCCTTAGACCGCTCTGCCATCCTGACCCCTTTACACAATATCAATCTTCGGCTGAAAAAAAAAAAGAAAATGTTTTCAAATTAACAGAAATGACCGTACCCCCATTGTGTTGCATCGGTCGAACAGTGGCCAGTATCTGCCAGATTATGGCCAGATTTCCTGCCTGTCCAGCCAGCGGAGGCACAATGAATGAAGGTACCAGTTGGCCTTCTCCAGACATGCAGCAGCATAAAGCATGTCAGAAGTGGGATTTGAACCCACGCCTCCAGAGGAGACTGCGACCTTAACGCAGCGCCTTAGACCGCTCGGCCATCCTGACCTCTTCACACAGTATCAATCTTCAGATGAAAAAAAACTGAAAATGTTTTCAAATTTACAGAAATGACGGTACCCCTATTGTGTTGCATTGGTCGTTCAGTGGCCAGTATCTGCCAGATTATGGCCAGATTTTCTGCCTGACAAGACAGCCAGCGGAGGCACAATGAATGAGGGTACCAGTTGGCCTTCTCCAGACATGCACCAGCATAAAGCATGTCACAAGTGGGATTTGAACCCACGCCTCCAGAGGAGACTGCGACCTTAACGCAGCGCCTTAGACCGCTCGGCCATCCTGACCCCTTTACACAGTATCAATCTTCGGCTGAAAAAAAAAAAAGAAAATGTTTTCAAATTAACAGAAATGACCGTACCCCAATTGTGTTGCATCGTTCGTACAGTGGCCAGTATCTGGCAGATTGTGGCCAGATTTTCTGCCTGTCCAGCCAGCGGAGGCACAATGAATGAAGGTAGCAGTTGGCCTTCTCCAGACATGCAGCAGCATAAAGCATGTCAGAAGTGGGATTTGAACACACGCCTCCAGAGGAGACTGCGACCTTAACGCAGCACCTTAGACCGCTCGGCCATCCTGACCCCTTTACACAATATCAATCTTCGGCTGAAAAAAAAAAAGAAAATGTTTTCAAATTAACAGAAATGACTGTACCCCAATTGTGTTGCATCGGTCGTACAGTGGCCAGTATCTGCCAGATTGTGGCCAGATTTTCTGCCTGTCCAGCCAGCGGAGGCACAATGAATAAAGGTAGCAGTTGGCCTTCTCCAGACATGCAGCAGCATAAAGCATGTCAGAAGTGGGATTTGAACACACGCCTCCAGAGGAGACTGCGACCTTAACGCAGCACCTTAGACCGCTCAGCCATCCTGACCCCTTTACACAATAACAATATTCGGCTGAAAAAAAAAAAGAAAATGTTTTCAAATTAACAGAAATGACTGTACCCCCATTGTGTTGCATCGGTCGAACAGTGGCCAGTATCTGCCAGATTATGGCCAGATTTTCTGCCTGTCCAGCCAGCGGAGGCACAATGAATGAAGGTACCAGTTGGCCTTCTCCAGACATGCAGCAGCATAAAGCATGTCAGAAGAGGGATTTGAACCAACGCCTCCAGAGGAGACTGCGACCTTAACGCAGCGCCTTAGACCGCTCGGACATCCTGACCCCTTTACACAGTAACAATCTTCGGCTGAAAAAAAAAAAGAATATGTTTTCAAATTTACAGAAATGACCGTACCCCCATTGTGTTGCATCGGTCGAACAGTGGCCAGTATCTGCCAGATTATCGCCAGATTTTCTGCCTGTCCAGCCAGCGGAGGCACAATGAATGAAGGTACCAGTTGGCCTTCTCCAGACATGCAGCAGCAAACCCAAATTGTGTTGCATCGTCGTACAGTGGCCACTATCTGCCAGATTATGGCCAGATTTTCTGCCTGTCCAGCCAGCGGAGGCACAATGAATGAAGGTACCAGTTGGCCTTCTCCAGACATGCAGCAGCATAAAGCATGTCAGAAGTGGGATTTGAACCCACGCCTCCAGAGGAGACTGCGACCTTAACGCAGCGCCTTCGACCGCTCGGCCATCCTGACCCCTTCACGCAGTATCAATCTTCAGATGAAAAAAAACTGAAAATGTTTTCAAATTTACAGAAATGACCGTACCCCAATTGTGTTGCATTGGTCGTACAGTGGCCAGTATCTGCCAGATTATGGCCAGATTTTCTGCCTGACTAGCCAGCCATCGGAGGCACAATGAATGAGGGTACCAGTTGGCCTTCTCCAGACATGCAGCAGCATAAAGCATGTCAGAAGTGGGATTTGAACCCACACCTCCAGAGGAGACTGCGACCTGAACGCAGCGCCTTAGACCGCTCGGCCATCCTGACCCCTTCACGCAATATCAATCTTCAGATGAAAAAAAGAAAGAAAATGTTTTCAAATTTACAGAAATGACCGTACCCAAATTGTGTTGCATCGTCGTACAGTTGCCACTATCTGCCAGATTATGGCCAGATTTTCTGCCTGTCCAGCCAGCGGAGGCACAATGAATGAAGGTACCAGTTGGCCTTCTCCAGACATGCAGCAGCATAAAGCATGTCAGAAGTGGGATTTGAACCCACGCCTCCAGAGGAGACTGCGACCTTAACACAGCGCCTTCGACCGCTCGGCCATCCTGACCCCTTCACGCAGTATCAATCTTCAGATGAAAAAAAACTGAAAATGTTTTCAAATTTACAGAAATGACCGTACCCCAATTGTGTTGCATTGGTCGTACAGTGGCCAGTATCTGCCAGATTATGGCCAGATTTTCTGCCTGACTAGCCAGCCATCGGAGGCACAATGAATGAGGGTACCAGTTGGCCTTCTCCAGACATGCAGCAGCATAAAGCATGTCAGAAGTGGGATTTGAACCCACGCCTCCAGAGGAGACTGCGACCTTAACGCAGCGCCTTAGACCGCTCGGCCATCCTGACCCCTTCACTCAGTATCAATCTTCGGCTGAAAAAAAGAAAGAATATGTTTTAAAATTTACAGAAATGACCGTACCCCCATTGTGTTGCATCGGTCGTACAGTGGGCAGTATCTGCCAGATTATGGCCAGATTTTCTGCCTGTCCAGCCAGCGGAGGCACAATGAATGAAGGTACCAGTTGGCCTTCTCCAGACATGCAGCAGCATAAAGCATGTCAGAAGTGGGATTTGAACCCACGCCTCCAGAGGAGACTGCGACCTGAACGCAGCGCCTTAGACCGGTCGGCCATCCTGACCCCTTCACTCAGTATCAATCTTCGGCTGAAAAAAAAAAAAGAAAATGTTTTCAAATTAACAGAAATGACCGTACCCCAATTGTGTTGCATCGGTCGTACAGTGGCCAGTATCTGGCAGATTGTGGCCAGATTTTCTGCCTGTCCAGCCAGCGGAGGCACAATGAATGAAGGTAGCAGTTGGCCTTCTCCAGACATGCAGCAGCATAAAGCATGTCAGAAGTGGGATTTGAACACACGCCTCCAGAGGAGACTGCGACCTTAACGCAGCACCTTAGACCGCTCGGCCATCCTGACCCCTTTACACAATATCAATCTTCGGCTGAAAAAAAAAAAGAAAATGTTTTCAAATTAACAGAAATGACTGTACCCCAATTGTGTTGCATCGGTCGTACAGTGGCCAGTATCTGCCAGATTGTGGCCAGATTTTCTGCCTGTCCAGCCATCGGAGGCACAATGAATAAAGGTAGCAGTTGGCCTTCTCCAGACATGCAGCAGCATAAAGCATGTCAGAAGTGGGATTTGAACACACGCCTCCAGAGGAGACTGCGACCTTAACGCAGCACCTTAGACCGCTCAGCCATCCTGACCCCTTTACACAATATCAATCTTCGGCTGAAAAAAAAAAAGAAAATGTTTTCAAATTAACAGAAATGACTGTACCCCCATTGTGTTGCATCGGTCGAACAGTGGCCAGTATCTGCCAGATTATGGCCAGATTTTCTGCCTGTCCAGCCAGCGGAGGCACAATGAATGAAGGTACCAGTTGGCCTTCTCCAGACATGCAGCAGCATAAAGCATGTCAGAAGTGGGATTTGAACCAACGCCTCCAGAGGAGACTGCGACCTTAACGCAGCGCCTTAGACCGCTCGGACATCCTGACCCCTTTACACAGTAACAATCTTCGGCTGAAAAAAAAAAAGAATATGTTTTCAAATTTACAGAAATGACCGTACCCCCATTGTGTTGCATCGGTCGAACAGTGGCCAGTATCTGCCAGATTATCGCCAGATTTTCTGCCTGTCCAGCCAGCGGAGGCACAATGAATGAAGGTACCAGTTGGCCTTCTCCAGACATGCAGCAGCAAACCCAAATTGTGTTGCATCGTCGTACAGTGGCCACTATCTGCCAGATTATGGCCAGATTTTCTGCCTGTCCAGCCAGCGGAGGCACAATGAATGAAGGTACCAGTTGGCCTTCTCCAGACATGCAGCAGCATAAAGCATGTCAGAAGTGGGATTTGAACCCACGCCTCCAGAGGAGACTGCGACCTTAACGCAGCGCCTTCGACCGCTCGGCCATCCTGACCCCTTCACGCAGTATCAATCTTCAGATGAAAAAAAACTGAAAATGTTTTCAAATTTACAGAAATGACCGTACCCCAATTGTGTTGCATTGGTCGTACAGTGGCCAGTATCTGCCAGATTATGGCCAGATTTTCTGCCTGACTAGCCAGCCATCGGAGGCACAATGAATGAGGGTACCAGTTGGCCTTCTCCAGACATGCAGCAGCATAAAGCATGTCAGAAGTGGGATTTGAACCCACGCCTCCAGAGGAGACTGCGACCTGAACGCAGCGCCTTAGACCGCTCGGCCATCCTGACCCCTTCACGCAATATCAATCTTCAGATGAAAAAAAAAAAGAAAATGTTTTCAAATTTACAGAAATGACCGTACCCAAATTGTGTTGCATCGTCGTACAGTGGCCACTATCTGCCAGATTATGGCCAGATTTTCTGCCTGTCCAGCCAGCGGAGGCACAATGAATGAAGGTACCAGTTGGCCTTCTCCAGACATGCAGCAGCATAAAGCATGTCAGAAGTGGGATTTGAACCCACGCCTCCAGAGGAGACTGCGACCTTAACGCAGCGCCTTCGACCGCTCGGCCATCCTGACCCCTTCACGCAGTATCAATCTTCAGATGAAAAAAAACTGAAAATGTTTTCAAATTTACAGAAATGACCGTACCCCAATTGTGTTGCATTGGTCGTACAGTGGCCAGTATCTGCCAGATTATGGCCAGATTTTCTGCCTGACTAGCCAGCCATCGGAGGCACAATGAATGAGGGTACCAGTTGGCCTTCTCCAGACATGCAGCAGCATAAAGCATGTCAGAAGTGGGATTTGAACCCACGCCTCCAGAGGAGACTGCGACCTTAACGCAGCGCCTTCGACCGCTCGGCCATCCTGACCCCTTCACGCAGTATCAATCTTCAGATGAAAAAAAACTGAAAATGTTTTCAAATTTACAGAAATGACCGTACCCAAATTGTGTTGCATTGGTCGTACAGTGGCCAGTATCTGCCAGATTATAGCCAGATTTTCTGCCTGACTAGCCAGCCATCGGATGCACAATGAATGAGGGTACCAGTTGGCCTTCTCCAGACATGCAGCAGCATAAAGCATGTCAGAAGTGGGATTTGAACCCACGCCTCCAGAGGAGACTGCGACCTTAACGCAGCGCCTTTGACCGCTCTGCCATCCTGACCCCTACACGCAATATCAATCTTCAGATGAAAAAAAAAAAGAAAATGTTTTCAAATTTACAGAAATGACCGTACCCAAATTGTGTTGCATCGTCGTACAGTGGCCACTATCTGCCAGATTATGGCCAGATTTTCTGCCTGTCCAGCCAGCGGAGGCACAATGAATGAAGGTACCAGTTGGCCTTCTCCAGACATGCAGCAGCATAAAGCATGTCAGAAGTGGGATTTGAACCCACGCCTCCAGAGGAGACTGCGACCTGAACGCAGCGCCTTAGACCGCTCGGCCATCCTGACCCCTTCACGCAATATCAATCTTCAGATGAAAAAAAAAAAGAAAATGTTTTCAAATTTACAGAAATGACCGTACCCAAATTGTGTTGCATCGTCGTACAGTGGCCACTATCTGCCAGATTATGGCCAGATTTTCTGCCTGTCCAGCCAGCGGAGGCACAATGAATGAAGGTACCAGTTGGCCTTCTCCAGACATGCAGCAGCATAAAGCATGTCAGAAGTGGGATTTGAACCCACGCCTCCAGAGGAGACTGCGACCTTAACGCAGCGCCATCGACCGCTCGGCCATCCTGACCCCTTTACGCAGTATCAATCTTCAGATGAAAAAAAACTGAAAATGTTTTCAAATTTACAGAAATGAAAGTACCCCAATTGTGTTGCATTGGTCGTACAGTGGCCAGTATCTGCCAGATTATGGCCAGATTTTCTGCCTGTCCAGCCAGCGGAGGCACAATGAATGAAGGTACCAGTTGGCCTTCTCCAGACATGCAGCAGCATAAAGCATGTCAGAAGTGGGATTTGAACCCACGCCTCCAGAGGAGACTGCGACCTTAACACAGCGCCTTCGACCGCTCGGCCATCCTGACCCCTTCACGCAGTATCAATCTTCAGATGAAAAAAAACTGAAAATGTTTTCAAATTTACAGAAATGACCGTACCCCAATTGTGTTGCATTGGTCGTACAGTGGCCAGTATCTGCCAGATTATGGCCAGATTTTCTTCCTGACTAGACAGCCATCGGAGGCACAATGAATGAGGGTACCAGTTGGCCTTCTCCAGACATGCAGCAGCATAAAGCATGTCAGAAGTGGGATTTGAACCCACGCCTCCAGAGGAGACTGCGACCTGAACGCAGCACCTTAGACCGCTCGGCCATCCTGACCCCTTCACGCAATATCAATCTTCAGATGAAAAAAAAAAAGAAAATGTTTTCAAATTTACAGAAATGACCGTACCCAAATTGTGTTGCATCGTCGTACAGTGGCCACTATCTGCCAGATTATGGCCAGATTTTCTGCCTGTCCAGCCAGCGGAGGCACAATGAATGAAGGTACCAGTTGGCCTTCTCCAGACATGCAGCAGCATAAAGCATGTCAGAAGTGGGATTTGAACCCACGCCTCCAGAGGAGACTGCGACCTTAACGCAGCGCCTTAGACCGCTCGGCCATCCTGACCCCTTCACGCAGTATCAATCTTCGGCTGAAAAAAAAAAAGAATATGTTTTCAAATTTACAGAAATGACCGTACCCCCATTGTGTTGCATCGGTCGTACAGTGGGCAGTATCTGCCAGATTATGGCCAGATTTTCTGCCTGTCCAGCCAGCGGAGGCACAATGAATGAAGGTACCAGTTGGCCTTCTCCAGACATGCAGCAGCATAAAGCATGTCAGAAGTGGGATTTGAACCCACGCCTCCAGAGGAGACTGCGACCTGAACGCAGCGCCTTAGACCGCTCGGCCATCCTGACCCCTTCACGCAATATCAATCTTCAGATGAAAAAAAAAAAGAAAATGTTTTCAAATTTACAGAAATGACCGTACCCAAATTGTGTTGCATCGTCGTACAGTGGCCACTATCTGCCAGATTATGGCCAGATTTTCTGCCTGTCCAGCCAGCGGAGGCACAATGAATGAAGGTACCAGTTGGCCTTCTCCAGACATGCAGCAGCATAAAGCATGTCAGAAGTGGGATTTGAATCCACGCCTCCAGAGGAGACTGCGACCTTAACGCAGCGCCTTAGACCGCTCGGCCATCCTGACCCCTTCACGCAGTATCAATCTTCAGATGAAAAAAAACTGAAAATGTTTTCAAATTTACAGAAATGACCGTACCCCAATTGTGTTGCATTGGTCGTACAGTGGCCAGTATCTGCCAGATTATGGCCAGATTTTCTGCCTGACTAGCCAGCCATCGGAGGCACAATGAATGAGGGTACCAGTTGGCCTTCTCCAGACATGCAGCAGCATAAAGCATGTCAGAAGTGGGATTTGAACCCACGCCTCCAGAGGAGACTGCGACCTGAACGCAGCGCCTTAGACCGCTCGGCCATCCTGACCCCTTCACGCAATATCAATCTTCAGATGAAAAAAAAAAAGAAAATGTTTTCAAATTTACAGAAATGACCGTACCCAAATTGTGTTGCATCGTCGTACAGTGGCCACTATCTGCCAGATTATGGCCAGATTTTCTGCCTGTCCAGCCAGCGGAGGCACAATGAATGAAGGTACAAGTTGGCCTTCTCCAGACATGCAGCAGCATAAAGCATGTCAGAAGTGGGATTTGAACCCACGCCTCCAGAGGAGACTGCGACCTTAACGCAGCGCCTTAGACCGCTCGGCCATCCTGACCCCTTCACGCAGTATCAATCTTCGGCTGAAAAAAAAAAAGAATATGTTTTAAAATTTACAGAAATGACCGTACCCCCATTGTGTTGCATCGGTCGTACAGTGGGCAGTATCTGCCAGATTATGGCCAGATTTTCTGCCTGTCCAGCCAGCGGAGGCACAATGAATGAAGGTACCAGTTGGCCTTCTCCAGACATGCAGCAGCATAAAGCATGTCAGAAGTGGGATTTGAACCCACGCCTCCAGAGGAGACTGCGACCTGAACGCAGCGCCTTAGACGGCTCGGCCATCCTGACCCATTCACGCAATATCAATCTTCAGATGAAAAAAAAAAAGAAAATGTTTTCAAATTTACAGAAATGACCGTACCCAAATTGTGTTGCATCGTCGTACAGTGGCCACTATCTGCCAGATTATGGCCAGATTTTCTGCCTGTCCAGCCAGCGGAGGCACAATGAATGAAGGTACCAGTTGGCCTTCTCCAGACATGCAGCAGCATAAAGCATGTCAGAAGTGGGATTTGAACCCACGCCTCCAGAGGAGACTGCGACCTTAACGCAGCGCCTACGACCGCTCGGCCATCCTGACCCCTTCACGCAGTATCAATCTTCAGATGAAAAAAAACTGAAAATGTTTTCAAATTTACAGAAATGACCGTACCCCAATTGTGTTGCATTGGTCGTACAGTGGCCAGTATCTGCCAGATTATGGCCAGATTTTCTGCCTGACTAGCCAGCCATCGGAGGCACAATGAATGAGGGTACCAGTTGGCCTTCTCCAGACATGCAGCAGCATAAAGCATGTCAGAAGTGGGATTTGAACCCACGCCTCCAGAGGAGACTGCGACCTGAACGCAGCGCCTACGACCGCTCGGCCATCCTGACCCCTTCACGCAGTATCAATCTTCGGCTGAAAAAAAAAAAGAATATGTTTTCAAATTTACAGAAATGACCGTACCCCCATTGTGTTGCATCGGTCGAACAGTGGCCAATATCTGCCAGATTATGGCCAGATTTTCTGCCTGTCCAGCCAGCGGAGGCACAATGAATGAAGGTACCAGTTGGCCTTCTCCAGACATGCAGCAGCATAAAGCATGTCAGAAGTGGGATTTGAACCCACGCCTCCAGAGGAGACTGCGACCTTAACACAGCGCCTTCGACCGCTCGGCCATCCTGACCCCTTCACGCAGTATCAATCTTCAGATGAAAAAAAACTGAAAATGTTTTCAAATTTACAGAAATGACCGTACCCCAATTGTGTTGCATTGGTCGTACAGTGGCCAGTATCTGCCAGATTATGGCCAGATTTTCTTCCTGACTAGACAGCCATCGGAGGCACAATGAATGAGGGTACCAGTTGGCCTTCTCCAGACATGCAGCAGCATAAAGCATGTCAGAAGTGGGATTTGAACCCACGCCTCCAGAGGAGACTGCGACCTGAACGCAGCACCTTAGACCGCTCGGCCATCCTGACCCCTTCACGCAATATCAATCTTCAGATGAAAAAAAAAAAGAAAATGTTTTCAAATTTACAGAAATGACCGTACCCAAATTGTGTTGCATCGTCGTACAGTGGCCACTATCTGCCAGATTATGGCCAGATTTTCTGCCTGTCCAGCCAGCGGAGGCACAATGAATGAAGGTACCAGTTGGCCTTCTCCAGACATGCACAATGAATGAAGGTACCAGTTGGCCTTCTCCAGACATGCAGCAGCATAAAGCATGTCAGAAGTGGGATTTGAACCCACGCCTCCAGAGGAGACTGCGACCTTAACGCAGCGCCTTAGACCGCTCGGCCATCCTGACCCCTTCACGCAGTATCAATCTTCGGCTGAAAAAAAAAAAGAATATGTTTTCAAATTTACAGAAATGACCGTACCCCCATTGTGTTGCATCGGTCGTACAGTGGGCAGTATCTGCCAGATTATGGCCAGATTTTCTGCCTGTCCAGCCAGCGGAGGCACAATGAATGAAGGTACCAGTTGGCCTTCTCCAGACATGCAGCAGCATAAAGCATGTCAGAAGTGGGATTTGAACCCACGCCTCCAGAGGAGACTGCGACCTGAACGCAGCGCCTTAGACCGCTCGGCCATCCTGACCCCTTCACGTAATATCAATCTTCAGATGAAAAAAAAAAAGAAAATGTTTTCAAATTTACAGAAATGACCGTACCCAAATTGTGTTGCATCGTCGTACAGTGGCCACTATCTGCCAGATTATGGCCAGATTTTCTGCCTGTCCAGCCAGCGGAGGCACAATGAATGAAGGTACCAGTTGGCCTTCTCCAGACATGCAGCAGCATAAAGCATGTCAGAAGTGGGATTTGAATCCACGCCTCCAGAGGAGACTGCGACCTTAACGCAGCGCCTTAGACCGCTCGGCCATCCTGACCACTTCACGCAGTATCAATCTTCAGATGAAAAAAAACTGAAAATGTTTTCAAATTTACAGAAATGACCGTACCCCAATTGTGTTGCATTGGTCGTACAGTGGCCAGTATCTGCCAGATTATGGCCAGATTTTCTGCCTGACTAGCCAGCCATCGGAGGCACAATGAATGAGGGTACCAGTTGGCCTTCTCCAGACATGCAGCAGCATAAAGCATGTCAGAAGTGGGATTTGAACCCACGCCTCCAGAGGAGACTGCGACCTGAACGCAGCGCCTTAGACCGCTCGGCCATCCTGACCCCTTCACGCAATATCAATCTTCAGATGAAAAAAAAAAAGAAAATGTTTTCAAATTTACAGAAATGACCGTACCCAAATTGTGTTGCATCGTCGTACAGTGGCCACTATCTGCCAGATTATGGCCAGATTTTCTGCCTGTCCAGCCAGCGGAGGCACAATGAATGAAGGTACCAGTTGGCCTTCTCCAGACATGCAGCAGCATAAAGCATGTCAGAAGTGGGATTTGAACCCACGCCTCCAGAGGAGACTGCGACCTGAACGCAGCGCCTTAGACGGCTCGGCCATCCTGACCCATTCACGCAATATCAATCTTCAGATGAAAAAAAAAAAGAAAATGTTTTCAAATTTACAGAAATGACCGTACCCAAATTGTGTTGCATCGTCGTACAGTGGCCACTATCTGCCAGATTATGGCCAGATTTTCTGCCTGTCCAGCCAGCGGAGGCACAATGAATGAAGGTACCAGTTGGCCTTCTCCAGACATGCAGCAGCATAAAGCATGTCAGAAGTGGGATTTGAACCCACGCCTCCAGAGGAGACTGCGACCTTAACGCAGCGCCTACGACCGCTCGGCCATCCTGACCCCTTCACGCAGTATCAATCTTCAGATGAAAAAAAACTGAAAATGTTTTCAAATTTACAGAAATGACCGTACCCCAATTGTGTTGCATTGGTCGTACAGTGGCCAGTATCTGCCAGATTATGGCCAGATTTTCTGCCTGACTAGCCAGCCATCGGAGGCACAATGAATGAGGGTACCAGTTGGCCTTCTCCAGACATGCAGCAGCATAAAGCATGTCAGAAGTGGGATTTGAACCCACGCCTCCAGAGGAGACTGCGACCTGAACGCAGCGCCTACGACCGCTCGGCCATCCTGACCCCTTCACGCAGTATCAATCTTCGGCTGAAAAAAAAAAAGAATATGTTTTCAAATTTACAGAAATGACCGTACCCCCATTGTGTTGCATCGGTCGAACAGTGGCCAATATCTGCCAGATTATGGCCAGATTTTCTGCCTGTCCAGCCAGCGGAGGCACAATGAATGAAGGTACCAGTTGGCCTTCTCCAGACATGCAGCAGCATAAAGCATGTCAGAAGTGGGATTAGAACCCACGCCTCCAGAGGAGACTGCGACCTTAACGCAACGCCTTAGACCGCTCGGCCATCCTGACCCCTTCACGCAGTATCAATCTTCGGCTGAAAAAAAAAAAGAATATGTTTTCAAATTTACAGAAATGACCGTACCCCCATTGTGTTGCATCGGTCGAACAGTGGCCAGTATCTGCCAGATTATGGCCAGATTTTCTGCCTGTCCAGCCAGCGGAGGCACAATGAATGAAGGTACCAGTTGGCCTTCTCCAGACATGCAGCAGCATAAAGCATGTCAGAAGTGGGATTTGAACCCACGCCTCCAGCGGAGACTGCGACCTGAACGCAGCGCCTTAGACCGCTCGGCCATCCTGACCCCTACACGCAATATCAATCTTCAGATGAAAAAAAAAAAGAAAATGTTTTCAAATTTACAGAAATGACCGTACCCAAATTGTGTTGCATTGTCGTACAGTGGCCACTATCTGCCAGATTATGGCCAGATTTTCTGCCTGTCCAGCCAGCGGAGGCACAATGAATGAAGGTACCAGTTGGCCTTCTACAGACATGCAGCAGCATAAAGCATCTCAGAAGTGGGATTTGAACCCACGCCTCCAGAGGAGACTGCGACCTTAACGCAGCGCCTTAGACCGCTCGGCCATCCTGACCTCTTCACACAGTATCAATCTTCAGATGAAAAAAAACTGAAAATGTTTTCAAATTTACAGAAATGACCGTACCCCAATTGTGTTGCATTGGTCGTACAGTGGCCAGTATCTGCCAGATTATGGCCAGATTTTCTGCCTGACTAGCCAGCCAGCGGAGGCACAATGAATGAGGGTACCAGTTGGCCTTCTCCAGACATGCACCAGCATAAAGCATGTCAGAAGTGGGATTTGAACCCACGCCTCCAGAGGAGACTGCGACCTTAACGCAGCGCCTTAGACCGCTCGGCCATCCTGACCCCTTCACTCAGTATCAATCTTCGGCTGAAAAAAAAAAAGAATATGTTTTCAAATTTACAGAAATGACCGTACCCCCATTGTGTTGCATCGGTCGAGCAGTGGCCAGTATCTGCCAGATTATGGCCAGATTTTCTGCCTGTCCAGCCAGCGGAGGCACAATGAATGAAGGTACCAGTTGGCCTTCTCCAGACATGCAGCAGCATAAAGCATGCCAGAAGTGGGATTTGAACCCACGCCTCCAGAGGAGACTGCGACCTGAACGCAGCGCCTTAGACCGCTCGGCCATCCTGACCTCTTCACACAGTACCAATCTTCAGATGAAAAAAAACTGAAAATGTTTTCAAATTTACAGAAATGACCGTACCCCAATTGTGTTGCATTGGTCGTACAGTGGCCAGTATCTGCCAGATTTTCTGCCTGACTAGCCAGCGGAGGCACAATGAATGAAGGTACCAGTTGGCCTTCTCCAGACATGCAGCAGCATAAAGCATGTCAGAAGTGGGATTTGAACCCACGCCTCCAGAGGAGACTGCGACCTTAACGCAGCGCCTTAGACCGCTCGGCCATCCTGACCTCTTCACACAGTATCAATCTTCAGATGAAAAAAATTTGAAAATGTTTTCAAATTTACAGAAATGACCGTACCCCAATTGTGTTGCATTGGTCGTACAGTGGCCAGTATCTGCCAGATTATGGCCAGATTTTCTGCCTGACTAGCCAGCCAGCGGAGGCACAATGAATGAGGGTACCAGTTGGCCTTCTCCAGACATGCAGCAGCATAAAGCATGTCAGAAGTGGGATTTGAACACACGCCTCCAGAGGAGACTGCGACCTGAACGCAGCGCCTTAGACCGCTCGGCCATCCTGACCCCTTCACTCAGTATCAATCTTCGGCTGAAAAGAAAAAAGAATATGTTTTAAAATTTACAGAAATGACAGTACCCCCATTGTGTTGCATCGGTCGTACAGTGGGCAGTATCTGCCAGATTATGGCCAGATTTTCTGCCTGTCCAGCCAGCGGAGGCACAATGAATGAAGGTACCAGTTGGCCTTCTCCAGACATGCAGCAGCATAAAGCATGTCAGAAGTGGGATTTGAACCCACGCCTCCAGAGGAGACTGCGACCTTAACGCAGCGCCTTAGACCGCTCGGCCATCCTGACCTCTTCAAACAGTATCAATCTTCAGATGAAAAAAAACTGAAAATGTTTTCAAATTTACAGAAATGACCGTACCCCAATTGTGTTGCATTGGTCGTACAGTGTCCAGTATCTGCCAGATTTCCTGCCTGTCCAGCCAGCGGAGGCACAATGAATGAAGGTACCAGTTGGCCTTCTCCAGACATGCACCAGCATAAAGCATGTCAGAAGTGGGATTTGAACCCACGCCTCCAGAGGAGACTGCGACCTGAAAGCAGCGCCTTAGACCGCTCGGCCATCCTGACCCCTTCACGCAGTATCAATCTTCGGCTGAAAAAAAAAAAGAAAATGTTTTCAAATTTACAGAAATGACCGTACCCAAATTGTGTTGCATTGTTGTACTGCCCTCCTTGCAAGGGGATGCAACTCGACAGTTCGTCCACTCCTCCCTGACAACAAGACTCTGAAGCCACCTCTTTTGTTCCAGGTTTAATGTCGTCAAAGAAGTGTGAAACTAAAACATACACAAATGGATAAATCAAGTTACTGTAAATAAACAAAGTCAGTGTTTTAGATTGAAATGCAACATATACAATGGTTGTTAACTCATAAAATCGTGAATTGACTTATTTATAACTGGTGTTTGGCCAGATGGCGAACTTACATACATTCCTATGGCCGTTTGTAACAAACACACGAACTCAACAATCGAGTTGCCAAACTTCAAATTACAACAAAGTTACGTTACAAAATAAGAAACATCACATACCAACGATGCCTCTATAAAACTGAGGATGCCCACAGATCGCAGCAGATTACCGATCGTTCTGCACCACAGGAATTCGTACTGGCTACTGAACTTTACTTCCTGTTTGCTGTCATATGACTCACTGGCGCGCTCTGGTCTCTTAAAGAGACACACACACTATTACAATTGCACTAAACAAATGCTAAACAGAACACTCCCCGTCTGGCGTAATTACACGCCACACAATGCACTAAGAACAGTCCTTAGCTGTGTGGAGGGAGAAGAAGCACTATTTCTGAGATAGGCCTAGCCGGGTTCAATGTTTGGGTGAGTTGACAGCCACTTCCTGCGTGGCTGCAGCGTTGGAAGAAACTGCTTCCGCCATCTGTCCCAGAAGGTGTTCGACAGGTGTTGGACCTGGCGCCACTGTCGCTTGTAGAGGTCTGAAGCTCCGAACTCTCCAGCAGGTGCTGGAACAATGTTCACCTTGTGAGTGAGCAGCGCAGCAGGTGTCAAGATGAAAGAATCATCAGGGTCAGTTGTCACAGGAACCAGCGGCCTGGCATTGATGATCGCTGCAACTTCTGCCATGAATGTTGTCAGGACTTCATGTGTGAGCTTGTCTTTCATTTGAGCAAACATCGAGTCAAGGATTCTTCTCGCCAGCCCAATCATCCTCTCCCATGTTCCACCGAAATGGGAGGCGTGAGGAGGATTGAAGGTCCACGAGCAGCCTTGATCTGACAGGTGAGTTGTCACTGTGGCGCTGTCAATGTTGGAAGGTATTGCAAGTTCTTTGCAGGCCCCGATGAAGTTGGTCCCTCTGTCCGAATAGATGTGTTTGACTGGCCCACGAACAGAGATGAAACGCCGAAGGGCATTGATGAAGGTGGATGATTCGAGAGACTCAATGACTTCGATGTGTACGGCTCTCACACTCATACACGTGAAAATCACAGCCCAGCGTTTACTATGTGAAAGCCCACCTCTGGTTCGTCGTGAGCAGATGGTCCAAGGGCCAAACACGTCTAGTCCAACATGTGTGAAGGGAGAGTCTGTAGAAAGACGAGCTGCTGGGAGGTTAGCCATTTTCTGGACACCAAGGGGAGCTCTAAGTCGTCGACAGGTAACACACTGGTGAATAATACTGCTCACTCGTCTCTTCCCACCAACTATCCAAAAGCCAGCGGTCCGAACTGCGCCTTCTGTAAATAGCCGGCCCTGGTGGTGTACCTTTAGCAGACCATCGTAGTCTATGAAGGGATCAAGGTTACTCAGGGGACTGTTCCGTGGGATCTTCCTTTGTTCCTGAATGCACTTGATCTCTTGTCCATAGGACTCCTCTTGTACTGTTTGAAGGATAATGGTTGAGGCCTGATTTCTTTCCTCAATGCTGATGTCCGACTTACAGTGATGCCAGCCTTTGCAGGGGGTGTGTCTTACTGAACTGAGGGGAGGAGCTACCTCTGCATGGCCGTTCTTGAACATCTTGTCCATGAAGCTGAGGAAGTGCTCTCTCATTTCGGGCTTCTTGTCGAAGTTGCGCCTGAGAGATGTGAGGCGCTTCAGCGCTTGAGGCCTGTTGTTCGGGAGTCGTTGGCGTGGAGACTTAAAGGGCAATGGCGCTACCCAACTGCTGTTTGAGTCGTTGCACAGTCTTTCCTGCATTATTTTCATGAAGTAGGCATCCTGGATCGAGGGGGCTACTTGGTTGTCGTCTTTGGTTCTCGTGAACACGGTGCAACCTAGGTGGTCGGTCTCACACACAGACAACTCATCTAAGCGTGTTGAAGGGTGCTCGCTGACTTGGAGTCCGCTGCATCTCTCCCTGACATGGAAGACATTTGGACAGGGTTGGAAGAGCGTAGGACGTCCAAGATCAGTGGCGTTGGTGAAGAATGTGGTTACCGTTGGTGGTGTGTGGACGTTGCCTAGACACACGTTGCCGACTATCACCCATCCCAAGTCCAGTTTCTGAGCATAGGGTAAGTTGTGAGTGCCATTCACCTGTTTTCTGACCTTGTGAACACGGAGTATGTCGCGACCCAAGAGCAGCATGATTGGAGCCGCTGAGTCAACCTCTGGAATGAGTTTCGCCAGCGACCTGAGATGAGGATGGTGAAGTGCTACAGTGGGAGTTGGAATTTCCTCTCGGTTGTTCGGGATGTCATTACACTCGATGAGGCTTGGTAATGGGATGCGAACACTTCCGTCAAGAGATTCCACCTCGTAGCCTGTAGCTCTCCTTCCAGCCACTTGTTTCACTCCAGCACACGTTCTCAAAGTGTACGGGGCACTTCGACTTGTGTCGCTGAAGATTTCAAAAAATTGGGATCGAACCAACGATCGGTTGCTTTGATCATCTAAGATGGCATATACTTTCTTAGCCATGTCTCTACGGCCAGATGGATAAACTTTCACGAGGCATATTTTGGAGCATGACCTCTCAGCAAGATCTCCACCACAGACTTGAGTACACTGGGTGCTGACATGCGCTTGAGATGAGGCATCCTCCCCGCCGTGCTCTGATGTGGGGTCGACCTCCACTGTCCAAGGTGCTGGCCCAGGGTGGAGCGCTGTAGGATGCCTTTCGCTGCTGCATTCAGTACACTGTACTTTGACTGTGCAGTCCTTTGCTATATGCAATGTAGAGGAGCAGCATTTAAAACAGACGTGATTCTCTTTGAGGAAGCTTTTACGATCTTCAATGGACTTCTCCCTGAATGCTCGACATTTGCGTAAGGGGTGTGGTTTTTTGTGCAGTGGACAAAACGTGTTGCAGTCGTCTGACTTTGAGGGGAAATCACTTGCTTCTAATGCTGTTTTGGAGAACACTTCAGTTTTGTGCACTGAAATGTCTCGATGCTTGTTAGGCGTCCAAGCTGTCCTCTCGGCCTTCAAACCAGTCTCTTGGTTGTGGAAGTTGAAGCTTGGATCGTTCCGGACGTTTGCTTCTTTGCTGATGAAATCTACGAAGACGCTGAATGGTGGAAAGGAAATTTCGTGCTTGCGCTTGTATGATGCACCAACTGACGCCCACTTTTCCTGCAGGTTGAAAGGAAGCTTCCGCACAATTGGGTTGACCCCTCTCGCCGTGTCAAGGTAGGTAAGGCCAGGTAAGTCTCCTTCCTCTTTAGCCGCTAGGAGTTCGCTCAGTAGATCGCTTAACTTAACTAGTTTTGAATAGTCTTGACTTGTTATTTTGGGAAAAGTGTCAATTCGTCTGAAGAGGGCATCCTCAATAACTTCAGAGGAGCCATAGGTCTGGTCAAGCCTGTTCCATATCATGTCCAGTCCTGCATCCGGGCGGTTTATGTGGATCGCTCTGATTTGCTCCACATGTTCGGCTGAATCATCGCCTAGCCACTTGAGCAGAAGATCCATCTCTTCACTGGACGTCAGATGTAAGCCATGGATTGCAGACTGAAATGACCGTTTCCAGGCCCTGTAATTCTGTGGTTTGTCGTTAAACTTGAGTAAGCCCGTAGTTACAAGCTCTCGTCTAGCCAGATATCTTACAAAGTCACTTGCATTTGAATTGTCAAATTTAGAATTTGGATATGCCGAATGAGGGGAACGACCACTGTCCAATGGTGACGTGAGGGCCTGCGGTGGAAAGGCGTGTCCACGCTCAAATTGGACTCGGTTGTTATGAGTGTGTTCATTGGCGTAGGTATGGGGCTGCTGAGACATCTGGTGATGGAGCTGAGATGCACTACTGCCCTGGAGTGGTGTGAAGGGATTGGCTTCAGGCTTAAGATGTGTAGTTGGAGTGTTAACACTCACCTCAGGTTTTTGACGTAGACTGCTTTGTTGTGGTACTGCACCACAGCGTTGGCCTTGGCTGAGGACGTATTCTGTGGTGCGCTCAATGGGTTCTAAAGGAGGCCTTTCCCAGAGCTGGTTGTTATTTGTGTCTTTATTCAAATCAGCAGCTGCTTCGAGTGCTTCAGCTTCAGCCACTGCTGCAGCTGTTTCCTTTTTGATGTTGAGTATTGAAAGTGATGCTTCCAATTTGGCTTGTTCTAGCTTTAACGTAGCCTCCTCTTCAGCGAACGCGAGGCGTGCTTTGGCTGCTTCTGCTTTAGCCCGTGCTTTAGCAGCAGCAGATTCTGTTGTTGATGATCTTGATCGCACTGAAGTGCATGATGCTCGAGACCGCGTCTCCCATGTTACTCCTTCATCCATCATTGTTACTGTCAATTATGATGATTTAGAAGAATACTTGCTGTGTTGATCGCCCACTGGCTGCGTGTGACGATGTCTGTTCAGCTCCTCCTGCTCACACTGCGATGCATCGCTTGTTGAGAGGCCGTTGTTTCACTGTACTGCCCTCCTTGCAAGGGGATGCAACTCGACAGTTCGTCCACTCCTCCCTGACAACAAGACTCTGAAGCCACCTCTTTTGTTCCAGGTTTAATGTCGTCAAAGAAGTGTGAAACTAAAACATACACAAATGGATAAATCAAGTTACTGTAAATAAACAAAGTCAGTGTTTTAGATTGAAATGCAACATATACAATGGTTGTTAACTCATAAAATCGTGAATTGACTTATTTATAACTGGTGTTTGGCCAGATGGCGAACTTACATACATTCCTATGGCCGTTTGTAACAAACACACGAACTCAACAATCGAGTTGCCAAACTTCAAATTACAACAAAGTTACGTTACAAAATAAGAAACATCACATACCAACGATGCCTCTATAAAACTGAGGATGCCCACAGATCGCAGCAGATTACCGATCGTTCTGCACCACAGGAATTCGTACTGGCTACTGAACTTTACTTCCTGTTTGCTGTCATATGACTCACTGGCGCGCTCTGGTCTCTTAAAGAGACACACACACTATTACAATTGCACTAAACAAATGCTAAACAGAACACTCCCCGTCTGGCGTAATTACACGCCACACAATGCACTAAGAACAGTCCTTAGCTGTGTGGAGGGAGAAGAAGCACTATTTCTGAGATAGGCCTAGCCGGGTTCAATGTTTGGGTGAGTTGACAGCCACTTCCTGCGTGGCTGCAGCGTTGGAAGAAACTGCTTCCGCCATCTGTCCCAGAAGGTGTTCGACAGGTGTTGGACCTGGCGCCACTGTCGCTTGTAGAGGTCTGAAGCTCCGAACTCTCCAGCAGGTGCTGGAACAATGTTCACCTTGTGAGTGAGCAGCGCAGCAGGTGTCAAGATGAAAGAATCATCAGGGTCAGTTGTCACAGGAACCAGCGGCCTGGCATTGATGATCGCTGCAACTTCTGCCATGAATGTTGTCAGGACTTCATGTGTGAGCTTGTCTTTCATTTGAGCAAACATCGAGTCAAGGATTCTTCTCGCCAGCCCAATCATCCTCTCCCATGTTCCACCGAAATGGGAGGCGTGAGGAGGATTGAAGGTCCACGAGCAGCCTTGATCTGACAGGTGAGTTGTCACTGTGGCGCTGTCAATGTTGGAAGGTATTGCAAGTTCTTTGCAGGCCCCGATGAAGTTGGTCCCTCTGTCCGAATAGATGTGTTTGACTGGCCCACGAACAGAGATGAAACGCCGAAGGGCATTGATGAAGGTGGATGATTCGAGAGACTCAATGACTTCGATGTGTACGGCTCTCACACTCATACACGTGAAAATCACAGCCCAGCGTTTACTATGTGAAAGCCCACCTCTGGTTCGTCGTGAGCAGATGGTCCAAGGGCCAAACACGTCTAGTCCAACATGTGTGAAGGGAGAGTCTGTAGAAAGACGAGCTGCTGGGAGGTTAGCCATTTTCTGGACACCAAGGGGAGCTCTAAGTCGTCGACAGGTAACACACTGGTGAATAATACTGCTCACTCGTCTCTTCCCACCAACTATCCAAAAGCCAGCGGTCCGAACTGCGCCTTCTGTAAATAGCCGGCCCTGGTGGTGTACCTTTAGCAGACCATCGTAGTCTATGAAGGGATCAAGGTTACTCAGGGGACTGTTCCGTGGGATCTTCCTTTGTTCCTGAATGCACTTGATCTCTTGTCCATAGGACTCCTCTTGTACTGTTTGAAGGATAATGGTTGAGGCCTGATTTCTTTCCTCAATGCTGATGTCCGACTTACAGTGATGCCAGCCTTTGCAGGGGGTGTGTCTTACTGAACTGAGGGGAGGAGCTACCTCTGCATGGCCGTTCTTGAACATCTTGTCCATGAAGCTGAGGAAGTGCTCTCTCATTTCGGGCTTCTTGTCGAAGTTGCGCCTGAGAGATGTGAGGCGCTTCAGCGCTTGAGGCCTGTTGTTCGGGAGTCGTTGGCGTGGAGACTTAAAGGGCAATGGCGCTACCCAACTGCTGTTTGAGTCGTTGCACAGTCTTTCCTGCATTATTTTCATGAAGTAGGCATCCTGGATCGAGGGGGCTACTTGGTTGTCGTCTTTGGTTCTCGTGAACACGGTGCAACCTAGGTGGTCGGTCTCACACACAGACAACTCATCTAAGCGTGTTGAAGGGTGCTCGCTGACTTGGAGTCCGCTGCATCTCTCCCTGACATGGAAGACATTTGGACAGGGTTGGAAGAGCGTAGGACGTCCAAGATCAGTGGCGTTGGTGAAGAATGTGGTTACCGTTGGTGGTGTGTGGACGTTGCCTAGACACACGTTGCCGACTATCACCCATCCCAAGTCCAGTTTCTGAGCATAGGGTAAGTTGTGAGTGCCATTCACCTGTTTTCTGACCTTGTGAACACGGAGTATGTCGCGACCCAAGAGCAGCATGATTGGAGCCGCTGAGTCAACCTCTGGAATGAGTTTCGCCAGCGACCTGAGATGAGGATGGTGAAGTGCTACAGTGGGAGTTGGAATTTCCTCTCGGTTGTTCGGGATGTCATTACACTCGATGAGGCTTGGTAATGGGATGCGAACACTTCCGTCAAGAGATTCCACCTCGTAGCCTGTAGCTCTCCTTCCAGCCACTTGTTTCACTCCAGCACACGTTCTCAAAGTGTACGGGGCACTTCGACTTGTGTCGCTGAAGATTTCAAAAAATTGGGATCGAACCAACGATCGGTTGCTTTGATCATCTAAGATGGCATATACTTTCTTAGCCATGTCTCTACGGCCAGATGGATAAACTTTCACGAGGCATATTTTGGAGCATGACCTCTCAGCAAGATCTCCACCACAGACTTGAGTACACTGGGTGCTGACATGCGCTTGAGATGAGGCATCCTCCCCGCCGTGCTCTGATGTGGGGTCGACCTCCACTGTCCAAGGTGCTGGCCCAGGGTGGAGCGCTGTAGGATGCCTTTCGCTGCTGCATTCAGTACACTGTACTTTGACTGTGCAGTCCTTTGCTATATGCAATGTAGAGGAGCAGCATTTAAAACAGACGTGATTCTCTTTGAGGAAGCTTTTACGATCTTCAATGGACTTCTCCCTGAATGCTCGACATTTGCGTAAGGGGTGTGGTTTTTTGTGCAGTGGACAAAACGTGTTGCAGTCGTCTGACTTTGAGGGGAAATCACTTGCTTCTAATGCTGTTTTGGAGAACACTTCAGTTTTGTGCACTGAAATGTCTCGATGCTTGTTAGGCGTCCAAGCTGTCCTCTCGGCCTTCAAACCAGTCTCTTGGTTGTGGAAGTTGAAGCTTGGATCGTTCCGGACGTTTGCTTCTTTGCTGATGAAATCTACGAAGACGCTGAATGGTGGAAAGGAAATTTCGTGCTTGCGCTTGTATGATGCACCAACTGACGCCCACTTTTCCTGCAGGTTGAAAGGAAGCTTCCGCACAATTGGGTTGACCCCTCTCGCCGTGTCAAGGTAGGTAAGGCCAGGTAAGTCTCCTTCCTCTTTAGCCGCTAGGAGTTCGCTCAGTAGATCGCTTAACTTAACTAGTTTTGAATAGTCTTGACTTGTTATTTTGGGAAAAGTGTCAATTCGTCTGAAGAGGGCATCCTCAATAACTTCAGAGGAGCCATAGGTCTGGTCAAGCCTGTTCCATATCATGTCCAGTCCTGCATCCGGGCGGTTTATGTGGATCGCTCTGATTTGCTCCACATGTTCGGCTGAATCATCGCCTAGCCACTTGAGCAGAAGATCCATCTCTTCACTGGACGTCAGATGTAAGCCATGGATTGCAGACTGAAATGACCGTTTCCAGGCCCTGTAATTCTGTGGTTTGTCGTTAAACTTGAGTAAGCCCGTAGTTACAAGCTCTCGTCTAGCCAGATATCTTACAAAGTCACTTGCATTTGAATTGTCAAATTTAGAATTTGGATATGCCGAATGAGGGGAACGACCACTGTCCAATGGTGACGTGAGGGCCTGCGGTGGAAAGGCGTGTCCACGCTCAAATTGGACTCGGTTGTTATGAGTGTGTTCATTGGCGTAGGTATGGGGCTGCTGAGACATCTGGTGATGGAGCTGAGATGCACTACTGCCCTGGAGTGGTGTGAAGGGATTGGCTTCAGGCTTAAGATGTGTAGTTGGAGTGTTAACACTCACCTCAGGTTTTTGACGTAGACTGCTTTGTTGTGGTACTGCACCACAGCGTTGGCCTTGGCTGAGGACGTATTCTGTGGTGCGCTCAATGGGTTCTAAAGGAGGCCTTTCCCAGAGCTGGTTGTTATTTGTGTCTTTATTCAAATCAGCAGCTGCTTCGAGTGCTTCAGCTTCAGCCACTGCTGCAGCTGTTTCCTTTTTGATGTTGAGTATTGAAAGTGATGCTTCCAATTTGGCTTGTTCTAGCTTTAACGTAGCCTCCTCTTCAGCGAACGCGAGGCGTGCTTTGGCTGCTTCTGCTTTAGCCCGTGCTTTAGCAGCAGCAGATTCTGTTGTTGATGATCTTGATCGCACTGAAGTGCATGATGCTCGAGACCGCGTCTCCCATGTTACTCCTTCATCCATCATTGTTACTGTCAATTATGATGATTTAGAAGAATACTTGCTGTGTTGATCGCCCACTGGCTGCGTGTGACGATGTCTGTTCAGCTCCTCCTGCTCACACTGCGATGCATCGCTTGTTGAGAGGCCGTTGTTTCACTGTACTGCCCTCCTTGCAAGGGGATGCAACTCGACAGTTCGTCCACTCCTCCCTGACAACAAGACTCTGAAGCCACCTCTTTTGTTCCAGGTTTAATGTCGTCAAAGAAGTGTGAAACTAAAACATACACAAATGGATAAATCAAGTTACTGTAAATAAACAAAGTCAGTGTTTTAGATTGAAATGCAACATATACAATGGTTGTTAACTCATAAAATCGTGAATTGACTTATTTATAACTGGTGTTTGGCCAGATGGCGAACTTACATACATTCCTATGGCCGTTTGTAACAAACACACGAACTCAACAATCGAGTTGCCAAACTTCAAATTACAACAAAGTTACGTTACAAAATAAGAAACATCACATACCAACGATGCCTCTATAAAACTGAGGATGCCCACAGATCGCAGCAGATTACCGATCGTTCTGCACCACAGGAATTCGTACTGGCTACTGAACTTTACTTCCTGTTTGCTGTCATATGACTCACTGGCGCGCTCTGGTCTCTTAAAGAGACACACACACTATTACAATTGCACTAAACAAATGCTAAACAGAACACTCCCCGTCTGGCGTAATTACACGCCACACAATGCACTAAGAACAGTCCTTAGCTGTGTGGAGGGAGAAGAAGCACTATTTCTGAGATAGGCCTAGCCGGGTTCAATGTTTGGGTGAGTTGACAGCCACTTCCTGCGTGGCTGCAGCGTTGGAAGAAACTGCTTCCGCCATCTGTCCCAGAAGGTGTTCGACAGGTGTTGGACCTGGCGCCACTGTCGCTTGTAGAGGTCTGAAGCTCCGAACTCTCCAGCAGGTGCTGGAACAATGTTCACCTTGTGAGTGAGCAGCGCAGCAGGTGTCAAGATGAAAGAATCATCAGGGTCAGTTGTCACAGGAACCAGCGGCCTGGCATTGATGATCGCTGCAACTTCTGCCATGAATGTTGTCAGGACTTCATGTGTGAGCTTGTCTTTCATTTGAGCAAACATCGAGTCAAGGATTCTTCTCGCCAGCCCAATCATCCTCTCCCATGTTCCACCGAAATGGGAGGCGTGAGGAGGATTGAAGGTCCACGAGCAGCCTTGATCTGACAGGTGAGTTGTCACTGTGGCGCTGTCAATGTTGGAAGGTATTGCAAGTTCTTTGCAGGCCCCGATGAAGTTGGTCCCTCTGTCCGAATAGATGTGTTTGACTGGCCCACGAACAGAGATGAAACGCCGAAGGGCATTGATGAAGGTGGATGATTCGAGAGACTCAATGACTTCGATGTGTACGGCTCTCACACTCATACACGTGAAAATCACAGCCCAGCGTTTACTATGTGAAAGCCCACCTCTGGTTCGTCGTGAGCAGATGGTCCAAGGGCCAAACACGTCTAGTCCAACATGTGTGAAGGGAGAGTCTGTAGAAAGACGAGCTGCTGGGAGGTTAGCCATTTTCTGGACACCAAGGGGAGCTCTAAGTCGTCGACAGGTAACACACTGGTGAATAATACTGCTCACTCGTCTCTTCCCACCAACTATCCAAAAGCCAGCGGTCCGAACTGCGCCTTCTGTAAATAGCCGGCCCTGGTGGTGTACCTTTAGCAGACCATCGTAGTCTATGAAGGGATCAAGGTTACTCAGGGGACTGTTCCGTGGGATCTTCCTTTGTTCCTGAATGCACTTGATCTCTTGTCCATAGGACTCCTCTTGTACTGTTTGAAGGATAATGGTTGAGGCCTGATTTCTTTCCTCAATGCTGATGTCCGACTTACAGTGATGCCAGCCTTTGCAGGGGGTGTGTCTTACTGAACTGAGGGGAGGAGCTACCTCTGCATGGCCGTTCTTGAACATCTTGTCCATGAAGCTGAGGAAGTGCTCTCTCATTTCGGGCTTCTTGTCGAAGTTGCGCCTGAGAGATGTGAGGCGCTTCAGCGCTTGAGGCCTGTTGTTCGGGAGTCGTTGGCGTGGAGACTTAAAGGGCAATGGCGCTACCCAACTGCTGTTTGAGTCGTTGCACAGTCTTTCCTGCATTATTTTCATGAAGTAGGCATCCTGGATCGAGGGGGCTACTTGGTTGTCGTCTTTGGTTCTCGTGAACACGGTGCAACCTAGGTGGTCGGTCTCACACACAGACAACTCATCTAAGCGTGTTGAAGGGTGCTCGCTGACTTGGAGTCCGCTGCATCTCTCCCTGACATGGAAGACATTTGGACAGGGTTGGAAGAGCGTAGGACGTCCAAGATCAGTGGCGTTGGTGAAGAATGTGGTTACCGTTGGTGGTGTGTGGACGTTGCCTAGACACACGTTGCCGACTATCACCCATCCCAAGTCCAGTTTCTGAGCATAGGGTAAGTTGTGAGTGCCATTCACCTGTTTTCTGACCTTGTGAACACGGAGTATGTCGCGACCCAAGAGCAGCATGATTGGAGCCGCTGAGTCAACCTCTGGAATGAGTTTCGCCAGCGACCTGAGATGAGGATGGTGAAGTGCTACAGTGGGAGTTGGAATTTCCTCTCGGTTGTTCGGGATGTCATTACACTCGATGAGGCTTGGTAATGGGATGCGAACACTTCCGTCAAGAGATTCCACCTCGTAGCCTGTAGCTCTCCTTCCAGCCACTTGTTTCACTCCAGCACACGTTCTCAAAGTGTACGGGGCACTTCGACTTGTGTCGCTGAAGATTTCAAAAAATTGGGATCGAACCAACGATCGGTTGCTTTGATCATCTAAGATGGCATATACTTTCTTAGCCATGTCTCTACGGCCAGATGGATAAACTTTCACGAGGCATATTTTGGAGCATGACCTCTCAGCAAGATCTCCACCACAGACTTGAGTACACTGGGTGCTGACATGCGCTTGAGATGAGGCATCCTCCCCGCCGTGCTCTGATGTGGGGTCGACCTCCACTGTCCAAGGTGCTGGCCCAGGGTGGAGCGCTGTAGGATGCCTTTCGCTGCTGCATTCAGTACACTGTACTTTGACTGTGCAGTCCTTTGCTATATGCAATGTAGAGGAGCAGCATTTAAAACAGACGTGATTCTCTTTGAGGAAGCTTTTACGATCTTCAATGGACTTCTCCCTGAATGCTCGACATTTGCGTAAGGGGTGTGGTTTTTTGTGCAGTGGACAAAACGTGTTGCAGTCGTCTGACTTTGAGGGGAAATCACTTGCTTCTAATGCTGTTTTGGAGAACACTTCAGTTTTGTGCACTGAAATGTCTCGATGCTTGTTAGGCGTCCAAGCTGTCCTCTCGGCCTTCAAACCAGTCTCTTGGTTGTGGAAGTTGAAGCTTGGATCGTTCCGGACGTTTGCTTCTTTGCTGATGAAATCTACGAAGACGCTGAATGGTGGAAAGGAAATTTCGTGCTTGCGCTTGTATGATGCACCAACTGACGCCCACTTTTCCTGCAGGTTGAAAGGAAGCTTCCGCACAATTGGGTTGACCCCTCTCGCCGTGTCAAGGTAGGTAAGGCCAGGTAAGTCTCCTTCCTCTTTAGCCGCTAGGAGTTCGCTCAGTAGATCGCTTAACTTAACTAGTTTTGAATAGTCTTGACTTGTTATTTTGGGAAAAGTGTCAATTCGTCTGAAGAGGGCATCCTCAATAACTTCAGAGGAGCCATAGGTCTGGTCAAGCCTGTTCCATATCATGTCCAGTCCTGCATCCGGGCGGTTTATGTGGATCGCTCTGATTTGCTCCACATGTTCGGCTGAATCATCGCCTAGCCACTTGAGCAGAAGATCCATCTCTTCACTGGACGTCAGATGTAAGCCATGGATTGCAGACTGAAATGACCGTTTCCAGGCCCTGTAATTCTGTGGTTTGTCGTTAAACTTGAGTAAGCCCGTAGTTACAAGCTCTCGTCTAGCCAGATATCTTACAAAGTCACTTGCATTTGAATTGTCAAATTTAGAATTTGGATATGCCGAATGAGGGGAACGACCACTGTCCAATGGTGACGTGAGGGCCTGCGGTGGAAAGGCGTGTCCACGCTCAAATTGGACTCGGTTGTTATGAGTGTGTTCATTGGCGTAGGTATGGGGCTGCTGAGACATCTGGTGATGGAGCTGAGATGCACTACTGCCCTGGAGTGGTGTGAAGGGATTGGCTTCAGGCTTAAGATGTGTAGTTGGAGTGTTAACACTCACCTCAGGTTTTTGACGTAGACTGCTTTGTTGTGGTACTGCACCACAGCGTTGGCCTTGGCTGAGGACGTATTCTGTGGTGCGCTCAATGGGTTCTAAAGGAGGCCTTTCCCAGAGCTGGTTGTTATTTGTGTCTTTATTCAAATCAGCAGCTGCTTCGAGTGCTTCAGCTTCAGCCACTGCTGCAGCTGTTTCCTTTTTGATGTTGAGTATTGAAAGTGATGCTTCCAATTTGGCTTGTTCTAGCTTTAACGTAGCCTCCTCTTCAGCGAACGCGAGGCGTGCTTTGGCTGCTTCTGCTTTAGCCCGTGCTTTAGCAGCAGCAGATTCTGTTGTTGATGATCTTGATCGCACTGAAGTGCATGATGCTCGAGACCGCGTCTCCCATGTTACTCCTTCATCCATCATTGTTACTGTCAATTATGATGATTTAGAAGAATACTTGCTGTGTTGATCGCCCACTGGCTGCGTGTGACGATGTCTATTCAGCTCCTCCTGCTCACACTGCGATGCATCGCTTGTTGAGAGGCCGTTGTTTCACTGTACTGCCCTCCTTGCAAGGGGATGCAACTCGACAGTTCGTCCACTCCTCCCTGACAACAAGACTCTGAAGCCACCTCTTTTGTTCCAGGTTTAATGTCGTCAAAGAAGTGTGAAACTAAAACATACACAAATGGATAAATCAAGTTACTGTAAATAAACAAAGTCAGTGTTTTAGATTGAAATGCAACATATACAATGGTTGTTAACTCATAAAATCGTGAATTGACTTATTTATAACTGGTGTTTGGCCAGATGGCGAACTTACATACATTCCTATGGCCGTTTGTAACAAACACACGAACTCAACAATCGAGTTGCCAAACTTCAAATTACAACAAAGTTACGTTACAAAATAAGAAACATCACATACCAACGATGCCTCTATAAAACTGAGAATGCCCACAGATCGCAGCAGATTACCGATCGTTCTGCACCACAGGAATTCGTACTGGCTACTGAACTTTACTTCCTGTTTGCTGTCATATGACTCACTGGCGCGCTCTGGTCTCTTAAAGAGACACACACACTATTACAATTGCACTAAACAAATGCTAAACAGAACAATTGTCGTACAGTGGCCACTATCTGCCAGATTATGGCCAGATTTTCTGCCTGTCCAGCCAGCGGAGGCACAATGAATGAAGGTACCAGTTGGCCTTCTACAGACATGCAGCAGCATAAAGCATGTCAGAAGTGGGATTTGAACCCACGCCTCCAGAGGAGACTGCGACCTTAACGCAGCGCCTTAGACCGCTCGGCCATCCTGACCTCTTCACACAGTATCAATCTTCAGATGAAAAAAAACTGAAAATGTTTTCAAATTTACAGAAATGACCGTACCCCAATTGTGTTGCATTGGTCGTACAGTGGCCAGTATCTGCCAGATTATGGCCAGATTTTCTGCCTGACTAGCCAGCCAGCGGAGGCACAATGAATGAGGGTACCAGTTGGCCTTCTCCAGACATGCACCAGCATAAAGCATGTCAGAAGTGGGATTTGAACCCACGCCTCCAGAGGAGACTGCGACCTTAACGCAGCGCCTTAGACCGCTCGGCCATCCTGACCTCTTCACACAGTATCAATCTTCAGATGAAAAAAAACTGAAAATGTTTTCAAATTTAAAGAAATGACCGTACCCCAATTGTGTTGCATTGGTCGTACAGTGGCCAGTATCTGCCAGATTTTCTGCCTGACTAGCCAGCGGAGGCACAATGAATGAAGGTACCAGTTGGCCTTCTCCAGACATGCAGCAGCATAAAGCATGTCAGAAGTGGGATTTGAACCCACGCCTCCAGAGGAGACTGCGACCTTAACGCAGCGCCTTAGACCGCTCGGCCATCCTGACCTCTTCGCACAGTATCAATCTTCAGATGAAAAAAAACTGAAAATGTTTTCAAATTTACAGAAATGACCGTACCCCAATTGTGTTGCATTGGTCGTACAGTAGCCAGTATCTGCCAGATTATGGCCAGATTTTCTGCCTGTCCAGCCAGCGGAGGCACAATGAATGAAGGTACCAGTTGGCCTTCTCCAGACATGCAGCAGCATAAAGCATGTCAGAAGTGGGATTTGAACCCACGCCTCCAGAGGAGACTGCGACCTGAACGCAGCGCCTTAGACCGCTCGGCCATCCTGACCCCTTCACTCAGTATCAATCTTCGGCTGAAAAAAAAAAAGAATATGTTTTAAAATTTACAGAAATGACAGTACCCCCATTGTGTTGCATCGGTCGTACAGTGGGCAGTATCTGCCAGATTATGGCCAGATTTTCTGCCTGTCCAGCCAGCGGAGGCACAATGAATGAAGGTACCAGTTGGCCTTCTCCAGACATGCAGCAGCATAAAGCATGTCAGAAGTGGGATTTGAACCCACGCCTCCAGAGGAGACTGCGACCTTAACGCAGCGCCTTAGACCGCTCGGCCATCCTGACCTCTTCACACAGTATCAATCTTCAGATGAAAAAAAACTGAAAATGTTTTCAAATTTACAGAAATGACCGTACCCCAATTGTGTTGCATTGGTCGTACAGTGGCCAGTATCTGCCAGATTATGGCCAGATTTTCTGCCTGACTAGCCAGCCAGCGGAGGCACAATGAATGAGGGTACCAGTTGGCCTTCTCCAGACATGCACCAGCATAAAGCATGTCAGAAGTGGGATTTGAACCCACGCCTCCAGAGGAGACTGCGACCTTAACGCAGCGCCTTAGACCGCTCGGCCATCCTGACCCCTTCACGCAGTATCAATCTTCGGCTGAAAAAAAAAAAGAATATGTTTTCAAATTTACAGAAATGACCGTACCCCCATTGTGTTGCATCGGTCGTACAGTGGGCAGTATCTGCCAGATTATGGCCAGATTTTCTGCCTGTCCAGCCAGCGGAGGCACAATGAATGAAGGTACCAGTTGGCCTTCTCCAGACATGCAGCAGCATAAAGCATGTCAGAAGTGGGATTTGAACCCACACCTCCAGAGGAGACTGCGACCTGAACGCAGCGCCTTAGACCGCTCGGCCATCCTGACCCCTTCACGCAATATCAATCTTCAGATGAAAAAAAAAAAGAAAATGTTTTCAAATTTACAGAAATGACCGTACCCAAATTGTGTTGCATCGTCGTACAGTGGCCACTATCTGCCAGATTATGGCCAGATTTACTGCCTGTCCAGCCAGCGGAGGCACAATGAATGAAGGTACCAGTTGGCCTTCTCCAGACATGCAGCAGCATAAAGCATGTCAGAAGTGGGATTTGAACCCACGCCTCCAGAGGAGACTGCGACATGAACGCAGCGCCTTAGACCGCTCGGCCATCCTGACCCCTTCACGCAATATCAATCTTCAGATGAAAAAAAAAAAGAAAATGTTTTCAAATTTACAGAAATGACCGTACCCAAATTGTGTTGCATCGTCGTACAGTGGCCACTATCTGCCAGATTATGGCCAGATTTTCTGCCTGTCCAGCCAGCGGAGGCACAATGAATGAAGGTACCAGTTGGCCTTCTCCAGACATGCAGCAGCATAAAGCATGTCAGAAGTGGGATTTGAACCCACGCCTCCAGAGGAGACTGCGACCTTAACGCAGCGCCTTAGACCGCTCGGCCATCCTGACCTCTTCACACAGTATCAATCTTCAGATGAAAAAAAACTGAAAATGTTTTCAAATTTACAGAAATGACCGTACCCCAATTGTGTTGCATTGGTCGTACAGTGGCCAGTATCTGCCAGATTATGGCCAGATTTTCTGCCTGACTAGCCAGCCAGCGGAGGCACAATGAATGAGGGTACCAGTTGGCCTTCTCCAGACATGCAGCAGCATAAAGCATGTCAGAAGTGGGATTTGAACCCACGCCTCCAGAGGAGACTGCGACCTGAACGCAGCGCCTTAGACCGCTCGGCCATCCTGCCCCCTTCACTCAGTATCAATCTTCGGCTGAAAAAAAAAAAGAATATGTTTTAAAATTTACAGAAATGACCGTACCCCCATTGTGTTGCATCGGTCATACAGTGGGCAGTATCTGCCAGATTATGGCCAGATTTTCTGCCTGTCCAGCCAGCGGAGGCACAATGAATGAAGGTACCAGTTGGCCTTCTCCAGACATGCAGCAGCATAAAGCATGTCAGAAGTGGGATTTGAACCCACACTTCCAGAGGAGACTGCGACCTGAACGCAGCGCCTTAGACCGCTCGGCCATCCTGACCCCTTCACGCAATATCAATCTTCAGATGAAAAAAAAAAAAGAAAATGTTTTCAAATTTACAGAAATGACCGTACCCAAATTGTGTTGCATCGTCGTACAGTGGCCACTATCTGCCAGATTATGGCCAGATTTTCTGCCTGTCCAGCCAGCGGAGGCACAATGAATGAAGGTACCAGTTGGCCTTCTCCAGACATGCAGCAGCATAAAGCATGTCAGAAGTGGGATTTGAACCCACGCCTCCAGAGGAGACTGCGACCTTAACACAGCGCCTTAGACCGCTCGGCCATCCTGACCTCTTCACACAGTATCAATCTTCAGATGAAAAAAAACTGAAAATGTTTTCAAATTTACAGAAATGACCGTACCCCAATTGTGTTGCATTGGTCGTACAGTGTCCAGTATCTGCCAGATTTTCTGCCTGACTAGCCAGCGGAGGCACAATGAATGAAGGTACCAGTTGGCCTTCTCCAGACATGCAGCAGCATAAAGCATGTCAGAAGTGGGATTTGAACCCACGCCTCCAGAGGAGACTGCGACCTTAACGCAGCGCCTTAGACCGCTCGGCCATCCTGACCTCTTCACACAGTATCAATCTTCAGATGAAAAAAAACAGAAAATGTTTTCAAATTTACAGAAATGACCGTACCCCAATTGTGTTGCATTGGTCGTACAGTGGCCAGTATCTGCCAGATTTTCTGCCTGACTAGCCAGCGGAGGCACAATGAATGAAGGTACCAGTTGGCCTTCTCCAGACATGCAGCAGCATAAAGCATGTCAGAAGTGGGATTTGAACCCACGCCTCCAGAGGAGACTGCGACCTTAACGCAGCGCCTTAGACCGCTCGGCCATCCTGACCTCTTCACACAGTATCAATCTTCAGATGAAAAAAAACTGAAAATGTTTTCAAATTTACAGAAATGACCGTACCCCAATTGTGTTGCATTGGTCGTACAGTGGCCAGTATCTGCCAGATTATGGCCAGATTTTCTGCCTGTCCAGCCAGCGGAGGCACAATGAATGAAGGTACCAGTTGGCCTTCTCCAGACATGCAGCAGCATAAAGCATGTCAGAAGTGGGATTTGAACCCACGCCTCCAGAGGAGACTGCGACCTTAACGCAGCGCCTTAGACCTCTCGGCCATCCTGACCTCTTCACACAGTATCAATCTTCAGATGAAAAAAAACTGAAAATGTTTTCAAATTTACAGAAATGACCGTACCCCAATTGTGTTGCATTGGTCGTACAGTGGCCAGTATCTGCCAGATTATGGCCAGATTTTCTGCCTGACTAGCCAGCCAGCGGAGGCACAATGAATGAGGGTACCAGTTGGCCTTCTCAAGACATGCAGCAGCATAAAGCATGTCAGAAGTGGGATTTGAACCCACGCCTCCAGAGGAGACTGCGACCTGAACGCAGCGCCTTAGACCGCTCGGCCATCCTGACCCCTTCACTCAGTATCAATCTTCGGCTGAAAAAAAAAAAGAATATGTTTTAAAATTTACAGAAATGACAGGACCCCCATTGTGTTGCATCGGTCGTACAGTGGGCAGTATCTGCCAGATTATGGCCAGATTTTCTGCCTGTCCAGCCAGCGGAGGCACAATGAATGAAGGTACCAGTTGGCCTTCTCCAGACATGCAGCAGCATAAAGCATGTCAGAAGTGGGATTTGAACCCACGCCTCCAGAGGAGACTGCGACCTGAACGCAGCGCCTTAGACCGCTCGGCCATCCTGACCCCTTCACGCAATATCAATCTTCAGATGAAAAAAAAAAAGGAAATGTTTTCAAATTTACAGAAATGACCGTACCCAAATTGTGTTGCATCGTCGTACAGTGGCCACTATCTGCCAGATTATGGCCAGATTTTCTGCCTGTCCAGCCAGCGGAGGCACAATGAATGAAGGTACCAGTTGGCCTTCTCCAGACATGCAGCAGCATAAAGCATGTCAGAAGTGGGATTTGAACCCACGCCTCCAGAGGAGACTGCGACCTTAACGCAGCGCCTTAGACCGCTCGGCCATCCTGACCTCTTCACACAGTATCAATCTTCAGATGAAAAAAAACTGAAAATGTTTTCAAATTTACAGAAATGACCGTACCCAAATTGTGTTGCATTGGTCGTACAGTGGCCAGTATCTGCCAGATTTTCTGCCTGACTAGCCAGCGGAGGCACAATGAATGAAGGTACCAGTTGGCCTTCTCCAGACATGCAGCAGCATAAAGCATGTCAGAAGTGGGATTTGAACCCACGCCTCCAGAGGAGACTGCGACCTTAAGGCAGCGCCTTAGACCGCTCGGCCATCCTGACCTCTTCACACAGTATCAATCTTCAGATGAAAAAAAACTGAAAATGTTTTCAAATTTACAGAAATGACCGTACCCCAATTGTGTTGCATTGGTCGTACAGTGGGCAGTATCTGCCAGATTATGGCCAGATTTTCTGCCTGTCCAGCCAGCGGAGGCACAATGAATGAAGGTACCAGTTGGCCTTCTCCAGACAAGCAGCAGCATAAAGCATGTCAGAAGTGGGATTTGAACCCACGCCTCCAGAGGAGACTGCGACCTGAACGCAGCGCCTTAGACCGCTCGGCCATCCTGACCCCTTCACGCAATATCAATCTTCAGATGAAAAAAAAAAAGAAAATGTTTTCAAATTTACAGAAATGACCGTACCCAAAATGTGTTGCATCGTCGTACAATGGCCACTATCTGCCAGATTATGGCCAGATTTTCTGCCTGTCCAGCCAGCGGAGGCACAATGAATGAAGGTACCAGTTGGCCTTCTCCAGACATGCAGCAGCATAAAGCATGTCAGAAGTGGGATTTGAACCCACGCCTCCAGAGGAGACTGCGACCTGAACGCAGAGCCTTAGACCGCTCGGCCATCCTGACCCCTTCACGCAATATCAATCTTCAGATGAAAAAAAAAAAGAAAATGTTTTCAAATTTACAGAAATGACCGTACCCAAATTGTGTTGCATCGTCGTACAGTGGCCACTATCTGCCAGATTATGGCCAGATTTTCTGCCTGTCCAGCCAGCGGAGGCACAATGAATGAAGGTACCAGTTGGCCTTCTCCAGACATGCAGCAGCATAAAGCATGTCAGAAGTGGGATTTGAACCCACGCCTCCAGAGGAGACTGCGACCTTAACGCAGCGCCTTAGACCGCTCGGCCATCCTGACCTCTTCACACAGTATCAATCTTCGGCTGAAAAAAAAAAAAGAATATGTTTTAAAATTTACAGAAATGACCGTACCCCCATTGTGTTGCATCGGTCGTACAGTGGGCAGTATCTGCCAGATTATGGCCAGATTTTCTGCCTGTCCAGCCAGCGGAGGCACAATGAATGAAGGTACCAGTTGGCCTTCTCCAGACATGCAGCAGCATAAAGCATGTCAGAAGTGGGATTTGAACCCACGCCTCCAGAGGAGACTGCGACCTTAACGCAGCGCCTTAGACCGCTCGGCCATCCTGACCTCTTCACACAGTATCAATCTTCAGATGAAAAAAAACTGAAAATGTTTTCAAATTTACAGAAATGACCGTACCCCCATTGTGTTGCATTGGTCGTACAGTGGCCAGTATCTGCCAGATTTTCTGCCTGACTAGCCAGCGGAGGCACAATGAATGAAGGTACCAGTTGGCCTTCTCCAGACATGCAGCAGCATAAAGCATGTCAGAAGTGGGATTTGAACCCACGCCTCCAGAGGAGACTGCGACCTTAAGGCAGCGCCTTAGACCGCTCGGCCATCCTGACCTCTTCACACAGTATCAATCTTCAGATGAAAAAAAACTGAAAATGTTTTCAAATTTACAGAAATGACCGTACCCCAATTGTGTTGCATTGGTCGTACAGTGGGCAGTATCTGCCAGATTATGGCCAGATTTTCTGCCTGTCCAGCCAGCGGAGGCACAATGAATGAAGGTACCAGTTGGCCTTCTCCAGACATGCAGCAGCATAAAGCATGTCAGAAGTGGGATTTGAACCCACGCCTCCAGAGGAGACTGCGACCTGAACGCAGCGCCTTAGACCGCTCGGCCATCCTGACCCCTTCACGCAATATCAATCTTCAGATGAAAAAAAAAAAGAAAATGTTTTCAAATTTACAGAAATGACCGTACCCAAAATGTGTTGCATCGTCGTACAATGGCCACTATCTGCCAGATTATGGCCAGATTTTCTGCCTGTCCAGCCAGCGGAGGCACAATGAATGAAGGTACCAGTTGGCCTTCTCCAGACATGCAGCAGCATAAAGCATGTCAGAAGTGGGATTTGAACCCACGCCTCCAGAGGAGACTGCGACCTTAACGCAGCGCCTTAGACCGCTCGGCCATCCTGACCTCTTCACACAGTATCAATCTTCAGATGAAAAAAAACTGAAAATGTTTTCAAATTTACAGAAATGACCGTACCCCAATTGTGTTGCATTGGTCGTACAGTGGCCAGTATCTGCCAGATTTTCTGCCTGACTAGCCAGCGGAGGCACAATGAATGAAGGTACCAGTTGGCCTTCTCCAGACATGCAGCAGCATAAAGCATGTCAGAAGTGGGATTTGAACCCACGCCTCCAGAGGAGACTGCGACCTTAAGGCAGCGCCTTAGACCGCTCGGCCATCCTGACCTCTTCACACAGTATCAATCTTCAGATGAAAAAAAACTGAAAATGTTTTCAAATTTACAGAAATGACCGTACCCCAATTGTGTTGCATTGGTCGTACAGTGGGCAGTATCTGCCAGATTATGGCCAGATTTTCTGCCTGTCCAGCCAGCGGAGGCACAATGAATGAAGGTACCAGTTGGCCTTCTCCAGACATGCAGCAGCATAAAGCATGTCAGAAGTGGGATTTGAACCCACGCCTCCAGAGGAGACTGCGACCTGAACGCAGCGCCTTAGACCGCTCGGCCATCCTGACCCCTTCACGCAATATCAATCTTCAGATGAAAAAAAAAAAGAAAATGTTTTCAAATTTACAGAAATGACCGTACCCAAAATGTGTTGCATCGTCGTACAATGGCCACTATCTGCCAGATTATGGCCAGATTTTCTGCCTGTCCAGCCAGCGGAGGCACAATGAATGAAGGTACCAGTTGGCCTTCTCCAGACATGCAGCAGCATAAAGCATGTCAGAAGTGGGATTTGAACCCACGCCTCCAGAGGAGACTGCGACCTGAACGCAGCGCCTTAGACCGCTCGGCCATCCTGACCCCTTCACGCAATATCAATCTTCAGATGAAAAAAAAAAAGAAAATGTTTTCAAATTTACAGAAATGACCGTACCCCCATTGTGTTGCATCGGTCGTACAGTGGGCAGTATCTGCCAGATTATGGCCAGATTTTCTGCCTGTCCAGCCAGCGGAGGCACAATGAATGAAGGTACCAGTTGGCCTTCTCCAGACATGCAGCAGCATAAAGCATGTCAGAAGTGGGATTTGAACCCACGCCTCCAGAGGAGACTGCGACCTTAACGCAGCGCCTTAGACCGCTCGGCCATCCTGACCTCTTCACACAGTATCAATCTTCAGATGAAAAAAAACTGAAAATGTTTTCAAATTTACAGAAATGACCGTACCCCAATTGTGTTGCATTGGTCGTACAGTGGGCAGTATCTGCCAGATTATGGCCAGATTTTCTGCCTGTCCAGCCAGCGGATGCACAATGAATGAAGGTACCAGTTGGCCTTCTCCAGACATGAAGCAGCATAAAGCATGTCAGAAGTGGGATTTGAACCCACGCCTCCAGAGGAGACTGCGACCTGAACGCAGCGCCTTAGACCGCTCGGCCATCCTGACCCCTTCACGCAATATCAATCTTCAGATGAAAAAAAAAAAGAAAATGTTTTCAAATTTACAGAAATGACCGTACCCAAATTGTGTTGCATCGTCGTACAGTGGCCACTATCTGCCAGATTATGGCCAGATTTTCTGCCTGTCCAGCCAGCGGAGGCACAATGAATGAAGGTACCAGTTGGCCTTCTCCAGACATGCAGCAGCATAAAGCATGTCAGAAGTGGGATTTGAACCCACGCCTCCAGAGGAGACTGCGACCTTAACGCAGCGCCTTAGACCGCTCGGCCATCCTGACCTCTTCACACAGTATCAATCTTCAGATGAAAAAAAACTGAAAATGTTTTCAAATTTACAGAAATGACCGTACCCAAATTGTGTTGCATTGGTCGTACAGTGGCCAGTATCTGCCAGATTTTCTGCCTGACTAGCCAGCGGAGGCACAATGAATGAAGGTACCAGTTGGCCTTCTCCAGACATGCAGCAGCATAAAGCATGTCAGAAGTGGGATTTGAACACACGCCTCCAGAGGAGACTGCGACCTTAAGGCAGCGCCTTAGACTGCTCAGCCATCCTGACCTCTTCACACAGTATCAATCTTCAGATGAAAAAAAACTGAAAATGTTTTCAAATTTACAGAAATGACCGTACCCCAATTGTGTTGCATTGGTCGTACAGTGGGCAGTATCTGCCAGATTATGGCCAGATTTTCTGCCTGTCCAGCCAGCGGAGGCACAATGAATGAAGGTACCAGTTGGCCTTTTCCAGACATGCAGCAGCATAAAGCATGTCAGAAGTGGGATTTGAACCCACGCCTCCAGAGGAGACTGCGACCTGAACGCAGCGCCTTAGACCGCTCGGCCATCCTGACCCCTTCACGCAATATCAATCTTCAGATGAAAAAAAAAATGAAAATGTTTTCAAATTTACAGAAATGACCGTACCCAAATTGTGTTGCATCGTCGTACAGTGGCCACTATCTGCCAGATTATGGCCAGATTTTCTGCCTGTCCAGCCAGCGGAGGCACAATGAATGAAGGTACCAGTTGGCCTTCTCCAGACATGCAGCAGCATAAAGCATGTCAGAAGTGGGATTTGAACCCACGCCTCCAGAGGAGACTGCGACCTTAACGCAGCGCCTTAGACCGCTCGGCCATCCTGACCTCTTCACACAGTATCAATCTTCGGCTGAAAAAAAAAAAAGAATATGTTTTAAAATTTACAGAAATGACCGTACCCCCATTGTGTTGCATCGGTCGTACAGTGGGCAGTATCTGCCAGATTATGGCCAGATTTTCTGCCTGTCCAGCCAGCGGAGGCACAATGAATGAAGGTACCAGTTGGCCTTCTCCAGACATGCAGCAGCATAAAGCATGTCAGAAGTGGGATTTGAACCCACGCCTCCAGAGGAGACTGCGACCTTAACGCAGCGCCTTAGACCGCTCGGCCATCCTGACCTCTTCACACAGTATCAATCTTCAGATGAAAAAAAACTGAAAATGTTTTCAAATTTACAGAAATGACCGTACCCAAATTGTGTTGCATTGGTCGTACAGTGGCCAGTATCTGCCAGATTTTCTGCCTGACTAGCCAGCGGAGGCACAATGAATGAAGGTACCAGTTGGCCTTCTCCAGACATGCAGCAGCATAAAGCATGTCAGAAGTGGGATTTGAACCCACGCCTCCAGAGGAGACTGCGACCTTAAGGCAGCGCCTTAGACCGCTCGGCCATCCTGACCTCTTCACACAGTATCAATCTTCAGATGAAAAAAAACTGAAAATGTTTTCAAATTTACAGAAATGACCGTACCCCAATTGTGTTGCATTGGTCGTACAGTGGGCAGTATCTGCCAGATTATGGCCAGATTTTCTGCCTGTCCAGCCAGCGGAGGCACAATGAATGAAGGTACCAGTTGGCCTTCTCCAGACATGCAGCAGCATAAAGCATGTCAGAAGTGGGATTTGAACCCACGCCTCCAGAGGAGACTGCGACCTGAACGCAGCGCCTTAGACCGCTCGGCCATCCTGACCCCTTCACGCAATATCAATCTTCAGATGAAAAAAAAAAAGAAAATGTTTTCAAATTTACAGAAATGACCGTACCCAAAATGTGTTGCATCGTCGTACAATGGCCACTATCTGCCAGATTATGGCCAGATTTTCTGCCTGTCCAGCCAGCGGAGGCACAATGAATGAAGGTACCAGTTGGCCTTCTCCAGACATGCAGCAGCATAAAGCATGTCAGAAGTGGGATTTGAACCCACGCCTCCAGAGGAGACTGCGACCTGAACGCAGCGCCTTAGACCGCTCGGCCATCCTGACCCCTTCACGCAATATCAATCTTCAGATGAAAAAAAAAAAGAAAATGTTTTCAAATTTACAGAAATGACCGTACCCAAATTGTGTTGCATCGTCGTACAGTGGCCACTATCTGCCAGATTATGGCCAGATTTTCTGCCTGTCCAGCCAGCGGAGGCACAATGAATGAAGGTACCAGTTGGCCTTCTCCAGACATGCAGCAGCATAAAGCATGTCAGAAGTGGGATTTGAACCCACGCCTCCAGAGGAGACTGCGACCTTAACGCAGCGCCTTAGACCGCTCGGCCATCCTGACCTCTTCACACAGTATCAATCTTCGGCTGAAAAAAAAAAAAGAATATGTTTTAAAATTTACAGAAATGACCGTACCCCCATTGTGTTGCATCGGTCGTACAGTGGGCAGTATCTGCCAGATTATGGCCAGATTTTCTGCCTGTCCAGCCAGCGGAGGCACAATGAATGAAGGTACCAGTTGGCCTTCTCCAGACATGCAGCAGCATAAAGCATGTCAGAAGTGGGATTTGAACCCACGCCTCCAGAGGAGACTGCGACCTTAACGCAGCGCCTTAGACCGCTCGGCCATCCTGACCTCTTCACACAGTATCAATCTTCAGATGAAAAAAAACTGAAAATGTTTTCAAATTTACAGAAATGACCGTACCCCAATTGTGTTGCATTGGTCGTACAGTGGCCAGTATCTGCCAGATTATGGCCAGATTTTCTGCCTGACTAGCCAGCCAGCGGAGGCACAATGAATGAGGGTACCAGTTGGCCTTCTCCAGACATGCAGCAGCATAAAGCATGTCAGAAGTGGGATTTGAACCCACGCCTCCAGAGGAGACTGCGACCTGAACGCAGCGCCTTAGACCGCTCGGCCATCCTGACCCCTTCACGCAATATCAGTCTTCAGATGAAAAAAAAAAAGAAAATGTTTTCAAATTTACAGAAATGACCGTACCCAAATTGTGTTGCATCGTCGTACAGTGGCCACTATCTGCCAGATTATGGCCAGATTTTCTGCCTGTCCAGCCAGCGGAGGCACAATGAATGAAGGTACCAGTTGGCCTTCTCCAGACATGCAGCAGCATAAAGCATGTCAGAAGTGGGATTTGAACCCACGCCTCCAGAGGAGACTGCGACCTTAACGCAGCGCCTTAGACCGCTCGGCCATCCTGACCTCTTCACACAGTATCAATCTTCAGATGAAAAAAAACTGAAAATGTTTTCAAATTTACAGAAATGACCGTACCCCAATTGTGTTGCATTGGTCGTACAGTGGCCAGTATCTGCCAGATTATGGCCAGATTTTCTGCCTGACTAGCCAGCCAGCGGAGGCACAATGAATGAGGGTACCAGTTGGCCTTCTCCAGACATGCAGCAGCATAAAGCATGTCAGAAGTGGGATTTGAACCCACGCCTCCAGAGGAGACTGCGACCTGAACGCAGCGCCTTAGACCGCTCGGCCATCCTGACCCCTTCACGCAATATCAGTCTTCAGATGAAAAAAAAAAAGAAAATGTTTTCAAATTTACAGAAATGACCGTACCCAAATTGTGTTGCATCGTCGTACAGTGGCCACTATCTGCCAGATTATGGCCAGATTTTCTGCCTGTCCAGCCAGCGGAGGCACAATGAATGAAGGTACCAGTTGGCCTTCTCCAGACATGCAGCAGCATAAAGCATGTCAGAAGTGGGATTTGAACCCACGCCTCCAGAGGAGACTGCGACCTTAACGCAGCGCCTTAGACCGCTCGGCCATCCTGACCTCTTCACACAGTATCAATCTTCAGATGAAAAAAAACTGAAAATGTTTTCAAATTTACAGAAATGACCGTACCCCAATTGTGTTGCATTGGTCGTACAGTGGCCAGTATCTGCCAGATTATGGCCAGATTTTCTGCCTGACTAGCCAGCCAGCGGAGGCACAATGAATGAGGGTACCAGTTGGCCTTCTCCAGACATGCAGCAGCATAAAGCATGTCAGAAGTGGGATTTGAACCCACGCCTCCAGAGGAGACTGCGACCTGAACGCAGCGCCTTAGACCGCTCGGCCATCCTGACCCCTTCACGCAATATCAATCTTCAGATGAAAAAAAAAAAGAAAATGTTTTCAAATTTACAGAAATGACCGTACCCAAAATGTGTTGCATCGTCGTACAATGGCCACTATCTGCCAGATTATGGCCAGATTTTCTGCCTGTCCAGCCAGCGGAGGCACAATGAATGAAGGTACCAGTTGGCCTTCTCCAGACATGCAGCAGCATAAAGCATGTCAGAAGTGGGATTTGAACCCACGCCTCCAGAGGAGACTGCGACCTGAACGCAGCGCCTTAGACCGCTCGGCCATCCTGACCCCTTCACGCAATATCAATCTTCAGATGAAAAAAAAAAAGAAAATGTTTTCAAATTTACAGAAATGACCGTACCCAAATTGTGTTGCATCGTCGTACAGTGGCCACTATCTGCCAGATTATGGCCAGATTTTCTGCCTGTCCAGCCAGCGGAGGCACAATGAATGAAGGTACCAGTTGGCCTTCTCCAGACATGCAGCAGCATAAAGCATGTCAGAAGTGGGATTTGAACCCACGCCTCCAGAGGAGACTGCGACCTTAACGCAGCGCCTTAGACCGCTCGGCCATCCTGACCTCTTCACACAGTATCAATCTTCGGCTGAAAAAAAAAAAAGAATATGTTTTAAAATTTACAGAAATGACCGTACCCCCATTGTGTTGCATCGGTCGTACAGTGGGCAGTATCTGCCAGATTATGGCCAGATTTTCTGCCTGTCCAGCCAGCGGAGGCACAATGAATGAAGGTACCAGTTGGCCTTCTCCAGACATGCAGCAGCATAAAGCATGTCAGAAGTGGGATTTGAACCCACGCCTCCAGAGGAGACTGCGACCTTAACGCAGCGCCTTAGACCGCTCGGCCATCCTGACCTCTTCACACAGTATCAATCTTCAGATGAAAAAAAACTGAAAATGTTTTCAAATTTACAGAAATGACCGTACCCCAATTGTGTTGCATTGGTCGTACAGTGGCCAGTATCTGCCAGATTATGGCCAGATTTTCTGCCTGACTAGCCAGCCAGCGGAGGCACAATGAATGAGGGTACCAGTTGGCCTTCTCCAGACATGCAGCAGCATAAAGCATGTCAGAAGTGGGATTTGAACCCACGCCTCCAGAGGAGACTGCGACCTGAACGCAGCGCCTTAGACCGCTCGGCCATCCTGACCCCTTCACGCAATATCAGTCTTCAGATGAAAAAAAAAAAGAAAATGTTTTCAAATTTACAGAAATGACCGTACCCAAATTGTGTTGCATCGTCGTACAGTGGCCACTATCTGCCAGATTATGGCCAGATTTTCTGCCTGTCCAGCCAGCGGAGGCACAATGAATGAAGGTACCAGTTGGCCTTCTCCAGACATGCAGCAGCATAAAGCATGTCAGAAGTGGGATTTGAACCCACGCCTCCAGAGGAGACTGCGACCTTAACGCAGCGCCTTAGACCGCTCGGCCATCCTGACCTCTTCACACAGTATCAATCTTCAGATGAAAAAAAACTGAAAATGTTTTCAAATTTACAGAAATGACCGTACCCCAATTGTGTTGCATTGGTCGTACAGTGGCCAGTATCTGCCAGATTATGGCCAGATTTTCTGCCTGACTAGCCAGCCAGCGGAGGCACAATGAATGAGGGTACCAGTTGGCCTTCTCCAGACATGCAGCAGCATAAAGCATGTCAGAAGTGGGATTTGAACCCACGCCTCCAGAGGAGACTGCGACCTGAACGCAGCGCCTTAGACCGCTCGGCCATCCTGACCCCTTCACGCAATATCAGTCTTCAGATGAAAAAAAAAAAGAAAATGTTTTCAAATTTACAGAAATGACCGTACCCAAATTGTGTTGCATCGTCGTACAGTGGCCACTATCTGCCAGATTATGGCCAGATTTTCTGCCTGTCCAGCCAGCGGAGGCACAATGAATGAAGGTACCAGTTGGCCTTCTCCAGACATGCAGCAGCATAAAGCATGTCAGAAGTGGGATTTGAACCCACGCCTCCAGAGGAGACTGCGACCTTAACGCAGCGCCTTAGACCGCTCGGCCATCCTGACCTCTTCACACAGTATCAATCTTCAGATGAAAAAAAACTGAAAATGTTTTCAAATTTACAGAAATGACCGTACCCCAATTGTGTTGCATTGGTCGTACAGTGGCCAGTATCTGCCAGATTATGGCCAGATTTTCTGCCTGACTAGCCAGCCAGCGGAGGCACAATGAATGAGGGTACCAGTTGGCCTTCTCCAGACATGCAGCAGCATAAAGCATGTCAGAAGTGGGATTTGAACCCACGCCTCCAGAGGAGACTGCGACCTGAACGCAGCGCCTTAGACCGCTCGGCCATCCTGACCTCTTCACACAGTATCAATCTTCAGATGAAAAAAAACTGAAAATATTTTCAAATTTACAGAAATGACCGTACCCCAATTGTGTTGCATTGGTCGTACAGTGGCCAGTATCTGCCAGATTATGGCCAGATTTTCTGCCTGACTAGCCAGCCAGCGGAGGCACAATGAATGAGGGTACCAGTTGGCCTTCTCCAGACATGCAGCAGCATAAAGCATGTCAGAAGTGGGATTTGAACCCACGCCTCCAGAGGAGACTGCGACCTGAACGCAGCGCCTTAGACCACTCGGCCATCCTGACCCCTTCACTCAGTATCAATCTTCGGCTGAAAAAAAAAAAGAATATGTTTTAAAATTTACAGAAATGACCGTACCCCCATTGTGTTGCATCGGTCATACAGTGGGCAGTATCTGCCAGATTATGGCCAGATTTTCTGCCTGTCCAGCCAGCGGAGGCACAATGAATGAAGGTACCAGTTGGCCTTCTCCAGACATGCAGCAGCATAAAGCATGTCAGAAGTGGGATTTGAACCCACACCTCCAGAGGAGACTGCGACCTGAACGCAGCGCCTTAGACCGCTCGGCCATCCTGACCCCTTCACGCAATATCAATCTTCAGATGAAAAAAAAAAAAGAAAATGTTTTCAAATTTACAGAAATGACCGTACCCAAATTGTGTTGCATCTTCGTACAGTGGCCACTATCTGCCAGATTATGGCCAGATTTTCTGCCTGTCCAGCCAGCGGAGGCACAATGAATGAAGGTACCAGTTGGCCTTCTCCAGACATGCAGCAGCATAAAGCATGTCAGAAGTGGGATTTGAACCCACGCCTCCAGAGGAGACTGCGACCTGAACGCAGCGCCTTAGACCGCTCGGCCATCCTGACCTCTTCACACAGTATCAATCTTCAGATGAAAAAAAACTGAAAATATTTTCAAATTTACAGAAATGACCGTACCCCAATTGTGTTGCATTGGTCGTACAGTGGCCAGTATCTGCCAGATTATGGCCAGATTTTCTGCCTGACTAGCCAGCCAGCGGAGGCACAATGAATGAGGGTACCAGTTGGCCTTCTCCAGACATGCAGCAGCATAAAGCATGTCAGAAGTGGGATTTGAACCCACGCCTCCAGAGGAGACTGCGACCTGAACGCAGCGCCTTAGACCGCTCGGCCATCCTGACCCCTTCACTCAGTATCAATCTTCGGCTGAAAAAAAAAAAGAATATGTTTTAAAATTTACAGAAATGACCGTACCCCCATTGTGTTGCATCGGTCATACAGTGGGCAGTATCTGCCAGATTATGGCCAGATTTTCTGCCTGTCCAGCCAGCGGAGGCACAATGAATGAAGGTACCAGTTGGCCTTCTCCAGACATGCAGCAGCATAAAGCATGTCAGAAGTGGGATTTGAACCCACACCTCCAGAGGAGACTGCGACCTGAACGCAGCGCCTTAGACCGCTCGGCCATCCTGACCCCTTCACGCAATATCAATCTTCAGATGAAAAAAAAAAAAGAAAATGTTTTCAAATTTACAGAAATGACCGTACCCAAATTGTGTTGCATCTTCGTACAGTGGCCACTATCTGCCAGATTATGGCCAGATTTTCTGCCTGTCCAGCCAGCGGAGGCACAATGAATGAAGGTACCAGTTGGCCTTCTCCAGACATGCAGCAGCATAAAGCATGTCAGAAGTGGGATTTGAACCCACGCCTCCAGAGGAGACTGCGACCTTAACGCAGCGCCTTAAACCGCTCGGCCATCCTGACCTCTTCACACAGTATCAATCTTCAGATGAAAAAAAACTGAAAATGTTTTCAAATTTACAGAAATGACCGTACCCCAATTGTGTTGCATTGGTCGTACAGTGGCCAGTATCTGCCAGATTATGGCCAGATTTTCTGCCTGACTAGCCAGCCAGCGGAGGCACAATGAATGAGGGTACCAGTTGGCCTTCTCCAGACATGCAGCAGCATAAAGCATGTCAGAAGTGGGATTTGAACCCACGCCTCCAGAGGAGACTGCGACCTGAACGCAGCGCCTTAGACCGCTCGGCCATCCTGACCCCTTCACTCAGTATCAATCTTCGGCTGAAAAAAAAAAAGAATATGTTTTAAAATTTACAGAAATGACCGTACCCCCATTGTGTTGCATCGGTCATACAGTGGGCAGTATCTGCCAGATTATGGCCAGATTTTCTGCCTGTCCAGCCAGCGGAGGCACAATGAATGAAGGTACCAGTTGGCCTTCTCCAGACATGCAGCAGCATAAAGCATGTCAGAAGTGGGATTTGAACCCACACCTCCAGAGGAGACTGCGACCTGAACACAGCACCTTAGACCGCTCGGCCATCCTGACCCCTTCACGCAATATCAATCTTCAGATGAAAAAAAAAAAAGAAAATGTTTTCAAATTTACAGAAATGACCGTACCCAAATTGTGTTGCATCTTCGTACAGTGGCCACTATCTGCCAGATTATGGCCAGATTTTCTGCCTGTCCAGCCAGCGGAGGCACAATGAATGAAGGTACCAGTTGGCCTTCTCCAGACATGCAGCAGCATAAAGCATGTCAGAAGTGGGATTTGAACCCACGCCTCCAGAGGAGACTGCGACCTGAACGCAGCGCCTTAGACCGCTCGGCCATCCTGACCTCTTCACACAGTATCAATCTTCAGATGAAAAAAAACTGAAAATATTTTCAAATTTACAGAAATGACCGTACCCCAATTGTGTTGCATTGGTCGTACAGTGGCCAGTATCTGCCAGATTATGGCCAGATTTTCTGCCTGACTAGCCAGCCAGCGGAGGCACAATGAATGAGGGTACCAGTTGGCCTTCTCCAGACATGCAGCAGCATAAAGCATGTCAGAAGTGGGATTTGAACCCACGCCTCCAGAGGAGACTGCGACCTGAACGCAGCGCCTTAGACCGCTCGGCCATCCTGACCCCTTCACTCAGTATCAATCTTCGGCTGAAAAAAAAAAAGAATATGTTTTAAAATTTACAGAAATGACCGTACCCCCATTGTGTTGCATCGGTCATACAGTGGGCAGTATCTGCCAGATTATGGCCAGATTTTCTGCCTGTCCAGCCAGCGGAGGCACAATGAATGAAGGTACCAGTTGGCCTTCTCCAGACATGCAGCAGCATAAAGCATGTCAGAAGTGGGATTTGAACCCACACCTCCAGAGGAGACTGCGACCTGAACGCAGCGCCTTAGACCGCTCGGCCATCCTGACCCCTTCACGCAATATCAATCTTCAGATGAAAAAAAAAAAAGAAAATGTTTTCAAATTTACAGAAATGACCGTACCCAAATTGTGTTGCATCTTCGTACAGTGGCCACTATCTGCCAGATTATGGCCAGATTTTCTGCCTGTCCAGCCAGCGGAGGCACAATGAATGAAGGTACCAGTTGGCCTTCTCCAGACATGCAGCAGCATAAAGCATGTCAGAAGTGGGATTTGAACCCACGCCTCCAGAGGAGACTGCGACCTTAACGCAGCGCCTTAAACCGCTCGGCCATCCTGACCTCTTCACACAGTATCAATCTTCAGATGAAAAAAAACTGAAAATGTTTTCAAATTTACAGAAATGACCGTACCCCAATTGTGTTGCATTGGTCGTACAGTGGCCAGTATCTGCCAGATTATGGCCAGATTTTCTGCCTGACTAGCCAGCCAGCGGAGGCACAATGAATGAGGGTACCAGTTGGCCTTCTCCAGACATGCAGCAGCATAAAGCATGTCAGAAGTGGGATTTGAACCCACGCCTCCAGAGGAGACTGCGACCTGAACGCAGCGCCTTAGACCGCTCGGCCATCCTGACCCCTTCACTCAGTATCAATCTTCGGCTGAAAAAAAAAAAGAATATGTTTTAAAATTTACAGAAATGACCGTACCCCCATTGTGTTGCATCGGTCATACAGTGGGCAGTATCTGCCAGATTATGGCCAGATTTTCTGCCTGTCCAGCCAGCGGAGGCACAATGAATGAAGGTACCAGTTGGCCTTCTCCAGACATGCAGCAGCATAAAGCATGTCAGAAGTGGGATTTGAACCCACACCTCCAGAGGAGACTGCGACCTGAACACAGCACCTTAGACCGCTCGGCCATCCTGACCCCTTCACGCAATATCAATCTTCAGATGAAAAAAAAAAAAGAAAATGTTTTCAAATTTACAGAAATGACCGTACCCAAATTGTGTTGCATCGTCGTACAGTGGCCACTATCTGCCAGATTATGGCCAGATTTTCTGCCTGTCCAGCCAGCGGAGGCACAATGAATGAAGGTACCAGTTGGCCTTCTCCAGACATGCAGCAGCATAAAGCATGTCAGAAGTGGGATTTGAACCCACGCCTCCAGAGGAGACTGCGACCTGAACGCAGCGCCTTAGACCGCTCGGCCATCCTGACCCCTTCACTCAGTATCAATCTTCGGCTGAAAAAAAAAAAGAATATGTTTTAAAATTTACAGAAATGACCGTACCCCCATTGTGTTGCATCGGTCATACAGTGGGCAGTATCTGCCAGATTATGGCCAGATTTTCTGCCTGTCCAGCCAGCGGAGGCACAATGAATGAAGGTACCAGTTGGCCTTCTCCAGACATGCAGCAGCATAAAGCATGTCAGAAGTGGGATTTGAACCCACACCTCCAGAGGAGACTGCGACCTGAACGCAGCGCCTTAGACCGCTCGGCCATCCTGACCCCTTCACGCAATATCAATCTTCAGATGAAAAAAAAAAAAGAAAATGTTTTCAAATTTACAGAAATGACCGTACCCAAATTGTGTTGCATCGTCGTACAGTGGCCACTATCTGCCAGATTATGGCCAGATTTTCTGCCTGTCCAGCCAGCGGAGGCACAATGAATGAAGGTACCAGTTGGCCTTCTCCAGACATGCAGCAGCATAAAGCATGTCAGAAGTGGGATTTGAACCCACGCCTCCAGAGGAGACTGCGACCTTAACGCAGCGCCTTAGACCGCTCGGCCATCCTGACCTCTTCACACAGTATCAATCTTCAGATGAAAAAAAACTGAAAATGTTTTCAAATTTACAGAAATGACCGTACCCCAATTGTGTTGCATTGGTCGTACAGTGGCCAGTATCTGCCAGATTATGGCCAGATTTTCTGCCTGACTAGCCAGCCAGCGGAGGCACAATGAATGAGGGTACCAGTTGGCCTTCTCCAGACATGCAGCAGCATAAAGCATGTCAGAAGTGGGATTTGAACCCACGCCTCCAGAGGAGACTGCGACCTGAACGCAGCGCCTTAGACCGCTCGGCCATCCTGACCCCTTCACTCAGTATCAATCTTCGGCTGAAAAAAAAAAAGAATATGTTTTAAAATTTACAGAAATGACCGTACCCCCATTGTGTTGCATCGGTCATACAGTGGGCAGTATCTGCCAGATTATGGCCAGATTTTCTGCCTGTCCAGCCAGCGGAGGCACAATGAATGAAGGTACCAGTTGGCCTTCTCCAGACATGCAGCAGCATAAAGCATGTCAGAAGTGGGATTTGAACCCACACCTCCAGAGGAGACTGCGACCTGAACACAGCACCTTAGACCGCTCGGCCATCCTGACCCCTTCACGCAATATCAATCTTCAGATGAAAAAAAAAAAAGAAAATGTTTTCAAATTTACAGAAATGACCGTACCCAAATTGTGTTGCATCGTCGTACAGTGGCCACTATCTGCCAGATTATGGCCAGATTTTCTGCCTGTCCAGCCAGCGGAGGCACAATGAATGAAGGTACCAGTTGGCCTTCTCCAGACATGCAGCAGCATAAAGCATGTCAGAAGTGGGATTTGAACCCACGCCTCCAGAGGAGACTGCGACCTGAACGCAGCGCCTTAGACCGCTCGGCCATCCTGACCCCTTCACTCAGTATCAATCTTCGGCTGAAAAAAAAAAAGAATATGTTTTAAAATTTACAGAAATGACCGTACCCCCATTGTGTTGCATCGGTCATACAGTGGGCAGTATCTGCCAGATTATGGCCAGATTTTCTGCCTGTCCAGCCAGCGGAGGCACAATGAATGAAGGTACCAGTTGGCCTTCTCCAGACATGCAGCAGCATAAAGCATGTCAGAAGTGGGATTTGAACCCACACCTCCAGAGGAGACTGCGACCTGAACGCAGCGCCTTAGACCGCTCGGCCATCCTGACCCTTTCACGCAATATCAATCTTCAGATGAAAAAAAAAAAAGAAAATGTTTTCAAATTTACAGAAATGACCGTACCCAAATTGTGTTGCATCGTCGTACAGTGGCCACTATCTGCCAGATTATGGCCAGATTTTTTGCCTGTCCAGCCAGCGGAGGCACAATGAATGAAGGTACCAGTTGGCCTTCTCCAGACATGCAGCAGCATAAAGCATGTCAGAAGTGGGATTTGAACCCACGCCTCCAGAGGAGACTGCGACCTTAACGCAGCGCCTTAGACCGCTCGGCCATCCTGACCTCTTCACACAGTATCAATCTTCAGATGAAAAAAAACTGAAAATGTTTTCAAATTTACAGAAATGACCGTACCCCAATTGTGTTGCATTGGTCGTACAGTGGCCAGTATCTGCCAGATTATGGCCAGATTTTCTGCCTGACTAGCCAGCCAGCGGAGGCACAATGAATGAGGGTACCAGTTGGCCTTCTCCAGACATGCAGCAGCATAAAGCATGTCAGAAGTGGGATTTGAACCCACGCCTCCAGAGGAGACTGTGACCTGAACGCAGCGCCTTAGACCGCTTGGCCATCCTGACCCCTTCACTCAGTATCAATCTTCGGCTGAAAAAAAAAAAGAATATGTTTTAAAATTTACAGAAATGACCGTACCCCCATTGTGTTGCATCGGTCGTACAGTGGGCAGTATCTGCCAGATTATGGCCAGATTTTCTGCCTGTCCAGCCAGCGGAGGCACAATGAATGAGGGTACCAGTTGGCCTTCTCCAGACATGCAGCAGCATAAAGCATGTCAGAAGTGGGATTTGAACCCACGCCTCCAGAGGAGACTGCGACCTGAACGCAGCGCCTTAGACCGCTCGGCCATCCTGACCCCTTCACGCAATATCAATCTTCAGATGAAAAAAAAAAAGAATATGTTTTAAAATTTACAGAAATGACCGTACCCCCATTGTGTTGCATCGGTCGTACAGTGGGCAGTATCTGCCAGATTATGGCCAGATTTTCTGCCTGTCCAGCCAGCGGAGGCACAATGAATGAAGGTACCAGTTGGCCTTCTCCAGACATGCAGCAGCATAAAGCATGTCAGAAGTGGGATTTGAACCCACGCCTCCAGAGGAGACTGCGACCTTAACGCAGCGCCTTAGACCACTCGGCCATCCTGACCTCTTCACACAGTATCAATCTTCAGATGAAAAAAAACTGAAAATGTTTTCAAATTTACAGAAATGACCGTACCCCAATTGTGTTGCATTGGTCGTACAGTGGGCAGTATCTGCCAGATTATGGCCAGATTTTCTGCCTGACTAGCCAGCCAGCGGAGGCACAATGAATGAAGGTACCAGTTGGCCTTCTCCAGACATGCAGCAGCATAAAGCATGTCAGAAGTGGGATTTGAACACACGCCTCCAGAGGAGACTGCGACCTGAACGCAGCACCTTAGACCGCTCGGCCATCCTGACCCCTTCACGCAATATCAATCTTCAGATGAAAAAAAAAAAGAAAATGTTTTCAAATTTACAGAAATGACCGTACCCAAATTGTGTTGCATCTTCGTACAGTGGCCACTATCTGCCAGATTATGGCCAGATTTTCTGCCTGTCCAGCCAGCGGAGGCACAATGAATGAAGGTACCAGTTGGCCTTCTCCAGACATGCAGCAGCATAAAGCATGTCAGAAGTGGGATTTGAACCCACGCCTCCAGAGGAGACTGCGACCTTAACGCAGCGCCTTAGACCGCTCGGCCATCCTGACCTCTTCACACAGTATCAATCTTCAGATGAAAAAAAACTGAAAATGTTTTCAAATTTACAGAAATGACCGTACCCCAATTGTGTTGCATTGGTCGTACAGTGGGCAGTATCTGCCAGATTATGGCCAGATTTTCTGCCTGACTAGCCAGCCAGCGGAGGCACAATGAATGAAGGTACCAGTTGGCCTTCTCCAGACATGCAGCAGCATAAAGCATGTCAGAAGTGGGATTTGAACACACGCCTCCAGAGGAGACTGCGACCTGAACGCAGCACCTTAGACCGCTCGGCCATCCTGACCCCTTCACGCAATATCAATCTTCAGATGAAAAAAAAAAAGAAAATGTTTTCAAATTTACAGAAATGACGGTACCCAAATTGTGTTGCATCTTCGTACAGTGGCCACTATCTGCCAGATTATGGCCAGATTTTCTGCCTGTCCAGCCAGCGGAGGCACAATGAATGAAGGTACCAGTTGGCCTTCTCCAGACATGCAGCAGCATAAAGCATGTCAGAAGTGGGATTTGAACCCACGCCTCCAGAGGAGACTGCGACCTTAACGCAGCGCCTTAGACCGCTCGGCCATCCTGACCTCTTCACACAGTATCAATCTTCAGATGAAAAAAAACTGAAAATGTTTTCAAATTTACAGAAATGACCGTACCCCAATTGTGTTGCATTGGTCGTACAGTGGCCAGTATCTGCCAGATTATGGCCAGATTTTCTGCCTGACTAGCCAGCCAGCGGAGGCACAATGAATGAGGGTACCAGTTGGCCTTCTCCAGACATGCAGCAGCATAAAGCATGTCAGAAGTGGGATTTGAACCCACGCCTCCAGAGGAGACTGCGATCTGAACGCAGCGCCTTAGACCGCTCGGCCATCCTGACCCCTTCACTCAGTATCAATCTTCGGCTGAAAAAAAAAAAGAATATGTTTTAAAATTTACAGAAATGACCGTACCCCCATTGTGTTGCATCGGTCATACAGTGGGCAGTATCTGCCAGATTATGGCCAGATTTTCTGCCTGTCCAGCCAGCGGAGGCACAATGAATGAAGGTACCAGTTGGCCTTCTCCAGACATGCAGCAGCATAAAGCATGTCAGAAGTGGGATTTGAACCCACACCTCCAGAGGAGACTGCGACCTGAACACAGCACCTTAGACCGCTCGGCCATCCTGACCCCTTCACGCAATATCAATCTTCAGATGAAAAAAAAAAAAGAAAATGTTTTCAAATTTACAGAAATGACCGTACCCAAATTGTGTTGCATCGTCGTACAGTGGCCACTATCTGCCAGATTATGGCCAGATTTTCTGCCTGTCCAGCCAGCGGAGGCACAATGAATGAAGGTACCAGTTGGCCTTCTCCAGACATGCAGCAGCATAAAGCATGTCAGAAGTGGGATTTGAACCCACGCCTCCAGAGGAGACTGCGACCTGAACGCAGCGCCTTAGACCGCTCGGCCATCCTGACCCCTTCACTCAGTATCAATCTTCGGCTGAAAAAAAAAAAGAATATGTTTTAAAATTTACAGAAATGACCGTACCCCCATTGTGTTGCATCGGTCATACAGTGGGCAGTATCTGCCAGATTATGGCCAGATTTTCTGCCTGTCCAGCCAGCGGAGGCACAATGAATGAAGGTACCAGTTGGCCTTCTCCAGACATGCAGCAGCATAAAGCATGTCAGAAGTGGGATTTGAACCCACACCTCCAGAGGAGACTGCGACCTGAACGCAGCGCCTTAGACCGCTCGGCCATCCTGACCCCTTCACGCAATATCAATCTTCAGATGAAAAAAAAAAAAGAAAATGTTTTCAAATTTACAGAAATGACCGTACCCAAATTGTGTTGCATCGTCGTACAGTGGCCACTATCTGCCAGATTATGGCCAGATTTTCTGCCTGTCCAGCCAGCGGAGGCACAATGAATGAAGGTACCAGTTGGCCTTCTCCAGACATGCAGCAGCATAAAGCATGTCAGAAGTGGGATTTGAACCCACGCCTCCAGAGGAGACTGCGACCTTAACGCAGCGCCTTAGACCGCTCGGCCATCCTGACCTCTTCACGCAGTATCAATCTTCAGATGAAAAAAAACTGAAAATGTTTTCAAATTTACAGAAATGACCGTACCCCAATTGTGTTGCATTGGTCGTACAGTGGCCAGTATCTGCCAGATTATGGCCAGATTTTCTGCCTGACTAGCCAGCCAGCGGAGGCACAATGAATGAGGGTACCAGTTGGCCTTCTCCAGACATGCAGCAGCATAAAGCATGTCAGAAGTGGGATTTGAACCCACGCCTCCAGAGGAGACTGTGACCTGAACGCAGCGCCTTAGACCGCTTGGCCATCCTGACCCCTTCACTCAGTATCAATCTTCGGCTGAAAAAAAAAAAGAATATGTTTTAAAATTTACAGAAATGACCGTACCCCCATTGTGTTGCATCGGTCGTACAGTGGGCAGTATCTGCCAGATTATGGCCAGATTTTCTGCCTGTCCAGCCAGCGGAGGCACAATGAATGAGGGTACCAGTTGGCCTTCTCCAGACATGCAGCAGCATAAAGCATGTCAGAAGTGGGATTTGAACCCACGCCTCCAGAGGAGACTGCGACCTGAACGCAGCGCCTTAGACCGCTCGGCCATCCTGACCCCTTCACGCAATATCAATCTTCAGATGAAAAAAAAAAAGAATATGTTTTAAAATTTACAGAAATGACCGTACCCCCATTGTGTTGCATCGGTCGTACAGTGGGCAGTATCTGCCAGATTATGGCCAGATTTTCTGCCTGTCCAGCCAGCGGAGGCACAATGAATGAAGGTACCAGTTGGCCTTCTCCAGACATGCAGCAGCATAAAGCATGTCAGAAGTGGGATTTGAACCCACGCCTCCAGAGGAGACTGCGACCTTAACGCAGCGCCTTAGACCACTCGGCCATCCTGACCTCTTCACACAGTATCAATCTTCAGATGAAAAAAAACTGAAAATGTTTTCAAATTTACAGAAATGACCGTACCCCAATTGTGTTGCATTGGTCGTACAGTGGGCAGTATCTGCCAGATTATGGCCAGATTTTCTGCCTGACTAGCCAGCCAGCGGAGGCACAATGAATGAAGGTACCAGTTGGCCTTCTCCAGACATGCAGCAGCATAAAGCATGTCAGAAGTGGGATTTGAACACACGCCTCCAGAGGAGACTGCGACCTGAACGCAGCACCTTAGACCGCTCGGCCATCCTGACTCCTTCACGCAATATCAATCTTCAGATGAAAAAAAAAAAGAAAATGTTTTCAAATTTACAGAAATGACCATACCCAAATTGTGTTGCATCGTCGTACAGTGGCCAGTATCTGCCAGATTATGGCCAGATTTTCTGCCTGTCCAGCCAGCGGAGGCACAATGAATGAAGGTACCAGTTGGCCTTCTCCAGACATGCAGCAGCATAAAGCATGTCAGAAGTGGGATTTGAACCCACGCCTCCAGAGGAGACTGCGACCTTAACGCAGCGCCTTAGACCGCTCGGCCATCCTGACCTCTTCACTCAGTATCAATCTTCGGCTGAAAAAAAAAAAGAATATGTTTTAAAATTTACAGAAATGACCGTACCCCCATTGTGTTGCATCGGTCATACAGTGGGCAGTATCTGCCAGATTATGGCCAGATTTTCTGCCTGTCCAGCCAGCGGAGGCACAATGAATGAAGGTACCAGTTGGCCTTCTCCAGACATGCAGCAGCATAAAGCATGTCAGAAGTGGGATTTGAACCCACACCTCCAGAGGAGACTGCGACCTGAACGCAGCGCCTTAGACCGCTCGGCCATCCTGACCCCTTCACGCAATATCAATCTTCAGATGAAAAAAAAAAAAGAAAATGTTTTCAAATTTACAGAAATGACCGTACCCAAATTGTGTTGCATCGTCGTACAGTGGCCACTATCTGCCAGATTATGGCCAGATTTTCTGCCTGTCCAGCCAGCGGAGGCACAATGAATGAAGGTACCAGTTGGCCTTCTCCAGACATGCAGCAGCATAAAGCATGTCAGAAGTGGGATTTGAACCCACGCCTCCAGAGGAGACTGCGACCTTAACGCAGCGCCTTAGACCGCTCGGCCATCCTGACCTCTTCACACAGTATCAATCTTCAGATGAAAAAAAACTGAAAATGTTTTCAAATTTACAGAAATGACCGTACCCCAATTGTGTTGCATTGGTCGTACAGTGGCCAGTATCTGCCAGATTATGGCCAGATTTTCTGCCTGACTAGCCAGCCAGCGGAGGCACAATGAATGAGGGTACCAGTTGGCCTTCTCCAGACATGCAGCAGCATAAAGCATGTCAGAAGTGGGATTTGAACCCACGCCTCCAGAGGAGACTGTGACCTGAACGCAGCGCCTTAGACCGCTTGGCCATCCTGACCCCTTCACTCAGTATCAATCTTCGGCTGAAAAAAAAAAAGAATATGTTTTAAAATTTACAGAAATGACCGTACCCCCATTGTGTTGCATCGGTCGTACAGTGGGCAGTATCTGCCAGATTATGGCCAGATTTTCTGCCTGTCCAGCCAGCGGAGGCACAATGAATGAGGGTACCAGTTGGCCTTCTCCAGACATGCAGCAGCATAAAGCATGTCAGAAGTGGGATTTGAACCCACGCCTCCAGAGGAGACTGCGACCTGAACGCAGCGCCTTAGACCGCTCGGCCATCCTGACCCCTTCACGCAATATCAATCTTCAGATGAAAAAAAAAAAGAATATGTTTTAAAATTTACAGAAATGACCGTACCCCCATTGTGTTGCATCGGTCGTACAGTGGGCAGTATCTGCCAGATTATGGCCAGATTTTCTGCCTGTCCAGCCAGCGGAGGCACAATGAATGAAGGTACCAGTTGGCCTTCTCCAGACATGCAGCAGCATAAAGCATGTCAGAAGTGGGATTTGAACCCACGCCTCCAGAGGAGACTGCGACCTTAACGCAGCGCCTTAGACCACTCGGCCATCCTGACCTCTTCACACAGTATCAATCTTCAGATGAAAAAAAACTGAAAATGTTTTCAAATTTACAGAAATGACCGTACCCCAATTGTGTTGCATTGGTCGTACAGTGGGCAGTATCTGCCAGATTATGGCCAGATTTTCTGCCTGACTAGCCAGCCAGCGGAGGCACAATGAATGAAGGTACCAGTTGGCCTTCTCCAGACATGCAGCAGCATAAAGCATGTCAGAAGTGGGATTTGAACACACGCCTCCAGAGGAGACTGCGACCTGAACGCAGCACCTTAGACCGCTCGGCCATCCTGACTCCTTCACGCAATATCAATCTTCAGATGAAAAAAAAAAAGAAAATGTTTTCAAATTTACAGAAATGACCATACCCAAATTGTGTTGCATCGTCGTACAGTGGCCAGTATCTGCCAGATTATGGCCAGATTTTCTGCCTGTCCAGCCAGCGGAGGCACAATGAATGAAGGTACCAGTTGGCCTTCTCCAGACATGCAGCAGCATAAAGCATGTCAGAAGTGGGATTTGAACCCACGCCTCCAGAGGAGACTGCGACCTTAACGCAGCGCCTTAGACCGCTCGGCCATCCTGACCTCTTCACACAGTATCAATCTTCAGATGAAAAAAAACTGAAAATGTTTTCAAATTTACAGAAATGACCGTACCCCAATTGTGTTGCATTGGTCGTACAGTGGCCAGTATCTGCCAGATTATGGCCAGATTTTCTGCCTGACTAGCCAGCCAGCGGAGGCACAATGAATGAGGGTACCAGTTGGCCTTCTCCAGACATGCAGCAGCATAAAGCATGTCAGAAGTGGGATTTGAACCCACGCCTCCAGAGGAGACTGCGACCTGAACGCAGCGCCTTAGACCGCTCGGCCATCCTGACCCCTTCACACAATATCAATCTTCAGATGAAAAGAAAAAAGGAAATGTTTTCAAATTTACAGAAATGACCGTACCCAAATTGTGTTGCATCGTCGTACAGTGGCCACTATCTGCCAGATTATGGCCAGATTTTCTGCCTGTCCAGCCAGCGGAGGCACAATGAATGAAGGTACCAGTTGGCCTTCTCCAGACATGCAGCAGCATAAAGCATGTCAGAAGTGGGATTTGAACCCACGCCTCCAGAGGAGACTGCGACCTTAACGCAGCGCCTTAGACCGCTCGGCCATCCTGACCTCTTCACACAGTATCAATCTTCAGATGAAAAAAAACTGAAAATGTTTTCAAATTTACAGAAATGACCGTACCCCAATTGTGTTGCATTGGTCGTACAGTGGCCAGTATCTGCCAGATTATGGCCAGATTTTCTGCCTGACTAGCCAGCCAGCGGAGGCACAATGAATGAGGGTACCAGTTGGCCTTCTCCAGACATGCAGCAGCATAAAGCATGTCAGAAGTGGGATTTGAACCCACGCCTCCAGAGGAGACTGTGACCTGAACGCAGCGCCTTAGACCGCTTGGCCATCCTGACCCCTTCACTCAGTATCAATCTTCGGCTGAAAAAAAAAAAGAATATGTTTTAAAATTTACAGAAATGACCGTACCCCCATTGTGTTGCATCGGTCGTACAGTGGGCAGTATCTGCCAGATTATGGCCAGATTTTCTGCCTGTCCAGCCAGCGGAGGCACAATGAATGAGGGTACCAGTTGGCCTTCTCCAGACATGCAGCAGCATAAAGCATGTCAGAAGTGGGATTTGAACCCACGCCTCCAGAGGAGACTGCGACCTGAACGCAGCGCCTTAGACCGCTCGGCCATCCTGACCCCTTCACGCAATATCAATCTTCAGATGAAAAAAAAAAAGAATATGTTTTAAAATTTACAGAAATGACCGTACCCCCATTGTGTTGCATCGGTCGTACAGTGGGCAGTATCTGCCAGATTATGGCCAGATTTTCTGCCTGTCCAGCCAGCGGAGGCACAATGAATGAAGGTACCAGTTGGCCTTCTCCAGACATGCAGCAGCATAAAGCATGTCAGAAGTGGGATTTGAACCCACGCCTCCAGAGGAGACTGCGACCTTAACGCAGCGCCTTAGACCACTCGGCCATCCTGACCTCTTCACACAGTATCAATCTTCAGATGAAAAAAAACTGAAAATGTTTTCAAATTTACAGAAATGACCGTACCCCAATTGTGTTGCATTGGTCGTACAGTGGGCAGTATCTGCCAGATTATGGCCAGATTTTCTGCCTGACTAGCCAGCCAGCGGAGGCACAATGAATGAAGGTACCAGTTGGCCTTCTCCAGACATGCAGCAGCATAAAGCATGTCAGAAGTGGGATTTGAACACACGCCTCCAGAGGAGACTGCGACCTGAACGCAGCACCTTAGACCGCTCGGCCATCCTGACCCCTTCACGCAATATCAATCTTCAGATGAAAAAAAAAAAGAAAATGTTTTCAAATTTACAGAAATGACCATACCCAAATTGTGTTGCATCGTCGTACAGTGGCCAGTATCTGCCAGATTATGGCCAGATTTTCTGCCTGTCCAGCCAGCGGAGGCACAATGAATGAAGGTACCAGTTGGCCTTCTCCAGACATGCAGCAGCATAAAGCATGTCAGAAGTGGGATTTGAACCCACGCCTCCAGAGGAGACTGCGACCTTAACGCAGCGCCTTAGACCGCTCGGCCATCCTGACCTCTTCACACAGTATCAATCTTCAGATGAAAAAAAACTGAAAATGTTTTCAAATTTACAGAAATGACCGTACCCCAATTGTGTTGCATTGGTCGTACAGTGGCCAGTATCTGCCAGATTATGGCCAGATTTTCTGCCTGACTAGCCAGCCAGCGGAGGCACAATGAATGAGGGTACCAGTTGGCCTTCTCCAGACATGCAGCAGCATAAAGCATGTCAGAAGTGGGATTTGAACCCACGCCTCCAGAGGAGACTGCGACCTGAACGCAGCGCCTTAGACCGCTCGGCCATCCTGACCCCTTCACACAATATCAATCTTCAGATGAAAAGAAAAAAGGAAATGTTTTCAAATTTACAGAAATGACCGTACCCAAATTGTGTTGCATCGTCGTACAGTGGCCACTATCTGCCAGATTATGGCCAGATTTTCTGCCTGTCCAGCCAGCGGAGGCACAATGAATGAAGGTACCAGTTGGCCTTCTCCAGACATGCAGCAGCATAAAGCATGTCAGAAGTGGGATTTGAACCCACGCCTCCAGAGGAGACTGCGACCTTAACGCAGCGCCTTAGACCGCTCGGCCATCCTGACCTCTTCACACAGTATCAATCTTCAGATGAAAAAAAACTGAAAATGTTTTCAAATTTACAGAAATGACCGTACCCCAATTGTGTTGCATTGGTCGTACAGTGGCCAGTATCTGCCAGATTATGGCCAGATTTTCTGCCTGACTAGCCAGCCAGCGGAGGCACAATGAATGAAGGTACCAGTTGGCCTTCTCCAGACATGCAGCAGCATAAAGCATGTCAGAAGTGGGATTTGAACCCACGCCTCCAGAGGAGACTGCGACCTTAACGCAGCGCCTTAGACCGCTCGGCCATCCTGACCCCTTCACGCAATATCAATCTTCAGATGAAAAAAAAAAAAGAAAATGTTTTCAAATTTACAGAAATGACCGTACCCAAATTGTGTTGCATCGTCGTACAGTGGCCACTATCTGCCAGATTATGGCCAGATTTTCTGCCTGTCCAGCCAGCGGAGGCACAATGAATGAAGGTACCAGTTGGCCTTCTCCAGACATGCAGCAGCATAAAGCATGTCAGAAGTGGGATTTGAACCCACGCCTCCAGAGGAGACTGCGACCTTAACGCAGCGCCTTAGACCGCTCGGCCATCCTGACCTCTTCACACAGTATCAATCTTCAGATGAAAAAAAACTGAAAATGTTTTAAAATTTACAGAAATGACCGTACCCCCATTGTGTTGCATCGGTCATACAGTGGGCAGTATCTGCCAGATTATGGCCAGATTTTCTGCCTGTCCAGCCAGCGGAGGCACAATGAATGAAGGTACCAGTTGGCCTTCTCCAGACATGCAGCAGCATAAAGCATGTCAGAAGTGGGATTTGAACCCACACCTCCAGAGGAGACTGCGACCTGAACGCAGCGCCTTAGACCGCTCGGCCATCCTGACCCCTTCACGCAATATCAATCTTCAGATGAAAAAAAAAAAAGAAAATGTTTTCAAATTTACAGAAATGACCGTACCCAAATTGTGTTGCATCGTCGTACAGTGGCCACTATCTGCCAGATTATGGCCAGATTTTCTGCCTGTCCAGCCAGCGGAGGCACAATGAATGAAGGTACCAGTTGGCCTTCTCCAGACATGCAGCAGCATAAAGCATGTCAGAAGTGGGATTTGAACCCACGCCTCCAGAGGAGACTGCGACCTTAACGCAGCGCCTTAGACCGCTCGGCCATCCTGACCTCTTCACACAGTATCAATCTTCAGATGAAAAAAAACTGAAAATGTTTTCAAATTTACAGAAATGACCGTACCCCAATTGTGTTGCATTGGTCGTACAGTGGCCAGTATCTGCCAGATTATGGCCAGATTTTCTGCCTGACTAGCCAGCCAGCGGAGGCACAATGAATGAGGGTACCAGTTGGCCTTCTCCAGACATGCAGCAGCATGAAGCATGTCAGAAGTGGGATTTGAACCCACGCCTCCAGAGGAGACTGTGACCTGAACGCAGCGCCTTAGACCGCTTGGCCATCCTGACCCCTTCACTCAGTATCAATCTTCGGCTGAAAAAAAAAAAGAATATGTTTTAAAATTTACAGAAATGACCGTACCCCCATTGTGTTGCATCGGTCGTACAGTGGGCAGTATCTGCCAGATTATGGCCAGATTTTCTGCCTGTCCAGCCAGCGGAGGCACAATGAATGAGGGTACCAGTTGGCCTTCTCCAGACATGCAGCAGCATAAAGCATGTCAGAAGTGGGATTTGAACCCACGCCTCCAGAGGAGACTGCGACCTGAACGCAGCGCCTTAGACCGCTCGGCCATCCTGACCCCTTCACGCAATATCAATCTTCAGATGAAAAAAAAAAAGAATATGTTTTAAAATTTACAGAAATGACCGTACCCCCATTGTGTTGCATCGGTCGTACAGTGGGCAGTATCTGCCAGATTATGGCCAGATTGTCTGCCTGTCCAGCCAGCGGAGGCACAATGAATGAAGGTACCAGTTGGCCTTCTCCAGACATGCAGCAGCATAAAGCATGTCAGAAGTGGGATTTGAACCCACGCCTCCAGAGGAGACTGCGACCTTAACGCAGCGCCTTAGACCACTCGGCCATCCTGACCTCTTCACACAGTATCAATCTTCAGATGAAAAAAAACTGAAAATGTTTTCAAATTTACAGAAATGACCGTACCCCAATTGTGTTGCATTGGTCGTACAGTGGGCAGTATCTGCCAGATTATGGCCAGATTTTCTGCCTGACTAGCCAGCCAGCGGAGGCACAATGAATGAAGGTACCAGTTGGCCTTCTCCAGACATGCAGCAGCATAAAGCATGTCAGAAGTGGGATTTGAACACACGCCTCCAGAGGAGACTGCGACCTGAACGCAGCACCTTAGACCGCTCGGCCATCCTGACCCCTTCACGCAATATCAATCTTCAGATGAAAAAAAATAAGAAAATGTTTTCAAATTTACAGAAATGACCATACCCAAATTGTGTTGCATCGTCGTACAGTGGCCAGTATCTGCCAGATTATGGCCAGATTTTCTGCCTGTCCAGCCAGCGGAGGCACAATGAATGAAGGTACCAGTTGGCCTTCTCCAGACATGCAGCAGCATAAAGCATGTCAGAAGTGGGATTTGAACCCACGCCTCCAGAGGAGACTTCGACCTTAACGCAGCGCCTTAGACCGCTCGGCCATCCTGACCTCTTCACACAGTATCAATCTTCAGATGAAAAAAAACTGAAAATGTTTTCAAATTTACAGAAATGACCGTACCCCAATTGTGTTGCATTGGTCGTACAGTGGCCAGTATCTGCCAGATTATGGCCAGATTTTCTGCCTGACTAGCCAGCCAGCGGAGGCACAATGAATGAGGGTACCAGTTGGCCTTCTCCAGACATGCAGCAGCATAAAGCATGTCAGAAGTGGGATTTGAACCCACGCCTCCAGAGGAGACTGCGACCTTAACGCAGCGCCTTAGACCGCTCGGCCATCCTGACCTCTTCACACAGTATCAATCTTCAGATGAAAAAAAACTGAAAATGTTTTCAAATTTACAGAAATGACCGTACCCCAATTGTGTTGCATTGGTCGTACAGTGGGCAGTATCTGCCAGATTATGGCCAGATTTTCTGCCTGACTAGCCAGCCAGCGGAGGCACAATGAATGAAGGTACCAGTTGGCCTTCTCCAGACATGCAGCAGCATAAAGCATGTCAGAAGTGGGATTTGAACCCACGCCTCCAGAGGAGACTGCGACCTGAACGCAGCGCCTTAGACCGCTCGGCCATCCTGCCCCCTTCACGCAATATCAATCTTCAGATGAAAAAAAAAAAGAAAATGTTTTCAAATTTACAGAAATGACCGTACCCAAATTGTGTTGCATCGTCGTACAGTGGCCACTATCTGCCAGATTATGGCCAGATTTTCTGCCTGTCCAGCCAGCGGAGGCACAATGAATGAAGGTACCAGTTGGCCTTCTCCAGACATGCAGCAGCATAAAGCATGTCAGAAGTGGGATTTGAACCCACGCCTCCAGAGGAGACTGCGACCTTAACGCAGCGCCTTAGACCGCTCGGCCATCCTGACCTCTTCACACAGTATCAATCTTCAGATGAAAAAAAACTGAAAATGTTTTCAAATTTACAGAAATGACCGTACCCCAATTGTGTTGCATTGGTCGTACAGTGGCCAGTATCTGCCAGATTATGGCCAGATTTTCTGCCTGACTAGCCAGCCAGCGGAGGCACAATGAATGAGGGTACCAGTTGGCCTTCTCCAGACATGCAGCAGCATAAAGCATGTCAGAAGTGGGATTTGAACCCACGCCTCCAGAGGAGACTGCGACCTGAACGCAGCGCCTTAGACCGCTCGGCCATCCTGACCCCTTCACTCAGTATCAATCTTCGGCTGAAAAAAAAAAAGAATATGTTTTAAAATTTACAGAAATGACCGTACCCCCATTGTGTTGCATCGGTCATACAGTGGGCAGTATCTGCCAGATTATGGCCAGATTTTCTGCCTGTCCAGCCAGCGGAGGCACAATGAATGAAGGTACCAGTTGGCCTTCTCCAGACATGCAGCAGCATAAAGCATGTCAGAAGTGGGATTTGAACCCACACCTCCAGAGGAGACTGCGACCTGAACACAGCACCTTAGACCGCTCGGCCATCCTGACCCCTTCACGCAATATCAATCTTCAGATGAAAAAAAAAAAAGAAAATGTTTTCAAATTTACAGAAATGACCGTACCCAAATTGTGTTGCATCGTCGTACAGTGGCCACTATCTGCCAGATTATGGCCAGATTTTCTGCCTGTCCAGCCAGCGGAGGCACAATGAATGAAGGTACCAGTTGGCCTTCTCCAGACATGCAGCAGCATAAAGCATGTCAGAAGTGGGATTTGAACACACGCCTCCAGAGGAGACTGCGACCTGAACGCAGCGCCTTAGACCGCTCGGCCATCCTGACCCCTTCACGCAATATCAATCTTCAGATGAAAAAAAAAAAGAAAATGTTTTCAAATTTACAGAAATGACCATACCCAAATTGTGTTGCATCGTCGTACAGTGGCCACTATCTGCCAGATTATGGCCAGATTTTCTGCCTGTCCAGCCAGCGGAGGCACAATGAATGAAGGTACCAGTTGGCCTTCTCCAGACATGCAGCAGCATAAAGCATGTCAGAAGTGGGATTTGAACCCACGCCTCCAGAGGAGACTGCGACCTTAACGCAGCGCCTTAGACCGCTCGGCCATCCTGACCTCTTCACACAGTATCAATCTTCAGATGAAAAAAAACTGAAAATGTTTTCAAATTTACAGAAATGACCGTACCCCAATTGTGTTGCATTGGTCGTACAGTGGGCAGTATCTGCCAGATTATGGCCAGATTTTCTGCCTGACTAGCCATCCAGCGGAGGCACAATGAATGAAGGTACCAGTTGGCCTTCTCCAGACATGCAGCAGCATAAAGCATGTCAGAAGTGGGATTTGAACCCACGCCTCCAGAGGAGACTGCGACCTGAACGCAGCGCCTTAGACCGCTCGGCCATCCTGCCCCCTTCACGCAATATCAATCTTCAGATGAAAAAAAAAAAGAAAATGTTTTCAAATTTACAGAAATGACCGTACCCAAATTGTGTTGCATCGTCGTACAGTGGCCACTATCTGCCAGATTATGGCCAGATTTTCTGCCTGTCCAGCCAGCGGAGGCACAATGAATGAAGGTACCAGTTGGCCTTCTCCAGACATGCAGCAGCATAAAGCATGTCAGAAGTGGGATTTGAACCCACGCCTCCAGAGGAGACTGCGACCTTAACGCAGCGCCTTAGACCGCTCGGCCATCCTGACCTCTTCACACAGTATCAATCTTGAGATGAAAAAAAACTGAAAATGTTTTCAAATTTACAGAAATGACCGTACCCCAATTGTGTTGCATTGGTCGTACAGTGGCCAGTATCTGCCAGATTATGGCCAGATTTTCTGCCTGACTAGCCAGCCAGCGGAGGCACAATGAATGAGGGTACCAGTTGGCCTTCTCCAGACATGCAGCAGCATAAAGCATGTCAGAAGTGGGATTTGAACCCACGCCTCCAGAGGAGACTGCGACCTGAACGCAGCGCCTTAGACCGCTCGGCCATCCTGACCCCTTCACTCAGTATCAATCTTCGGCTGAAAAAAAAAAAGAATATGTTTTAAAATTTACAGAAATGACCGTACCCCCATTGTGTTGCATCGGTCATACAGTGGGCAGTATCTGCCAGATTATGGCCAGATTTTCTGCCTGTCCAGCCAGCGGAGGCACAATGAATGAAGGTACCAGTTGGCCTTCTCCAGACATGCAGCAGCATAAAGCATGTCAGAAGTGGGATTTGAACCCACACCTCCAGAGGAGACTGCGACCTGAACACAGCACCTTAGACCGCTCGGCCATCCTGACCCCTTCACGCAATATCAATCTTCAGATGAAAAAAAAAAAAGAAAATGTTTTCAAATTTACAGAAATGACCGTACCCAAATTGTGTTGCATCGTCGTACAGTGGCCACTATCTGCCAGATTATGGCCAGATTTTCTGCCTGTCCAGCCAGCGGAGGCACAATGAATGAAGGTACCAGTTGGCCTTCTCCAGACATGCAGCAGCATAAAGCATGTCAGAAGTGGGATTTGAACCCACGCCTCCAGAGGAGACTGCGACCTGAACGCAGCGCCTTAGACCGCTCGGCCATCCTGACCCCTTCACTCAGTATCAATCTTCGGCTGAAAAAAAAAAAGAATATGTTTTAAAATTTACAGAAATGACCGTACCCCCATTGTGTTGCATCGGTCATACAGTGGGCAGTATCTGCCAGATTATGGCCAGATTTTCTGCCTGTCCAGCCAGCGGAGGCACAATGAATGAAGGTACCAGTTGGCCTTCTCCAGACATGCAGCAGCATAAAGCATGTCAGAAGTGGGATTTGAACCCACACCTCCAGAGGAGACTGCGACCTGAACGCAGCGCCTTAGACCGCTCGGCCATCCTGACCCCTTCACGCAATATCAATCTTCAGATGAAAAAAAAAAAAGAAAATGTTTTCAAATTTACAGAAATGACCGTACCCAAATTGTGTTGCATCGTCGTACAGTGGCCACTATCTGCCAGATTATGGCCAGATTTTCTGCCTGTCCAGCCAGCGGAGGCACAATGAATGAAGGTACCAGTTGGCCTTCTCCAGACATGCAGCAGCATAAAGCATGTCAGAAGTGGGATTTGAACCCACGCCTCCAGAGGAGACTGCGACCTTAACGCAGCGCCTTAGACCGCTCGGCCATCCTGACCTCTTCACACAGTATCAATCTTCAGATGAAAAAAAACTGAAAATGTTTTCAAATTTACAGAAATGACCGTACCCCAATTGTGTTGCATTGGTCGTACAGTGGCCAGTATCTGCCAGATTATGGCCAGATTTTCTGCCTGACTAGCCAGCCAGCGGAGGCACAATGAATGAGGGTACCAGTTGGCCTTCTCCAGACATGCAGCAGCATAAAGCATGTCAGAAGTGGGATTTGAACCCACGCCTCCAGAGGAGACTGCGACCTGAACGCAGCGCCTTAGACCGCTCGGCCATCCTGACCCCTTCACGCAATATCAATCTTCAGATGAAAAAAAAAAAGAATATGTTTTAAAATTTACAGAAATGACCGTACCCCCATTGTGTTGCATCGGTCGTACAGTGGGCAGTATCTGCCAGATTATGGCCAGATTTTCTGCCTGTCCAGCCAGCGGAGGCACAATGAATGAAGGTACCAATTGGCCTTCTTAAGACATGCAGCAGCATAAAGCATGTCAGAAGTGGGATTTGAACCCACGCCTCCAGAGGAGACTGCGACCTGAACGCAGCGCCTTAGACCGCTCGGCCATCCTGACCCCTTCACGCAATATCAATCTTCAGATGAAAAAAAAAAAGAAAATGTTTTCAAATTTACAGAAATGACCGTACCCAAATTGTGTTGCATCGTCGTACAGTGGCCAGTATCTGCCAGATTATGGCCAGATTTTCTGCCTGACTAGCCAGCCAGCGGAGGCACAATGAATGAGGGTACCAGTTGGCCTTCTCCAGACATGCAGCAGCATAAAGCATGTCAGAAGTGGGATTTGAACCCACGCCTCCAGAGGAGACTGCGACCTGAACGCAGCGCCTTAGACCGCTCGGCCATCCTGACCCCTTCACGCAATATCAATCTTCAGATGAAAAAAAAAAAGAATATGTTTTAAAATTTACAGAAATGACCGTACCCCCATTGTGTTGCATCGGTCGTACAGTGGGCAGTATCTGCCAGATTTTGGCCAGATTTTCTGCCTGTCCAGCCAGCGGAGGCACAATGAATGAAGGTACCAGTTGGCCTTCTCCAGACATGCAGCAGCATAAAGCATGTCAGAAGTGGGATTTGAACCCACGCCTCCAGAGGAGACTGCGACCTGAACGCAGCGCCTTAGACCGCTCGGCCATCCTGACCCCTTCACGCAATATCAATCTTCAGATGAAAAAAAAAAAGAAAATGTTTTCAAATTTACAGAAATGACCGTACCCAAATTGTGTTGCATCGTCGTACAGTGGGCAGTATCTGCCAGATTATGGCCAGATTTTCTGCCTGACTAGCCAGCCAGCGGAGGCACAATGAATGAAGGTACCAGTTGGCCTTCTCCAGACATGCAGCAGCATAAAGCATGTCAGAAGTGGGATTTGAACCCACGCCTCCAGAGGAGACTGCGACCTGAACGCAGCGCCTTAGACCGCTCGGCCATCCTGACCCCTTCACGCAATATCAATCTTCAGATGAAAAAAAAAAAGAAAATGTTTTCAAATTTACAGAAATGACCGTACCCAAATTGTGTTGCATCGTCGTACAGTGGCCACTATCTGCCAGATTATGGCCAGATTTTCTGCCTGTCCAGCCAGCGGAGGCACAATGAATGAAGGTACCAGTTGGCCTTCTCCAGACATGCAGCAGCATAAAGCATGTCAGAAGTGGGATTTGAACCCACGCCTCCAGAGGAGACTGCGACCTTAACGCAGCGCCTTAGACCGCTCGGCCATCCTGACCTCTTCACACAGTATCAATCTTCAGATGAAAAAAAACTGAAAATGTTTTCAAATTTACAGAAATGACCGTACCCCAATTGTGTTGCATTGGTCGTACAGTGGCCAGTATCTGCCAGATTATGGCCAGATTTTCTGCCTGACTAGCCAGCCAGAGGAGGCACAATGAATGAGGGTACCAGTTGGCCTTCTCCAGACATGCAGCAGCATAAAGCATGTCAGAAGTGGGATTTGAACCCACGCCTCCAGAGGAGACTGCGACCTGAACGCAGCGCCTTAGACCGCTCGGCCATCCTGCCCCCTTCACGCAATATCAATCTTCAGATGAAAAAAAAAAAGAAAATGTTTTCAAATTTACAGAAATGACCGTACCCAAATTGTGTTGCATCGTCGTACAGTGGCCACTATCTGCCAGATTATGGCCAGATTTTCTGCCTGTCCAGCCAGCGGAGGCACAATGAATGAAGGTACCAGTTGGCCTTCTCCAGACATGCAGCAGCATAAAGCATGTCAGAAGTGGGATTTGAACCCACGCCTCCAGAGGAGACTGCGACCTTAACGCAGCGCCTTAGACCGCTCGGCCATCCTGACCTCTTCACACAGTATCAATCTTCAGATGAAAAAAAACTGAAAATGTTTTCAAATTTACAGAAATGACCGTACCCCAATTGTGTTGCATTGGTCGTACAGTGGGCAGTATCTGCCAGATTATGGCCAGATTTTCTGCCTGACTAGCCAGCCAGCGGAGGCACAATGAATGAAGGTACCAGTTGGCCTTCTCCAGACATGCAGCAGCATAAAGCATGTCAGAAGTGGGATTTGAACCCACGCCTCCAGAGGAGACTGCGACCTGAACGCAGCGCCTTAGACCGCTCGGCCATCCTGACCCCTTCACTCAGTATCAATCTTCGGCTGAAAAAAAAAAAGAATATGTTTTAAAATTTACAGAAATGACCGTACCCCCATTGTGTTGCATCGGTCGTACAGTGGGCAGTATCTGCCAGATTATCTGCCTGTCCAGCCAGCGGAGGCACAATGAATGAAGGTACCAATTGGCCTTCTCCAGACATGCAGCAGCATAAAGCATGTCAGAAGTGGGATTTGAACCCACGCCTCCAGAGGAGACTGCGACCTTAACGCAGCGCCTTAGACCGCTCGGCCATCCTGACCCCTTCACGCAATATCAATCTTCAGATGAAAAAAAAAAAGAAAATGTTTTCAAATTTACAGAAATGACCGTACCCAAATTGTGTTGCATCGTCGTACAGTGGCCAGTATCTGCCAGATTATGGCCAGATTTTCTGCCTGACTAGCCAGCCAGCGGAGGCACAATGAATGAGGGTACCAGTTGGCCTTCTCCAGACATGCAGCAGCATAAAGCATGTCAGAAGTGGGATTTGAACCCACGCCTCCAGAGGAGACTGCGACCTGAACGCAGCGCCTTAGACCGCTCGGCCATCCTGACCCCTTCACGCAATATCAATCTTCAGATGAAAAAAAAAAAGAAAATGTTTTCAAATTTACAGAAATGACCGTACCCAAATTGTGTTGCATCGTCGTACAGTGGTCACTATCTGCCAGATTATGGCCAGATTTTCTGCCTGTCCAGCCAGCGGAGGCACAATGAATGAAGGTACCAGTTGGCCTTCTCCAGACATGCAGCAGCATAAAGCATGTCAGAAGTGGGATTTGAACCCACGCCTCCAGAAGAGACTGCGACCTTAACGCAGCGCCTTAGACCGCTCGGCCATCCTGACCTCTTCACACAGTATCAATCTTCAGATGAAAAAAAACTGAAAATGTTTTCAAATTTACAGAAATGACCGTACCCAAATTGTGTTGCATCGTCGTACAGTGGCCACTATCTGCCAGATTATGGCCAGATTTTCTGCCTGTCCAGCCAGCGGAGGCACAATGAATGAAGGTACCAGTTGGCCTTCTCCAGACATGCAGCAGCATAAAGCATGTCAGAAGTGGGATTTGAACCCACGCCTCCAGAGGAGACTGCGACCTTAACGCAGCGCCTTAGACCGCTCGGCCATCCTGACCTCTTCACACAGTATCAATCTTCAGATGAAAAAAAACTGAAAATGTTTTAAAATTTACAGAAATGACCGTACCCCCATTGTGTTGCATCGGTCGTACAGTGGGCAGTATCTGCCAGATTATGGCCAGATTTTCTGCCTGTCCAGCCAGCGGAGGCACAATGAATGAAGGTACCAATTGGCCTTCTTAAGACATGCAGCAGCATAAAGCATGTCAGAAGTGGGATTTGAACCCACGCCTCCAGAGGAGACTGCGACCTGAACGCAGCGCCTTAGACCGCTCGGCCATCCTGACCCCTTCACGCAATATCAATCTTCAGATGAAAAAAAAAAAGAAAATGTTTTCAAATTTACAGAAATGACCGTACCCAAATTGTGTTGCATCGTCGTACAGTGGCCAGTATCTGCCAGATTATGGCCAGATTTTCTGCCTGACTAGCCAGCCAGCGGAGGCACAATGAATGAGGGTACCAGTTGGCCTTCTCCAGACATGCAGCAGCATAAAGCATGTCAGAAGTGGGATTTGAACCCACGCCTCCAGAGGAGACTGCGACCTGAACGCAGCGCCTTAGACCGCTCGGCCATCCTGACCCCTTCACGCAATATCAATCTTCAGATGAAAAAAAAAAAGAATATGTTTTAAAATTTACAGAAATGACCGTACCCCCATTGTGTTGCATCGGTCGTACAGTGGGCAGTATCTGCCAGATTTTGGCCAGATTTTCTGCCTGTCCAGCCAGCGGAGGCACAATGAATGAAGGTACCAGTTGGCCTTCTCCAGACATGCAGCAGCATAAAGCATGTCAGAAGTGGGATTTGAACCCACGCCTCCAGAGGAGACTGCGACCTGAACGCAGCGCCTTAGACCGCTCGGCCATCCTGACCCCTTCACGCAATATCAATCTTCAGATGAAAAAAAAAAAGAAAATGTTTTCAAATTTACAGAAATGACCGTACCCAAATTGTGTTGCATCGTCGTACAGTGGGCAGTATCTGCCAGATTATGGCCAGATTTTCTGCCTGACTAGCCAGCCAGCGGAGGCACAATGAATGAAGGTACCAGTTGGCCTTCTCCAGACATGCAGCAGCATAAAGCATGTCAGAAGTGGGATTTGAACCCACGCCTCCAGAGGAGACTGCGACCTGAACGCAGCGCCTTAGACCGCTCGGCCATCCTGACCCCTTCACGCAATATCAATCTTCAGATGAAAAAAAAAAAGAAAATGTTTTCAAATTTACAGAAATGACCGTACCCAAATTGTGTTGCATCGTCGTACAGTGGCCACTATCTGCCAGATTATGGCCAGATTTTCTGCCTGTCCAGCCAGCGGAGGCACAATGAATGAAGGTACCAGTTGGCCTTCTCCAGACATGCAGCAGCATAAAGCATGTCAGAAGTGGGATTTGAACCCACGCCTCCAGAGGAGACTGCGACCTTAACGCAGCGCCTTAGACCGCTCGGCCATCCTGACCTCTTCACACAGTATCAATCTTCAGATGAAAAAAAACTGAAAATGTTTTCAAATTTACAGAAATGACCGTACCCCAATTGTGTTGCATTGGTCGTACAGTGGCCAGTATCTGCCAGATTATGGCCAGATTTTCTGCCTGACTAGCCAGCCAGAGGAGGCACAATGAATGAGGGTACCAGTTGGCCTTCTCCAGACATGCAGCAGCATAAAGCATGTCAGAAGTGGGATTTGAACCCACGCCTCCAGAGGAGACTGCGACCTGAACGCAGCGCCTTAGACCGCTCGGCCATCCTGCCCCCTTCACGCAATATCAATCTTCAGATGAAAAAAAAAAAGAAAATGTTTTCAAATTTACAGAAATGACCGTACCCAAATTGTGTTGCATCGTCGTACAGTGGCCACTATCTGCCAGATTATGGCCAGATTTTCTGCCTGTCCAGCCAGCGGAGGCACAATGAATGAAGGTACCAGTTGGCCTTCTCCAGACATGCAGCAGCATAAAGCATGTCAGAAGTGGGATTTGAACCCACGCCTCCAGAGGAGACTGCGACCTTAACGCAGCGCCTTAGACCGCTCGGCCATCCTGACCTCTTCACACAGTATCAATCTTCAGATGAAAAAAAACTGAAAATGTTTTCAAATTTACAGAAATGACCGTACCCCAATTGTGTTGCATTGGTCGTACAGTGGGCAGTATCTGCCAGATTATGGCCAGATTTTCTGCCTGACTAGCCAGCCAGCGGAGGCACAATGAATGAAGGTACCAGTTGGCCTTCTCCAGACATGCAGCAGCATAAAGCATGTCAGAAGTGGGATTTGAACCCACGCCTCCAGAGGAGACTGCGACCTGAACGCAGCGCCTTAGACCGCTCGGCCATCCTGACCCCTTCACTCAGTATCAATCTTCGGCTGAAAAAAAAAAAGAATATGTTTTAAAATTTACAGAAATGACCGTACCCCCATTGTGTTGCATCGGTCGTACAGTGGGCAGTATCTGCCAGATTATCTGCCTGTCCAGCCAGCGGAGGCACAATGAATGAAGGTACCAATTGGCCTTCTCCAGACATGCAGCAGCATAAAGCATGTCAGAAGTGGGATTTGAACCCACGCCTCCAGAGGAGACTGCGACCTTAACGCAGCGCCTTAGACCGCTCGGCCATCCTGACCCCTTCACGCAATATCAATCTTCAGATGAAAAAAAAAAAGAAAATGTTTTCAAATTTACAGAAATGACCGTACCCAAATTGTGTTGCATCGTCGTACAGTGGCCAGTATCTGCCAGATTATGGCCAGATTTTCTGCCTGACTAGCCAGCCAGCGGAGGCACAATGAATGAGGGTACCAGTTGGCCTTCTCCAGACATGCAGCAGCATAAAGCATGTCAGAAGTGGGATTTGAACCCACGCCTCCAGAGGAGACTGCGACCTGAACGCAGCGCCTTAGACCGCTCGGCCATCCTGACCCCTTCACGCAATATCAATCTTCAGATGAAAAAAAAAAAGAAAATGTTTTCAAATTTACAGAAATGACCGTACCCAAATTGTGTTGCATCGTCGTACAGTGGTCACTATCTGCCAGATTATGGCCAGATTTTCTGCCTGTCCAGCCAGCGGAGGCACAATGAATGAAGGTACCAGTTGGCCTTCTCCAGACATGCAGCAGCATAAAGCATGTCAGAAGTGGGATTTGAACCCACGCCTCCAGAAGAGACTGCGACCTTAACGCAGCGCCTTAGACCGCTCGGCCATCCTGACCTCTTCACACAGTATCAATCTTCAGATGAAAAAAAACTGAAAATGTTTTCAAATTTACAGAAATGACCGTACCCCAATTGTGTTGCATTGGTCGTACAGTGGCCAGTATCTGCCAGATTATGGCCAGATTTTCTGCCTGACTAGCCAGCCAGAGGAGGCACAATGAATGAGGGTACCAGTTGGCCTTCTCCAGACATGCAGCAGCATAAAGCATGTCAGAAGTGGGATTTGAACCCACGCCTCCAGAGGAGACTGCGACCTGAACGCAGCGCCTTAGACCGCTCGGCCATCCTGCCCCCTTCACGCAATATCAATCTTCAGATGAAAAAAAAAAAGAAAATGTTTTCAAATTTACAGAAATGACCGTACCCAAATTGTGTTGCATCGTCGTACAGTGGCCACTATCTGCCAGATTATGGCCAGATTTTCTGCCTGTCCAGCCAGCGGAGGCACAATGAATGAAGGTACCAGTTGGCCTTCTCCAGACATGCAGCAGCATAAAGCATGTCAGAAGTGGGATTTGAACCCACGCCTCCAGAGGAGACTGCGACCTGAACGCAGCGCCTTAGACCGCTCGGCCATCCTGACACCTTCACTCAGTATCAATCTTCGGCTGAAAAAAAAAAAGAATATGTTTTAAAATTTACAGAAATGACCGTACCCCCATTGTGTTGCATCGGTCGTACAGTGGGCAGTATCTGCCAGATTATGGCCAGATTTTCTGCCTGTCCAGCCAGCGGAGGCACAATGAATGAAGGTACCAATTGGCCTTCTCCAGACATGCAGCAGCATAAAGCATGTCAGAAGTGGGATTTGAACCCACGCCTCCAGAGGAGACTGCGACCTGAACGCAGCGCCTTAGACCGCTCGGCCATCCTGACCCCTTCACGCAATATCAATCTTCAGATGAAAAAAAAAAAGAAAATGTTTTCAAATTTACAGAAATGACCGTACCCAAATTGTGTTGCATCGTCGTACAGTGGCCAGTATCTGCCAGATTATGGCCAGATTTTCTGCCTGACTAGCCAGCCAGCGGAGGCACAATGAATGAGGGTACCAGTTGGCCTTCTCCAGACATGCAGCAGCATAAAGCATGTCAGAAGTGGGATTTGAACCCACGCCTCCAGAGGAGACTGCGACCTGAACGCAGCGCCTTAGACCGCTCGGCCATCCTGACCCCTCCACACAATATCAATCTTCAGATGAAAAAAAAAAAGAAAATGTTTTCAAATTTACAGAAATGACCGTACCCAAATTGTGTTGCATCGTCGTACAGTGGCCACTATCTGCCAGATTATGGCCAGATTTTCTGCCTGTCCAGCCAGCGGAGGCACAATGAATGAAGGTACCAGTTGGCCTTCTCCAGACATGCAGCAGCATAAAGCATGTCAGAAGTGGGATTTGAACCCACGCCTCCAGAGAAGACTGCGACCTTAACGCAGCGCCTTAGACCGCTCGGCCATCCTGACCTCTTCACACAGTATCAATCTTCAGATGAAAAAAAACTGAAAATGTTTTCAAATTTACAGAAATGACCGTACCCCAATTGTGTTGCATTGGTCGTACAGTGGCCAGTATCTGCCAGATTATGGCCAGATTTTCTGCCTGACTAGCCAGCCAGCGGAGGCACAATGAATGAGGGTACCAGTTGGCCTTCTCCAGACATGCAGCAGCATAAAGCATGTCAGAAGTGGGATTTGAACGCACGCCTCCAGAGGAGACTGTGACCTGAACGCAGCGCCTTAGACCGCTTGGCCATCCTGACCCCTTCACTCAGTATCAATCTTCGGCTGAAAAAAAAAAAGAATATGTTTTAAAATTTACAGAAATGACCGTACCCCCATTGTGTTGCATCGGTCGTACAGTGGGCAGTATCTGCCAGATTATGGCCAGATTTTCTGCCTGTCCAGCCAGCGGAGGCACAATGAATGAAGGTACCAGTTGGCCTTCTCCAGACATGCAGCAGCATAAAGCATGTCAGAAGTGGGATTTGAACCCACGCCTCCAGAGGAGACTGCGACCTGAACGCAGCGCCTTAGACCGCTCGGCCATCCTGACCCCTTCACGCAATATCAATCTTCAGATGAAAAAAAAAAAGAATATGTTTTAAAATTTACAGAAATGACCGTACCCCCATTGTGTTGCATCGGTCGTACAGTGGGCAGTATCTGCCAGATTATGGCCAGATTTTCTGCCTGTCCAGCCAGCGGAGGCACAATGAATGAAGGTACCAGTTGGCCTTCTCCAGACATGCAGCAGCATAAAGCATGTCAGAAGTGGGATTTGAACCCACGCCTCCAGAGGAGACTGCGACCTTAACGCAGCGCCTTAGACCACTCGGCCATCCTGACCTCTTCACACAGTATCAATCTTCAGATGAAAAAAAACTGAAAATGTTTTCAAATTTACAGAAATGACCGTACCCCAATTGTGTTGCATTGGTCGTACAGTGGGCAGTATCTGCCAGATTATGGCCAGATTTTCTGCCTGACTAGCCAGCCAGCGGAGGCACAATGAATGAAGGTACCAGTTGGCCTTCTCCAGACATGCAGCAGCATAAAGCATGTCAGAAGTGGGATTTGAACACACGCCTCCAGAGGAGACTGCGACCTGAACGCAGCACCTTAGACCGCTCGGCCATCCTGACCCCTTCACGCAATATCAATCTTCAGATGAAAAAAAAAAAGAAAATGTTTTCAAATTTACAGAAATGACCATACCCAAATTGTGTTGCATCGTCGTACAGTGGCCAGTATCTGCCAGATTATGGCCAGATTTTCTGCCTGTCCAGCCAGTGGAGGCACAATGAATGAAGGTACCAGTTGGCCTTCTCCAGACATGCAGCAGCATAAAGCATGTCAGAAGTGGGATTTGAACCCACGCCTCCAGAGGAGACTGCGACCTTAACGCAGCGCCTTAGACCGCTCGGCCATCCTGACCTCTTCACACAGTATCAATCTTCAGATGAAAAAAAACTGAAAATGTTTTCAAATTTACAGAAATGACCGTACCCCAATTGTGTTGCATTGGTCGTACAGTGGCCAGTATCTGCCAGATTATGGCCAGATTTTCTGCCTGACTAGCCAGCCAGCGGAGGCACAATGAATGAGGGTACCAGTTGGCCTTCTCCAGACATGCAGCAGCATAAAGCATGTCAGAAGTGGGATTTGAACCCACGCCTCCAGAGGAGACTGCGACCTGAACGCAGCGCCTTAGACCGCTCGGCCATCCTGACCCCTTCACACAATATCAATCTTCAGATGAAAAAAAAAAAGAAAATGTTTTCAAATTTACAGAAATGACCGTACCCAAATTGTGTTGCATCGTCGTACAGTGGCCACTATCTGCCAGATTATGGCCAGATTTTCTGCCTGTCCAGCCAGCGGAGGCACAATGAATGAAGGTACCAGTTGGCCTTCTCCAGACATGCAGCAGCATAAAGCATGTCAGAAGTGGGATTTGAACCCACGCCTCCAGAGGAGACTGCGACCTTAACGCAGCGCCTTAGACCGCTCGGCCATCCTGACCTCTTCACACAGTATCAATCTTCAGATGAAAAAAAACTGAAAATGTTTTCAAATTTACAGAAATGACCGTACCCCAATTGTGTTGCATTGGTCGTACAGTGGGCAGTATCTGCCAGATTATGGCCAGATTTTCTGCCTGACTAGCCAGCCAGCGGAGGCACAATGAATGAAGGTACCAGTTGGCCTTCTCCAGACATGCAGCAGCATAAAGCATGTCAGAAGTGGGATTTGAACACACGCCTCCAGAGGAGACTGCGACCTGAACGCAGCGCCTTAGACCGCTCGGCCATCCTGACCCCTTCACGCAATATCAATCTTCAGATGAAAAAAAAAAAGAAAATGTTTTCAAATTTACAGAAATGACCATACCCAAATTGTGTTGCATCGTCGTACAGTGGCCACTATCTGCCAGATTATGGCCAGATTTTCTGCCTGTCCAGCCAGCGGAGGCACAATGAATGAAGGTACCAGTTGGCCTTCTCCAGACATGCAGCAGCATAAAGCATGTCAGAAGTGGGATTTGAACCCACGCCTCCAGAGGAGACTGCGACCTTAACGCAGCGCCTTAGACCGCTCGGCCATCCTGACCTCTTCACACAGTATCAATCTTCAGATGAAAAAAAACTGAAAATGTTTTCAAATTTACAGAAATGACCGTACCCCAATTGTGTTGCATTGGTCGTACAGTGGGCAGTATCTGCCAGATTATGGCCAGATTTTCTGCCTGACTAGCCAGCCAGCGGAGGCACAATGAATGAAGGTACCAGTTGGCCTTCTCCAGACATGCAGCAGCATAAAGCATGTCAGAAGTGGGATTTGAACCCACGCCTCCAGAGGAGACTGCGACCTGAACGCAGCGCCTTAGACCGCTCGGCCATCCTGCCCCCTTCACGCAATATCAATCTTCAGATGAAAAAAAAAAAGAAAATGTTTTCAAATTTACAGAAATGACCGTACCCAAATTGTGTTGCATCGTCCTACAGTGGCCACTATCTGCCAGATTATGGCCAGATTTTCTGCCTGTCCAGCCAGCGGAGGCACAATGAATGAAGGTACCAGTTGGCCTTCTCCAGACATGCAGCAGCATAAAGCATGTCAGAAGTGGGATTTGAACCCACGCCTCCAGAGGAGACTGCGACCTGAACGCAGCGCCTTAGACCGCTCGGCCATCCTGACCCCTTCACTCAGTATCAATCTTCGGCTGAAAAAAAAAAAGAATATGTTTTAAAATTTACAGAAATGACCGTACCCCCATTGTGTTGCATCGGTCGTACAGTGGGCAGTATCTGCCAGATTATGGCCAGATTTTCTGCCTGTCCAGCCAGCGGAGGCACAATGAATGAAGGTACCAATTGGCCTTCTCCAGACATGCAGCAGCATAAAGCATGTCAGAAGTGGGATTTGAACCCACGCCTCCAGAGGAGACTGCGACCTGAACGCAGCGCCTTAGACCGCTCGGCCATCCTGACCCCTTCACGCAATATCAATCTTCAGATGAAAAAAAAAAAGAAAATGTTTTCAAATTTACAGAAATGACCGTACCCAAATTGTGTTGCATCGTCGTACAGTGGCCAGTATCTGCCAGATTATGGCCAGATTTTCTGCCTGACTAGCCAGCCAGCGGAGGCACAATGAATGAGGGTACCAGTTGGCCTTCTCCAGACATGCAGCAGCATAAAGCATGTCAGAAGTGGGATTTGAACCCACGCCTCCAGAGGAGACTGCGACCTGAACGCAGCGCCTTAGACCGCTCGGCCATCCTGACCCCTTCACGCAATATCAATCTTCAGATGAAAAAAAAAAAGAATATGTTTTAAAATTTACAGAAATGACCGTACCCCCATTGTGTTGCATCGGTCGTACAGTGGGCAGTATCTGCCAGATTATGGCCAGATTTTCTGCCTGTCCAGCCAGCGGAGGCACAATGAATGAAGGTACCAGATGGCCTTCTCCAGACATGCAGCAGCATAAAGCATGTCAGAAGTGGGATTTGAACCCACGCCTCCAGAGGAGACTGCGACCTTAACGCAGCGCCTTAGACCGCTCGGCCATCCTGACCTCTTCACACAGTATCAATCTTCAGATGAAAAAAAACTGAAAATGTTTTCAAATTTACAGAAATGACCGTACCCCAATTGTGTTGCATTGGTCGTACAGTGGGCAGTATCTGCCAGATTATGGCCAGATTTTCTGCCTGACTAGCCAGCCAGCGGAGGCACAATGAATGAAGGTACCAGTTGGCCTTCTCCAGACATGCAGCAGCATAAAGCATGTCAGAAGTGGGATTTGAACCCACGCCTCCAGAGGAGACTGCGACCTGAACGCAGCGCCTTAGACCGCTCGGCCATCCTGACCCCTTCACGCAATATCAATCTTCAGATGAAAAAAAAAAAGAAAATGTTTTCAAATTTACAGAAATGACCGTACCCAAATTGTGTTGCATCGTCGTACAGTGGCCACAATCTGCCAGATTATGGCCAGATTTTCTGCCTGACTAGCCAGCCAGCGGAGGCACAATGAATGAAGGTACCAGTTGGCCTTCTCCAGACATGCAGCAGCATAAAGCATGTCAGAAGTGGGATTTGAACCCACGCCTCCAGAGGAGACTGCGACCTGAACGCAGCGCCTTAGACCGCTCGGCCATCCTGACCCCTTCACTCAGTATCAATCTTCGGCTGAAAAAAAAAAAGAATATGTTTTAAAATTTACAGAAATGACCGTACCCCCATTGTGTTGCATCGGTCGTACAGTGGGCAGTATCTGCCAGATTATGGCCAGATTTTCTGCCTGTCCAGCCAGCGGAGGCACAATGAATGAAGGTACCAATTGGCCTTCTCCAGACATGCAGCAGCATAAAGCATGTCAGAAGTGGGATTTGAACCCACGCCTCCAGAGGAGACTGCGACCTGAACGCAGCGCCTTAGACCGCTCGGCCATCCTGACCCCTTCACGCAATATCAATCTTCAGATGAAAAAAAAAAAGAAAATGTTTTCAAATTTACAGAAATGACCGTACCCAAATTGTGTTGCATCGTCGTACAGTGGCCAGTATCTGCCAGATTATGGCCAGATTTTCTGCCTGACTAGCCAGCCAGCGGAGGCACAATGAATGAGGGTACCAGTTGGCCTTCTCCAGACATGCAGCAGCATAAAGCATGTCAGAAGTGGGATTTGAACCCACGCCTCCAGAGGAGACTGCGACCTGAACGCAGCGCCTTAGACCGCTCGGCCATCCTGACCCCTTCACGCAATATCAATCTTCAGATGAAAAAAAAAAAGAATATGTTTTAAAATTTACAGAAATGACCGTACCCCCATTGTGTTGCATCGGTCGTACAGTGGGCAGTATCTGCCAGATTATGGCCAGATTTTCTGCCTGTCCAGCCAGCGGAGGCACAATGAATGAAGGTACCAATTGGCCTTCTCCAGACATGCAGCAGCATAAAGCATGTCAGAAGTGGGATTTGAACCCACGCCTCCAGAGGAGACTGCGACCTGAACGCAGCGCCTTAGACCGCTCGGCCATCCTGACCCCTTCACGCAATATCAATCTTCAGATGAAAAAAAAAAAGAAAATGTTTTCAAATTTACAGAAATGACCGTACCCAAATTGTGTTGCATCGTCGTACAGTGGCCAGTATCTGCCAGATTATGGCCAGATTTTCTGCCTGACTAGCCAGCCAGCGGAGGCACAATGAATGAGGGTACCAGTTGGCCTTCTCCAGACATGCAGCAGCATAAAGCATGTCAGAAGTGGGATTTGAACCCACGCCTCCAGAGGAGACTGCGACCTTAACGCAGCGCCTTAGACCGCTCGGCCATCCTGACCTCTTCACACAGTATCAATCTTCAGATGAAAAAAAACTGAAAATGTTTTCAAATTTACAGAAATGACCGTACCCCAATTGTGTTGCATTGGTCGTACAGTGGGCAGTATCTGCCAGATTATGGCCAGATTTTCTGCCTGACTAGCCAGCCAGCGGAGGCACAATGAATGAAGGTACCAGTTGGCCTTCTCCAGACATGCAGCAGCATAAAGCATGTCAGAAGTGGGATTTGAACCCACGCCTCCAGAGGAGACTGCGACCTGAACGCAGCGCCTTAGACCGCTCGGCCATCCTGACCCCTTCACGCAATATCAATCTTCAGATGAAAAAAAAAAAGAAAATGTTTTCAAATTTACAGAAATGACCGTACCCAAATTGTGTTGCATCGTCGTACAGTGGCCACTATCTGCCAGATTATGGCCAGATTTTCTGCCTGACTAGCCAGCCAGCGGAGGCACAATGAATGAAGGTACCAGTTGGCCTTCTCCAGACATGCAGCAGCATAAAGCATGTCAGAAGTGGGATTTGAACCCACGCCTCCAGAGGAGACTGCGACCTGAACGCAGCGCCTTAGACCGCTCGGCCATCCTGACCCCTTCACTCAGTATCAATCTTCGGCTGAAAAAAAAAAAGAATATGTTTTAAAATTTACAGAAATGACCGTACCCCCATTGTGTTGCATCGGTCGTACAGTGGGCAGTATCTGCCAGATTATGGCCAGATTTTCTGCCTGTCCAGCCAGCGGAGGCACAATGAATGAAGGTGCCAATTGGCCTTCTCCAGACATGCAGCAGCATAAAGCATGTCAGAAGTGGGATTTGAACCCACGCCTCCAGAGGAGACTGCGACCTGAACGCAGCGCCTTAGACCGCTCGGCCATCCTGACCCCTTCACGCAATATCAATCTTCAGATGAAAAAAAAAAAGAAAATGTTTTCAAATTTACAGAAATGACCGTACCCAAATTGTGTTGCATCGTCGTACAGTGGCCAGTATCTGCCAGATTATGGCCAGATTTTCTGCCTGACTAGCCAGCCAGCGGAGGCACAATGAATGAGGGTACCAGTTGGCCTTCTCCAGACATGCAGCAGCATAAAGCATGTCAGAAGTGGGATTTGAACCCACGCCTCCAGAGGAGACTGCGACCTGAACGCAGCGCCTTAGACCGCTCGGCCATCCTGACCCCTTCACGCAATATCAATCTTCAGATGAAAAAAAAAAAGAATATGTTTTAAAATTTACAGAAATGACCGTACCCCCATTGTGTTGCATCGGTCGTACAGTGGGCAGTATCTGCCAGATTATGGCCAGATTTTCTGCCTGTCCAGCCAGCGGAGGCACAATGAATGAAGGTACCAATTGGCCTTCTCCAGACATGCAGCAGCATAAAGCATGTCAGAAGTGGGATTTGAACCCACGCCTCCAGAGGAGACTGCGACCTGAACGCAGCGCCTTAGACCGCTCGGCCATCCTGACCCCTTCACGCAATATCAATCTTCAGATGAAAAAAAAAAAGAAAATGTTTTCAAATTTACAGAAATGACCGTACCCAAATTGTGTTGCATCGTCGTACAGTGGCCAGTATCTGCCAGATTATGGCCAGATTTTCTGCCTGACTAGCCAGCCAGCGGAGGCACAATGAATGAGGGTACCAGTTGGCCTTCTCCAGACATGCAGCAGCATAAAGCATGTCAGAAGTGGGATTTGAACCCACGCCTCCAGAGGAGACTGCGACCTGAACGCAGCGCCTTAGACCGCTCGGCCATCCTGACCCCTTCACGCAATATCAATCTTCAGATGAAAAAAAAAAAGAATATGTTTTAAAATTTACAGAAATGACCGTACCCCCATTGTGTTGCATCGGTCGTACAGTGGGCAGTATCTGCCAGATTATGGCCAGATTTTCTGCCTGTCCAGCCAGCGGAGGCACAATGAATGAAGGTACCAGTTGGCCTTCTCCAGACATGCAGCAGCATAAAGCATGTCAGAAGTGGGATTTGAACCCACGCCTCCAGAGGAGACTGCGACCTTAACGCAGCGCCTTAGACCGCTCGGCCATCCTGACCTCTTCACACAGTATCAATCTTCAGATGAAAAAAAACTGAAAATGTTTTCAAATTTACAGAAATGACCGTACCCCAATTGTGTTGCATTGGTCGTACAGTGGGCAGTATCTGCCAGATTATGGCCAGATTTTCTGCCTGACTAGCCAGCCAGCGGAGGCACAATGAATGAAGGTACCAGTTGGCCTTCTCCAGACATGCAGCAGCATAAAGCATGTCAGAAGTGGGATTTGAACCCACGCCTCCAGAGGAGACTGCGACCTGAACGCAGCGCCTTAGACCGCTCGGCCATCCTGACCCCTTCACGCAATATCAATCTTCAGATGAAAAAAAAAAAGAAAATGTTTTCAAATTTACAGAAATGACCGTACCCAAATTGTGTTGCATCGTCGTACAGTGGCCACTATCTGCCAGATTATGGCCAGATTTTCTGCCTGTCCAGCCAGCGGAGGCACAATGAATGAAGGTACCAGTTGGCCTTCTCCAGACATGCAGCAGCATAAAGCATGTCAGAAGTGGGATTTGAACCCACGCCTCCAGAGGAGACTGCGACCTTAACGCAGCGCCTTAGACCGCTCGGCCATCCTGACCTCTTCACACAGTATCAATCTTCAGATGAAAAAAAACTGAAAATGTTTTCAAATTTACAGAAATGACCGTACCCCAATTGTGTTGCATTGGTCGTACAGTGGGCAGTATCTGCCAGATTATGGCCAGATTTTCTGCCTGACTAGCCAGCCAGCGGAGGCACAATGAATGAAGGTACCAGTTGGCCTTCTCCAGACATGCAGCAGCATAAAGCATGTCAGAAGTGGGATTTGAACCCACGCCTCCAGAGGAGACTGCGACCTGAACGCAGCGCCTTAGACCGCTCGGCCATCCTGACCCCTTCACGCAATATCAATCTTCAGATGAAAAAAAAAAAGAAAATGTTTTCAAATTTACAGAAATGACCGTACCCAAATTGTGTTGCATCGTCGTACAGTGGCCAGTATCTGCCAGATTATGGCCAGATTTTCTGCCTGACTAGCCAGCCAGCGGAGGCACAATGAATGAGGGTACCAGTTGGCCTTCTCCAGACATGCAGCAGCATAAAGCATGTCAGAAGTGGGATTTGAACCCACGCCTCCAGAGGAGACTGCGACCTGAACGCAGCGCCTTAGACCGCTCGGCCATCCTGACCCCTTCACGCAATATCAATCTTCAGATGAAAAAAAAAAAGAATATGTTTTAAAATTTACAGAAATGACCGTACCCCCATTGTGTTGCATCGGTCGTACAGTGGGCAGTATCTGCCAGATTTTGGCCAGATTTTCTGCCTGTCCAGCCAGCGGAGGCACAATGAATGAAGGTACCAGTTGGCCTTCTCCAGACATGCAGCAGCATAAAGCATGTCAGAAGTGGGATTTGAACCCACGCCTCCAGAGGTGACTGCGACCTTAACGCAGCGCCTTAGACCGCTCGGCCATCCTGACCTCTTCACACAGTATCAATCTTCAGATGAAAAAAAACTGAAAATGTTTTCAAATTTACAGGAATGACCGTACCCCAATTGTGTTGCATTGGTCGTACAGTGGGCAGTATCTGCCAGATTATGGCCAGATTTTCTGCCTGACTAGCCAGCCAGAGGAGGCACAATGAATGAGGGTACCAGTTGGCCTTCTCCAGACATGCAGCAGCATAAAGCATGTCAGAAGTGGGATTTGAACCCACGCCTCCAGAGGAGACTGCGACCTGAACGCAGCGCCTTAGACCGCTCGGCCATCCTGCCCCCTTCACGCAATATCAATCTTCAGATGAAAAAAAAAAAGAAAATGTTTTCAAATTTACAGAAATGACCGTACCCAAATTGTGTTGCATCGTCGTACAGTGGCCACTATCTGCCAGATTATGGCCAGATTTTCTGCCTGTCCAGCCAGCGGAGGCACAATGAATGAAGGTACCAGTTGGCCTTCTCCAGACATGCAGCAGCATAAAGCATGTCAGAAGTGGGATTTGAACCCACGCCTCCAGAGGAGACTGCGACCTTAACGCAGCGCCTTAGACCGCTCGGCCATCCTGACCTCTTCACACAGTATCAATCTTCAGATGAAAAAAAACTGAAAATGTTTTCAAATTTACAGAAATGACCGTACCCCAATTGTGTTGCATTGGTCGTACAGTGGGCAGTATCTGCCAGATTATGGCCAGATTATCTGCCTGACTAGCCAGCCAGCGGAGGCACAATGAATGAAGGTACCAGTTGGCCTTCTCCAGACATGCAGCAGCATAAAGCATGTCAGAAGTGGGATTTGAACCCACTCCTCCAGAGGAGACTGCGACCTGAACGCAGCGCCTTAGACCGCTCGGCCATCCTGACCCCTTCACTCAGTATCAATCTTCGGCTGAAAAAAAAAAAGAATATGTTTTAAAATTTACAGAAATGACCGTACCCCCATTGTGTTGCATCGGTCGTACAGTGGGCAGTATCTGCCAGATTATCTGCCTGTCTAGCCAGCGGAGGCACAATGAATGAAGGTACCAATTGGCCTTCTCCAGACATGCAGCAGCATAAAGCATGTCAGAAGTGGGATTTGAACCCACGCCTCCAGAGGAGACTGCGACCTTAACGCAGCGCCTTAGACCGCTCGGCCATCCTGACCCCTTCACGCAATATCAATCTTCAGATGAAAAAAAAAAAGAAAATGTTTTCAAATTTACAGAAATGACCGTACCCAAATTGTGTTGCATCGTCGTACAGTGGCCAGTATCTGCCAGATTATGGCCAGATTTTCTGCCTGACTAGCCAGCCAGCGGAGGCACAATGAATGAGGGTACCAGTTGGCCTTCTCCAGACATGCAGCAGCATAAAGCATGTCAGAAGTGGGATTTGAACCTACGCCTCCAGAGGAGACTGCGACCTGAACGCAGCGCCTTAGACCGCTCGGCCATCCTTACCCCTTCACGCAATATCAATCTTCAGATGAAAAAAAAAAAGAAAATGTTTTCAAATTTACAGAAATGACCGTACCCAAATTGTGTTGCATCGTCGTACAGTGGTCACTATCTGCCAGATTATGGCCAGATTTTCTGCCTGTCCAGCCAGCGGAGGCACAATGAATGAAGGTACCAGTTGGCCTTCTCCAGACATGCAGCAGCATAAAGCATGTCAGAAGTGGGATTTGAACCCACGCCTCCAGAAGAGACTGCGACCTTAACGCAGCGCCTTAGACCGCTCGGCCATCCTGACCTCTTCACACAGTATCAATCTTCAGATGAAAAAAAACTGAAAATGTTTTCAAATTTACAGAAATGACCGTACCCCAATTGTGTTGCATTGGTCGTACAGTGGCCAGTATCTGCCAGATTATGGCCAGATTTTCTGCCTGACTAGCCAGCCAGAGGAGGCACAATGAATGAGGGTACCAGTTGGCCTTCTCCAGACATGCAGCAGCATAAAGCATGTCAGAAGTGGGATTTGAACCCACGCCTCCAGAGGAGACTGCGACCTGAACGCAGCGCCTTAGACCGCTCGGCCATCCTGACCCCTTCACGCAATATCAATCTTCAGATGAAAAAAAAAAAGAAAATGTTTTCAAATTTACAGAAATGACCGTACCCAAATTGTGTTGCATCGTCGTACAGTGGCCACTATCTGCCAGATTATGGCCAGATTTTCTGCCTGTCCAGCCAGCGGAGGCACAATGAATGAAGGTACCAGTTGGCCTTCTCCAGACATGCAGCAGCATAAAGCATGTCAGAAGTGGGATTTGAACCCACGCCTCCAGAGGAGACTGCGACCTTAACGCAGCGCCTTAGACCGCTCGGCCATCCTGACCTCTTCACACAGTATCAATCTTCAGATGAAAAAAAACTGAAAATGTTTTCAAATTTACAGAAATGACCGTACCCCAATTGTGTTGCATTGGTCGTACAGTGGCCAGTATCTGCCAGATTATGGCCAGATTTTCTGCCTGACTAGCCAGCCAGAGGAGGCACAATGAATGAGGGTACCAGTTGGCCTTCTCCAGACATGCAGCAGCATAAAGCATGTCAGAAGTGGGATTTGAACCCACGCCTCCAGAGGAGACTGCGACCTGAACGCAGCGCCTTAGACCGCTCGGCCATCCTGCCCCCTTCACGCAATATCAATCTTCAGATGAAAAAAAAAAAGAAAATGTTTTCAAATTTACAGAAATGACCGTACCCAAATTGTGTTGCATCGTCGTACAGTGGCCACTATCTGCCAGATTATGGCCAGATTTTCTGCCTGTCCAGCCAGCGGAGGCACAATGAATGAAGGTACCAGTTGGCCTTCTCCAGACATGCAGCAGCATAAAGCATGTCAGAAGTGGGATTTGAACCCACGCCTCCAGAGGAGACTGCGACCTTAACGCAGCGCCTTAGACCGCTCGGCCATCCTGACCTCTTCACACAGTATCAATCTTCAGATGAAAAAAAACTGAAAATGTTTTCAAATTTACAGAAATGACCGTACCCCAATTGTGTTGCATTGGTCGTACAGTGGGCAGTATCTGCCAGATTATGGCCAGATTTTCTGCCTGACTAGCCAGCCAGCGGAGGCACAATGAATGAAGGTTCCAGTTGGCCTTCTCCAGACATGCAGCAGCAAAAAGCATGTCAGAAGTGGGATTTGAACCCACGCCTCCAGAGGAGACTGCGACCTGAACGCAGCGCCTTAGACCGCTCGGCCATCCTGACCCCTTCACTCAGTATCAATCTTCGGCTGAAAAAAAAAAAGAATATGTTTTAAAATTTACAGAAATGACCGTACCCCCATTGTGTTGCATCGGTCGTACAGTGGGCAGTATCTGCCAGATTATGGCCAGATTTTCTGCCTGTCCAGCCAGCGGAGGCACAATGAATGAAGGTACCAATTGGCCTTCTCCAGACATGCAGCAGCATAAAGCATGTCAGAAGTGGGATTTGAACCCACGCCTCCAGAGGAGACTGCGACCTGAACGCAGCGCCTTAGACCGCTCGGCCATCCTGACCCCTTCACTCAATATCAATCTTCAGATGAAAAAAAAAAAGAAAATGTTTTCAAATTTACAGAAATGACCGTACCCAAATTGTGTTGCATCGTCGTACAGTGGCCAGTATCTGCCAGATTATGGCCAGATTTTCTGCCTGACTAGCCAGCCAGCGGAGGCACAATGAATGAGGGTACCAGTTGGCCTTCTCCAGACATGCAGCAGCATAAAGCATGTCAGAAGTGGGATTTGAACCCACGCCTCCAGAGGAGACTGCGACCTGAACGCAGCGCCTTAGACCGCTCGGCCATCCTGACCCCTTCACGCAATATCAATCTTCAGATGAAAAAAAAAAAGAAAATGTTTTCAAATTTTCAGAAATGACCGTACGCAAATTGTGTTGCATCGTCGTACAGTGGTCACTATCTGCCAGATTTTGGCCAGATTTTCTGCCTGTCCAGCCAGCGGAGGCACAATGAATGAAGGTACCAGTTGGCCTTCTCCAGACATGCAGCAGCATAAAGCATGTCAGAAGTGGGATTTGAACCCACGCCTCCAGAGGAGACTGCGACCTTAACGCAGCGCCTTAGACCGCTCGGCCATCCTGACCTCTTCACACAGTATCAATCTTCAGATGAAAAAAAACTGAAAATGTTTTCAAATTTACAGAAATGACCGTACCCCAATTGTGTTGCATTGGTCGTACAGTGGGCAGTATCTGCCAGATTATGGCCAGATTTTCTGCCTGACTAGCCAGCCAGCGGAGGCACAATGAATGAAGGTACCAGTTGGCCTTCTCCAGACATGCAGCAGCATAAAGCATGTCAGAAGTGGGATTTGAACCCACGCCTCCAGAGGAGACTGCGACCTGAACGCAGCGCCTTAGACCGCTCGGCCATCCTGACCCCTTCACGCAATATCAATCTTCAGATGAAAAAAAAGAAAGAAAATGTTTTCAAATTTACAGAAATGACCGTACCCAAATTGTGTTGCATCGTCGTACAGTGGCCACTATCTGCCAGATTATGGCCAGATTTTCTGCCTGTCCAGCCAGCGGAGGCACAATGAATGAAGGTACCAGTTGGCCTTCTCCAGACATGCAGCAGCATAAAGCATGTCAGAAGTGGGATTTGAACCCACGCCTCCAGAGGAGACTGCGACCTTAACGCAGCGCCTTAGACCGCTCGGCCATCCTGACCTCTTCACACAGTATCAATCTTCAGATGAAAAAAAACTGAAAATGTTTTCAAATTTACAGAAATGACCGTACCCCAATTGTGTTGCATTGGTCGTACAGTGGCCAGTATCTGCCAGATTATGGCCAGATTTTCTGCCTGACTAGCCAGCCAGAGGAGGCACAATGAATGAGGGTACCAGTTGGCCTTCTCCAGACATGCAGCAGCATAAAGCATGTCAGAAGTGGGATTTGAACCCACGCCTCCAGAGGAGACTGCGACCTGAACGCAGCGCCTTAGACCGCTCGGCCATCCTGCCCCCTTCACGCAATATCAATCTTCAGATGAAAAAAAAAAAGAAAATGTTTTCAAATTTACAGAAATGACCGTACCCAAATTGTGTTGCATCGTCGTACAGTGGCCAGTATCTGCCAGATTATGGCCAGATTTTCTGCCTGACTAGCCAGCCAGCGGAGGCACAATGAATGAGGGTACCAGTTGGCCTTCTCCAGACATGCAGCAGCATAAAGCATGTCAGAAGTGGGATTTGAACCCACGCCTCCAGAGGAGACTGCGACCTGAACGCAGCGCCTTAGACCGCTCGGCCATCCTGACCCCTTCACGCAATATCAATCTTCAGATGAAAAAAAAAAAGAAAATGTTTTCAAATTTTCAGAAATGACCGTACGCAAATTGTGTTGCATCGTCGTACAGTGGTCACTATCTGCCAGATTTTGGCCAGATTTTCTGCCTGTCCAGCCAGCGGAGGCACAATGAATGAAGGTACCAGTTGGCCTTCTCCAGACATGCAGCAGCATAAAGCATGTCAGAAGTGGGATTTGAACCCACGCCTCCAGAGGAGACTGCGACCTTAACGCAGCGCCTTAGACCGCTCGGCCATCCTGACCTCTTCACACAGTATCAATCTTCAGATGAAAAAAAACTGAAAATGTTTTCAAATTTACAGAAATGACCGTACCCCAATTGTGTTGCATTGGTCGTACAGTGGGCAGTATCTGCCAGATTATGGCCAGATTTTCTGCCTGACTAGCCAGCCAGCGGAGGCACAATGAATGAAGGTACCAGTTGGCCTTCTCCAGACATGCAGCAGCATAAAGCATGTCAGAAGTGGGATTTGAACCCACGCCTCCAGAGGAGACTGCGACCTGAACGCAGCGCCTTAGACCGCTCGGCCATCCTGCCCCCTTCACGCAATATCAATCTTCAGATGAAAAAAAAAAAGAAAATGTTTTCAAATTTACAGAAATGACCGTACCCAAATTGTGTTGCATCGTCGTACAGTGGCCACTATCTGCCAGATTATGGCCAGATTTTCTGCCTGTCCAGCCAGCGGAGGCACAATGAATGAAGGTACCAGTTGGCCTTCTCCAGACATGCAGCAGCATAAAGCATGTCAGAAGTGGGATTTGAACCCACGCCTCCAGAGGAGACTGCGACCTTAACGCAGCGCCTTAGACCGCTCGGCCATCCTGACCTCTTCACACAGTATCAATCTTCAGATGAAAAAAAACTGAAAATGTTTTCAAATTTACAGAAATGACCGTACCCCAATTGTGTTGCATTGGTCGTACAGTGGGCAGTATCTGCCAGATTATGGCCAGATTTTCTGCCTGACTAGCCAGCCAGCGGAGGCACAATGAATGAAGGTTCCAGTTGGCCTTCTCCAGACATGCAGCAGCAAAAAGCATGTCAGAAGTGGGATTTGAACCCACGCCTCCAGAGGAGACTGCGACCTGAACGCAGCGCCTTAGACCGCTCGGCCATCCTGACCCCTTCACTCAGTATCAATCTTCGGCTGAAAAAAAAAAAGAATATGTTTTAAAATTTACAGAAATGACCGTACCCCCATTGTGTTGCATCGGTCGTACAGTGGGCAGTATCTGCCAGATTATGGCCAGATTTTCTGCCTGTCCAGCCAGCGGAGGCACAATGAATGAAGGTACCAATTGGCCTTCTCCAGACATGCAGCAGCATAAAGCATGTCAGAAGTGGGATTTGAACCCACGCCTCCAGAGGAGACTGCGACCTGAACGCAGCGCCTTAGACCGCTCGGCCATCCTGACCCCTTCACGCAATATCAATCTTCAGATGAAAAAAAAAAAGAAAATGTTTTCAAATTTACAGAAATGACCGTACCCAAATTGTGTTGCATCGTCGTACAGTGGCCAGTATCTGCCAGATTATGGCCAGATTTTCTGCCTGACTAGCCAGCCAGCGGAGGCACAATGAATGAGGGTACCAGTTGGCCTTCTCCAGACATGCAGCAGCATAAAGCATGTCAGAAGTGGGATTTGAACCCACGCCTCCAGAGGAGACTGCGACCTGAACGCAGCGCCTTAGACCGCTCGGCCATCCTGACCCCTTCACGCAATATCAATCTTCAGATGAAAAAAAAAAAGAAAATGTTTTCAAATTTTCAGAAATGACCGTACGCAAATTGTGTTGCATCGTCGTACAGTGGTCACTATCGGCCAGATTATGGCCAGATTTTCTGCCTGTCCAGCCAGCGGAGGCACAATGAATGAAGGTACCAGTTGGCCTTCTCCAGACATGCAGCAGCATAAAGCATGTCAGAAGTGGGATTTGAACCCACGCCTCCAGAAGAGACTGCGACCTTAACGCAGCGCCTTAGACCGCTCAGCCATCCTGACCTCTTCACACAGTATCAATCTTCAGATGAAAAAAAACTGAAAATGTTTTCAAATTTACAGAAATGACCGTACCCCAATTGTGTTGCATTGGTCGTACAGTGGCCAGTATCTGCCAGATTATGGCCAGATTTTCTGCCTGACTAGCCAGCCAGAGGAGGCACAATGAATGAGGGTACCAGTTGGCCTTCTCCAGACATGCAGCAGCATAAAGCATGTCAGAAGTGGGATTTGAACCCACGCCTCCAGAGGAGACTGCGACCTGAACGCAGCGCCTTAGACCGCTCGGCCATCCTGCCCCCTTCACGCAATATCAATCTTCAGATGAAAAAAAAAAAGAAAATGTTTTCAAATTTACAGAAATGACCGTACCCAAATTGTGTTGCATCGTCGTACAGTGGCCACTATCTGCCAGATTATGGCCAGATTTTCTGCCTGTCCAGCCAGCGGAGGCACAATGAATGAAGGTACCAGTTGGCCTTCTCCAGACATGCAGCAGCATAAAGCATGTCAGAAGTGGGATTTGAACCCACGCCTCCAGAGGAGACTGCGACCTTAACGCAGCGCCTTAGACCGCTCGGCCATCCTGACCCCTTCACTCAGTATCAATCTTCGGCTGAAAAAAAAAAAGAATATGTTTTAAAATTTACAGAAATGACCGTACCCCCATTGTGTTGCATCGGTCGTACAGTGGGCAGTATCTGCCAGATTATGGCCAGATTTTCTGCCTGTCCAGCCAGCGGAGGCACAATGAATGAAGGTACCAATTGGCATTCTCCAGACATGCAGCAGCATAAAGCATGTCAGAAGTGGGATTTGAACCCACGCCTCCAGAGGAGACTGCGACCTTAACGCAGCGCCTTAGACCGCTCGGCCATCCTGACCTCTTCACACAGTATCAATCTTCAGATGAAAAAAAACTGAAAATGTTTTCAAATTTACAGAAATGACCGTACCCCAATTGTGTTGCATTGGTCGTACAGTGGCCAGTATCTGCCAGATTATGGCCAGATTTTCTGCCTGACTAGCCAGCCAGAGGAGGCACAATGAATGAGGGTACCAGTTGGCCTTCTCCAGACATGCAGCAGCATAAAGCATGTCAGAAGTGGGATTTGAACCCACGCCTCCAGAGGAGACTGCGACCTGAACGCAGCGCCTTAGACCGCTCGGCCATCCTGCCCCCTTCACGCAATATCAATCTTCAGATGAAAAAAAGAAAGAAAATGTTTTCAAATTTACAGAAATGACCGTACCCAAATTGTGTTGCATCGTCGTACAGTGGCCACTATCTGCCAGATTATGGCCAGATTTTCTGCCTGTCCAGCCAGCGGAGGCACAATGAATGAAGGTACCAGTTGGCCTTCTCCAGACATGCAGCAGCATAAAGCATGTCAGAAGTGGGATTTGAACCCACGCCTCCAGAGGAGACTGCGACCTGAACGCAGCGCCTTAGACCGCTCGGCCATCCTGACCCCTTCACGCAATATCAATCTTCAGATGAAAAAAAAAAAGAAAATGTTTTCAAATTTACAGAAATGACCGTACCCAAATTGTGTTGCATCGTCGTACAGTGGCCAGTATCTGCCAGATTATGGCCAGATTTTCTGCCTGACTAGCCAGCCAGCGGAGGCACAATGAATGAGGGTACCAGTTGGCCTTCTCCAGACATGCAGCAGCATAAAGCATGTCAGAAGTGGGATTTGAACCCACGCCTCCAGAGGAGACTGCGACCTGAACGCAGCGCCTTAGACCGCTCGGCCATCCTGACCCCTTCACGCAATATCAATCTTCAGATGAAAAAAAAAAAGAAAATGTTTTCAAATTTACAGAAATGACCGTACCCAAATTGTGTTGCATCGTCGTACAGTGGCCACTATCTGCCAGATTATGGCCAGATTTTCTGCCTGTCCAGCCAGCGGAGGCACAATGAATGAAGGTACCAGTTGGCCTTCTCCAGACATGCAGCAGCATAAAGCATGTCAGAAGTGGGATTTGAACCCACGCCTCCAGAGGAGACTGCGACCTTAACGCAGCGCCTTAGACCGCTCGGCCATCCTGACCTCTTCACACAGTATCAATCTTCAGATGAAAAAAAACTGAAAATGTTTTCAAATTTACAGAAATGACCGTACCCCAATTGTGTTGCATTGGTCGTACAGTGGGCAGTATCTGCCAGATTATGGCCAGATTTTCTGCCTGACTAGCCAGCCAGCGGAGGCACAATGAATGAAGGTACCAGTTGGCCTTCTCCAGACATGCAGCAGCATAAAGCATGTCAGAAGTGGGATTTGAACCCACGCCTCCAGAGGAGACTGCGACCTGAACGCAGCGCCTTAGACCGCTCGGCCATCCTGACCCCTTCACGCAATATCAATCTTCAGATGAAAAAAAAAAAGAAAATGTTTTCAAATTTACAGAAATGACCGTACCCAAATTGTGTTGCATCGTCGTACAGTGGCCACTATCTGCCAGATTATGGCCAGATTTTCTGCCTGTCCAGCCAGCGGAGGCACAATGAATGAAGGTACCAGTTGGCCTTCTCCAGACATGCAGCAGCATAAAGCATGTCAGAAGTGGGATTTGAACCCACGCCTCCAGAGGAGACTGCGACCTTAACGCAGCGCCTTAGACCGCTCGGCCATCCTGACCTTTTCACACAGTATCAATTTTCAGATGAAAAAAAACTGAAAATGTTTTCAAATTTACAGAAATGACCGTACCCCAATTGTGTTGCATTGGTCGTACAGTGGGCAGTATCTGCCAGATTATGGCCAGATTTTCTGCCTGACTAGCCAGCCAGAGGAGGCACAATGAATGAGGGTACCAGTTGGCCTTCTCCAGACATGCAGCAGCATAAAGCATGTCAGAAGTGGGATTTGAACCCACGCCTCCAGAGGAGACTGCGACCTGAACGCAGCGCCTTAGACCGCTCGGCCATCCTGACCTCTTCACACAGTATCAATCTTCAGATGAAAAAAAACTGAAAATGTTTTCAAATTTACAGAAATGACCGTACCCCAATTGTGTTGCATTGGTCGTACAGTGGCCAGTATCTGCCAGATTATGGCCAGATTTTCTGCCTGACTAGCCAGCCAGCGGAGGCACAATGAATGAGGGTACCAGTTGGCCTTCTCCAGACATGCAGCAGCATAAAGCATGTCAGAAGTGGGATTTGAACCCACGCCTCCAGAGGAGACTGCGACCTGAACGCAGCGCCTTAGACCGCTCGGCCATCCTGACCCCTTTACTCAGTATCAATCTTCGGCTGAAAAAAAAAAAGAATATGTTTTAAAATTTACAGAAATGACCGTACCCCCATTGTGTTGCATCGGTCATACAGTGGGCAGTATCTGCCAGATTATGGCCAGATTTTCTGCCTGTCCAGCCAGCGGAGGCACAATGAATGAAGGTACCAGTTGGCCTTCTCCAGACATGCAGCAGCATAAAGCATGTCAGAAGTGGGATTTGAACCCACACCTCCAGAGGAGACTGCGACCTGAACGCAGCGCCTTAGACCGCTCGGCCATCCTGACCCCTTCACGCAATATCAATCTTCAGATGAAAAAAAAAAAAGAAAATGTTTTCAAATTTACAGAAATGACCGTACCCAAATTGTGTTGCATCGTCGTACAGTGGCCACTATCTGCCAGATTATGGCCAGATTTTCTGCCTGTCCAGCCAGCGGAGGCACAATGAATGAAGGTACCAGTTGGCCTTCTCCAGACATGCAGCAGCATAAAGCATGTCAGAAGTGGGATTTGAACCCACGCCTCCAGAGGAGACTGCGACCTTAACGCAGCGCCTTAGACCGCTCGGCCATCCTGACCTCTTCACACAGTATCAATCTTCAGATGAAAAAAAACTGAAAATGTTTTCAAATTTACAGAAATGACCGTACCCCAATTGTGTTGCATTGGTCGTACAGTGGGCAGTATCTGCCAGATTATGGCCAGATTTTCTGCCTGACTAGCCAGCCAGCGGAGGCACAATGAATGAAGGTACCAGTTGGCCTTCTCCAGACATGCAGCAGCATAAAGCATGTCAGAAGTGGGATTTGAACCCACGCCTCCAGAGGAGACTGCGACCTGAACGCAGCGCCTTAGACCGCTCGGCCATCCTGACCCCTTCACGCAATATCAATCTTCAGATGAAAAAAAAAAAGAAAATGTTTTCAAATTTACAGAAATGACCGTACCCAAATTGTGTTGCATCGTCGTACAGTGGCCACTATCTGCCAGATTATGGCCAGATTTTCTGCCTGTCCAGCCAGCGGAGGCACAATGAATGAAGGTACCAGTTGGCCTTCTCCAGACATGCAGCAGCATAAAGCATGTCAGAAGTGGGATTTGAACCCACGCCTCCAGAGGAGACTGCGACCTTAACGCAGCGCCTTAGACCGCTCGGCCATCCTGACCTTTTCACACAGTATCAATCTTCAGATGAAAAAAAACTGAAAATGTTTTCAAATTTACAGAAATGACCGTACCCCAATTGTGTTGCATTGGTCGTACAGTGGCCAGTATCTGCCAGATTATGGCCAGATTTTCTGCCTGACTAGCCAGCCAGAGGAGGCACAATGAATGAGGGTACCAGTTGGCCTTCTCCAGACATGCAGCAGCATAAAGCATGTCAGAAGTGGGATTTGAACCCACGCCTCCAGAGGAGACTGCGACCTGAACGCAGCGCCTTAGACCGCTCGGCCATCCTGACCTCTTCACACAGTATCAATCTTCAGATGAAAAAAAACTGAAAATGTTTTCAAATTTACAGAAATGACCGTACCCCAATTGTGTTGCATTGGTCGTACAGTGGCCAGTATCTGCCAGATTATGGCCAGATTTTCTGCCTGACTAGCCAGCCAGCGGAGGCACAATGAATGAGGGTACCAGTTGGCCTTCTCCAGACATGCAGCAGCATAAAGCATGTCAGAAGTGGGATTTGAACCCACGCCTCCAGAGGAGACTGCGACCTGAACGCAGCGCCTTAGACCGCTCGGCCATCCTGACCCCTTCACTCAGTATCAATCTTCGGCTGAAAAAAAAAAAGAATATGTTTTAAAATTTACAGAAATGACCGTACCCCCATTGTGTTGCATCGGTCATACAGTGGGCAGTATCTGCCAGATTATGGCCAGATTTTCTGCCTGTCCAGCCAGCGGAGGCACAATGAATGAAGGTACCAGTTGGCCTTCTCCAGACATGCAGCAGCATAAAGCATGTCAGAAGTGGGATTTGAACCCACACCTCCAGAGGAGACTGCGACCTGAACGCAGCGCCTTAGACCGCTCGGCCATCCTGACCCCTTCACGCAATATCAATCTTCAGATGAAAAAAAAAAAAGAAAATGTTTTCAAATTTACAGAAATGACCGTACCCAAATTGTGTTGCATCGTCGTACAGTGGCCACTATCTGCCAGATTATGGCCAGATTTTCTGCCTGTCCAGCCAGCGGAGGCACAATGAATGAAGGTACCAGTTGGCCTTCTCCAGACATGCAGCAGCATAAAGCATGTCAGAAGTGGGATTTGAACCCACGCCTCCAGAGGAGACTGCGACCTTAACGCAGCGCCTTAGACCGCTCGGCCATCCTGACCTCTTCACACAGTATCAATCTTCAGATGAAAAAAAACTGAAAATGTTTTCAAATTTACAGAAATGACCGTACCCCAATTGTGTTGCATTGGTCGTACAGTGGCCAGTATCTGCCAGATTATGGCCAGATTTTCTGCCTGACTAGCCAGCCAGCGGAGGCACAATGAATGAGGGTACCAGTTGGCCTTCTCCAGACATGCAGCAGCATAAAGCATGTCAGAAGTGGGATTTGAACCTACGCCTCCAGAGGAGACTGCGACCTGAACGCAGCGCCTTAGACCGCTCGGCCATCCTGACCCCTTCACGCAATATCAATCTTCAGATGAAAAAAAAAAAGAAAATGTTTTCAAATTTACAGAAATGACCGTACCCAAATTGTGTTGCATCGTCGTACAGTGGTCACTATCTGCCAGATTATGGCCAGATTTTCTGCCTGTCCAGCCAGCGGAGGCACAATGAATGAAGGTACCAGTTGGCCTTCTCCAGACATGCAGCAGCATAAAGCATGTCAGAAGTGGGATTTGAACCCACGCCTCCAGAAGAGACTGCGACCTTAACGCAGCGCCTTAGACCGCTCGGCCACCCTGACCTCTTCACACAGTATCAATCTTCAGATGAAAAAAAACTGAAAATGTTTTCAAATTTACAGAAATGACCGTACCCCAATTGTGTTGCATTGGTCGTACAGTGGCCAGTATCTGCCAGATTATGGCCAGATTTTCTGCCTGACTAGCCAGCCAGAGGAGGCACAATGAATGAGGGTACCAGTTGGCCTTCTCCAGACATGCAGCAGCATAAAGCATGTCAGAAGTGGGATTTGAACCCACGCCTCCAGAGGAGACTGCGACCTGAACGCAGCGCCTTAGACCGCTCGGCCATCCTGCCCCCTTCACGCAATATCAATCTTCAGATGAAAAAAAAAAAGAAAATGTTTTCAAATTTAGAGAAATGACCGTACCCAAATTGTGTTGCATCGTCGTACAGTGGCCACTATCTGCCAGATTATGGCCAGATTTTCTGCCTGTCCAGCCAGCGGAGGCACAATGAATGAAGGTACCAGTTGGCCTTCTCCAGACATGCAGCAGCATAAAGCATGTCAGAAGTGGGATTTGAACCCACGCCTCCAGAGGAGACTGCGACCTGAACGCAGCGCCTTAGACCGCTCGGCCATCCTGACCCCTTCACTCAGTATCAATCTTCGGCTGAAAAAAAAAAAGAATATGTTTTAAAATTTACAGAAATGACCGTACCCCCATTGTGTTGCATCGGTCGTACAGTGGGCAGTATCTGCCAGATTATGGCCAGATTTTCTGCCTGTCCAGCCAGCGGAGGCACAATGAATGAAGGTACCAATTGGCCTTCTCCAGACATGCAGCAGCATAAAGCATGTCAGAAGTGGGATTTGAACCCACGCCTCCAGAGGAGACTGCGACCTGAACGCAGCGCCTTAGACCGCTCGGCCATCCTGACCCCTTCACGCAATATCAATCTTCAGATGAAAAAAAAAAAGAAAATGTTTTCAAATTTACAGAAATGACCGTACCCAAATTGTGTTGCATCGTCGTACAGTGGCCAGTATCTGCCAGATTATGGCCAGATTTTCTGCCTGACTAGCCAGCCAGCGGAGGCACAATGAATGAGGGTACCAGTTGGCCTTCTCCAGACATGCAGCAGCATAAAGCATGTCAGAAGTGGGATTTGAACCCACGCCTCCAGAGGAGACTGCGACTTGAACGCAGCGCCTTAGACCGCTCGGCCATCCTGACCCCTTCACGCAATATCAATCTTCAGATGAAAAAAAAAAAGAATATGTTTTAAAATTTACAGAAATGACCGTACCCCCATTGTGTTGCATCGGTCGTACAGTGGGCAGTATCTGCCAGATTATGGCCAAATTTTCTGCCTGTCCAGCCAGCGGAGGCACAATGAATGAAGGTACCAGTTGGCCTTCTCCAGACATGCAGCAGCATAAAGCATGTCAGAAGTGGGATTTGAACCCACGCCTCCAGAGGAGACTGCGACCTTAACGCAGCGCCTTAGACCGCTCGGCCATCCTGACCTCTTCACACAGTATCAATCTTCAGATGAAAAAAAACTGAAAATGTTTTCAAATTTACAGAAATGACCGTACCCCAATTGTGTTGCATTGGTCGTACAGTGGGCAGTATCTGCCAGATTATGGCCAGATTTTCTGCCTGACTAGCCAGCCAGCGGAGGCACAATGAATGAAGGTACCAGTTGGCCTTCTCCAGACATGCAGCAGCATAAAGCATGTCAGAAGTGGGATTTGAACCCACGCCTCCAGAGGAGACTGCGACCTTAACGCAGCGCCTTAGACCGCTCGGCCATCCTGACCCCTTCACTCAGTATCAATCTTCGGCTGAAAAAAAAAAAGAATATGTTTTAAAATTTACAGAAATGACCGTAACCCCATTGTGTTGCATCGGTCGTACAGTGGGCAGTATCTGCCAGATTATGGCCAGATTTTCTGCCTGTCCAGCCAGCGGAGGCACAATGAATGAAGGTACCAATTGGCCTTCTCCAGACATGCAGCAGCATAAAGCATGTCAGAAGTGGGATTTGAACCCACGCCTCCAGAGGAGACTGCGACCTGAACGCAGCGCCTTAGACCGCTCGGCCATCCTGACCCCTTCACGCAATATCAATCTTCAGATGAAAAAAAAAAAGAAAATGTTTTCAAATTTACAGAAATGACCGTACCCAAATTGTGTTGCATCGTCGTACAGTGGCCAGTATCTGCCAGATTATGGCCAGATTTTCTGCCTGACTAGCCAGCCAGCGGAGGCACAATGAATGAGGGTACCAGTTGGCCTTCTCCAGACATGCAGCAGCATAAAGCATGTCAGAAGTGGGATTTGAACCCACGCCTCCAGAGGAGACTGCGACCTGAACGCAGCGCCTTAGACCGCTCGGCCATCCTGACCCCTTCACGCAATATCAATCTTCAGATGAAAAAAAAAAAGAATATGTTTTAAAATTTACAGAAATGACCGTACCCCCATTGTGTTGCATCGGTCGTACAGTGGGCAGTATCTGCCAGATTTTGGCCAGATTTTCTGCCTGTCCAGCCAGCGGAGGCACAATGAATGAAGGTACCAGTTGGCCTTCTCCAGACATGCAGCAGCATAAAGCATGTCAGAAGTGGGATTTGAACCCACGCCTCCAGAGGAGACTGCGACCTTAACGCAGCGCCTTAGACCGCTCGGCCATCCTGACCTCTTCACACAGTATCAATCTTCAGATGAAAAAAAACTGAAAATGTTTTCAAATTTACAGAAATGACCGTACCCCAATTGTGTTGCATTGGTCGTACAGTGGGCAGTATCTGCCAGATTATGGCCAGATTTTCTGCCTGACTAGCCAGCCAGCGGAGGCACAATGAATGAAGGTACCAGTTGGCCTTCTCCAGACATGCAGCAGCATAAAGCATGTCAGAAGTGGGATTTGAACCCACGCCTCCAGAGGAGACTGCGACCTGAACGCAGCGCCTTAGACCGCTCGGCCATCCTGACCCCTTCACGCAATATCAATCTTCAGATGAAAAAAAAAAAGAAAATGTTTTCAAATTTACAGAAATGACCGTACCCAAATTGTGTTGCATCGTCGTACAGTGGCCACTATCTGCCAGATTATGGCCAGATTTTCTGCCTGTCCAGCCAGCGGAGGCACAATGAATGAAGGTACCAGTTGGCCTTCTCCAGACATGCAGCAGCATAAAGCATGTCAGAAGTGGGATTTGAACCCACGCCTCCAGAGGAGACTGCGACCTTAACGCAGCGCCTTAGACCGCTCGGCCATCCTGACCTCTTCACACAGTATCAATCTTCAGATGAAAAAAAACTGAAAATGTTTTCAAATTTACAGAAATGACCGTACCCCAATTGTGTTGCATTGGTCGTACAGTGGCCAGTATCTGCCAGATTATGGCCAGATTTTCTGCCTGACTAGCCAGCCAGAGGAGGCACAATGAATGAGGGTACCAGTTGGCCTTCTCCAGACATGCAGCAGCATAAAGCATGTCAGAAGTGGGATTTGAACCCACGCCTCCAGAGGAGACTGCGACCTGAACGCAGCGCCTTAGACCGCTCGGCCATCCTGCCCCCTTCACGCAATATCAATCTTCAGATGAAAAAAAAAAAGAAAATGTTTTCAAATTTACAGAAATGACCGTACCCAAATTGTGTTGCATCGTCGTACAGTGGCCACTATCTGCCAGATTATGGCCAGATTTTCTGCCTGTCCAGCCAGCGGAGGCACAATGAATGAAGGTACCAGTTGGCCTTCTCCAGACATGCAGCAGCATAAAGCATGTCAGAAGTGGGATTTGAACCCACGCCTCCAGAGGAGACTGCGACCTTAACGCAGCGCCTTAGACCGCTCGGCCATCCTGACCTCTTCACACAGTATCAATCTTCAGATGAAAAAAAACTGAAAATGTTTTCAAATTTACAGAAATGACCGTACCCCAATTGTGTTGCATTGGTCGTACAGTGGCCAGTATCTGCCAGATTATGGCCAGATTTTCTGCCTGACTAGCCAGCCAGAGGAGGCACAATGAATGAGGGTACCAGTTGGCCTTCTCCAGACATGCAGCAGCATAAAGCATGTCAGAAGTGGGATTTGAACCCACGCCTCCAGAGGAGACTGCGACCTGAACGCAGCGCCTTAGACCGCTCGGCCATCCTGCCCCCTTCACGCAATATCAATCTTCAGATGAAAAAAAAAAAGAAAATGTTTTCAAATTTACAGAAATGACCGTACCCAAATTGTGTTGCATCGTCGTACAGTGGCCACTATCTGCCAGATTATGGCCAGATTTTCTGCCTGTCCAGCCAGCGGAGGCACAATGAATGAAGGTACCAGTTGGCCTTCTCCAGACATGCAGCAGCATAAAGCATGTCAGAAGTGGGATTTGAACCCACGCCTCCAGAGGAGACTGCGACCTTAACGCAGCGCCTTAGACCGCTCGGCCATCCTGACCTCTTCACACAGTATTAATCTTCAGATGAAAAAAAACTGAAAATGTTTTCAAATTTACAGAAATGACCGTACCCCAATTGTGTTGCATTGGTCGTACAGTGGGCAGTATCTGCCAGATTATGGCCAGATTTTCTGCCTGACTAGCCAGCCAGCGGAGGCACAATGAATGAAGGTTCCAGTTGGCCTTCTCCAGACATGCAGCAGCAAAAAGCATGTCAGAAGTGGGATTTGAACCCACGCCTCCAGAGGAGACTGCGACCTGAACGCAGCGCCTTAGACCGCTCGGCCATCCTGACCCCTTCACTCAGTATCAATCTTCGGCTGAAAAAAAAAAAGAATATGTTTTAAAATTTACAGAAATGACCGTACCCCCATTGTGTTGCATCGGTCGTACAGTGGGCAGTATCTGCCAGATTATGGCCAGATTTTCTGCCTGTCCAGCCAGCGGAGGCACAATGAATGAAGGTACCAATTGGCCTTCTCCAGACATGCAGCAGCATAAAGCATGTCAGAAGTGGGATTTGAACCCACGCCTCCAGAGGAGACTGCGACCTGAACGCAGCGCCTTAGACCGCTCGGCCATCCTGACCCCTTCACGCAATATCAATCTTCAGATGAAAAAAAAAAAGAAAATGTTTTCAAATTTACAGAAATGACCGTACCCAAATTGTGTTGCATCGTCGTACAGTGGCCAGTATCTGCCAGATTATGGCCAGATTTTCTGCCTGACTAGCCAGCCAGCGGAGGCACAATGAATGAGGGTACCAGTTGGCCTTCTCCAGACATGCAGCAGCATAAAGCATGTCAGAAGTGGGATTTGAACCCACGCCTCCAGAGGAGACTGCGACCTGAACGCAGCGCCTTAGACCGCTCGGCCATCCTGACCCCTTCACGCAATATCAATCTTTAGATGAAAAAAAAAAAGAAAATGTTTTCAAATTTACAGAAATGACCGTACCCAAATTGTGTTGCATCGTCGTACAGTGGTCACTATCGGCCAGATTATGGCCAGATTTTCTGCCTGTCCAGCCAGCGGAGGCACAATGAATGAAGGTACCAGTTGGCCTTCTCCAGACATGCAGCAGCATAAAGCATGTCAGAAGTGGGATTTGAACCCACGCCTCCAGAGGAGACTGCGACCTTAACGCAGCGCCTTAGACCGCTCGGCCATCCTGACCTCTTCACACAGTATCAATCTTCAGATGAAAAAAAACTGAAAATGTTTTCAAATTTACAGAAATGACCGTACCCCAATTGTGTTGCATTGGTCGTACAGTGGCCAGTATCTGCCAGATTATGGCCAGATTTTCTGCCTGACTAGCCAGCCAGAGGAGGCACAATGAATGAGGGTACCAGTTGGCCTTCTCCAGACATGCAGCAGCATAAAGCATGTCAGAAGTGGGATTTGAACCCACGCCTCCAGAGGAGACTGCGACCTGAACGCAGCGCCTTAGACCGCTCGGCCATCCTGCCCCCTTCACGCAATATCAATCTTCAGATGAAAAAAAAAAAGAAAATGTTTTCAAATTTACAGAAATGACCGTACCCAAATTGTGTTGCATCGTCGTACAGTGGCCACTATCTGCCAGATTATGGCCAGATTTTCTGCCTGTCCAGCCAGCGGAGGCACAATGAATGAAGGTACCAGTTGGCCTTCTCCAGACATGCAGCAGCATAAAGCATGTCAGAAGTGGGATTTGAACCCACGCCTCCAGAAGAGACTGCGACCTTAACGCAGCGCCTTAGACCGCTCGGCCATCCTGACCTCTTCACACAGTGTCAATCTTCAGATGAAAAAAAACTGAAAATGTTTTCAAATTTACAGAAATGACCGTACCCCAATTGTGTTGCATTGGTCGTACAGTGGCCAGTATCTGCCAGATTATGGCCAGATTTTCTGCCTGACTAGCCAGCCAGAGGAGGCACAATGAATGAGGGTACCAGTTGGCCTTCTCCAGACATGCAGCAGCATAAAGCATGTCAGAAGTGGGATTTGAACCTACGCCTCCAGAGGAGACTGCGACCTTAACGCAGCGCCTTAGACCGCTCGGCCATCCTGACCTCTTCACACAGTATCAATCTTCAGATGAAAAAAAACTGAAAATGTTTTCAAATTTACAGAAATGACCGTACCCCAATTGTGTTGCATTGGTCGTACAGTGGGCAGTATCTGCCAGATTATGGCCAGATTTTCTGCCTGACTAGCCAGCCAGCGGAGGCACAATGAATGAAGGTACCAGTTGGCCTTCTCCAGACATGCAGCAGCATAAAGCATGTCAGAAGTGGGATTTGAACCCACGCCTCCAGAGGAGACTGCGACCTGAACGCAGCGCCTTAGACCGCTCGGCCATCCTGACCCCTTCACTCAGTATCAATCTTCGGCTGAAAAAAAAAAAGAATATGTTTTAAAATTTACAGAAATGACCGTACCCCCATTGTGTTGCATCGGTCGTACAGTGGGCAGTATCTGCCAGATTATGGCCAGATTTTCTGCCTGTCCAGCCAGCGGAGGCACAATGAATGAAGGTACCAATTGGCCTTCTCCAGACATGCAGCAGCATAAAGCATGTCAGAAGTGGGATTTGAACCCACGCCTCCAGAGGAGACTGCGACCTGAACGCAGCGCCTTAGACCGCTCGGCCATCCTGACCCCTTCACGCAATATCAATCTTCAGATGAAAAAAAAAAAGAAAATGTTTTCAAATTTACAGAAATGACCGTACCCCAATTGTGTTGCATTGGTCGTACAGTGGGCAGTATCTGCCAGATTATGGCCAGATTTTCTGCCTGACTAGCCAGCCAGCGGAGGCACAATGAATGAAGGTACCAGTTGGCCTTCTCCAGACATGCAGCAGCATAAAGCATGTCAGAAGTGGGATTTGAACCCACGCCTCCAGAGGAGACTGCGACCTGAACGCAGCGCCTTAGACCGCTCGGCCATCCTGACCCCTTCACGCAATATCAATCTTCAGATGAAAAAAAAAAAGAAAATGTTTTCAAATTTACAGAAATGACCGTACCCAAATTGTGTTGCATCGTCGTACAGTGGCCACTATCTGCCAGATTATGGCCAGATTTTCTGCCTGTCCAGCCAGCGGAGGCACAATGAATGAAGGTACAAGTTGGCCTTCTCCAGACATGCAGCAGCATAAAGCATGTCAGAAGTGGGATTTGAACCCACGCCTCCAGAGGAGACTGCGACCTGAACGCAGCGCCTTAGACCGCTCGGCCATCCTGACCCCTTCACTCAGTATCAATCTTCGGCTGAAAAAAAAAAAGAATATGTTTTAAAATTTACAGAAATGACCGTACCCCCATTGTGTTGCATCGGTCGTACAGTGGGCAGTATCTGCCAGATTATGGCCAGATTTTCTGCCTGTCCAGCCAGCGGAGGCACAATGAATGAAGGTACCAATTGGCCTTCTCCAGACATGCAGCAGCATAAAGCATGTCAGAAGTGGGATTTGAACCCACGCCTCCAGAGGAGACTGCGACCTGAACGCAGCGCCTTAGACCGCTCGGCCATCCTGACCCCTTCACGCAATATCAATCTTCAGATGAAAAAAAAAAAGAAAATGTTTTCAAATTTACAGAAATGACCGTACCCCAATTGTGTTGCATTGGTCGTACAGTGGGCAGTATCTGCCAGATTATGGCCAGATTTTCTGCCTGACTAGCCAGCCAGCGGAGGCACAATGAATGAAGGTACCAGTTGGCCTTCTCCAGACATGCAGCAGCATAAAGCATGTCAGAAGTGGGATTTGAACCCACGCCTCCAGAGGAGACTGCGACCTGAACGCAGCGCCTTAGACCGCTCGGCCATCCTGACCCCTTCACGCAATATCAATCTTCAGATGAAAAAAAAAAAGAAAATGTTTTCAAATTTACAGAAATGACCGTACCCAAATTGTGTTGCATCGTCGTACAGTGGCCACTATCTGCCAGATTATGGCCAGATTTTCTGCCTGTCCAGCCAGCGGAGGCACAATGAATGAAGGTACAAGTTGGCCTTCTCCAGACATGCAGCAGCATAAAGCATGTCAGAAGTGGGATTTGAACCCACGCCTCCAGAGGAGACTGCGACCTTAACGCAGCGCCTTAGACCGCTCGGCCATCCTGACCTCTTCACACAGTATCAATCTTCAGATGAAAAAAAACTGAAAATGTTTTCAAATTTACAGAAATGACCGTACCCCAATTGTGTTGCATTGGTCGTACAGTGGCCAGTATCTGCCAGATTATGGCCAGATTTTCTGCCTGACTAGCCAGCCAGAGGAGGCACAATGAATGAGGGTACCAGTTGGCCTTCTCCAGACATGCAGCAGCATAAAGCATGTCAGAAGTGGGATTTGAACCCACGCCTCCAGAGGAGACTGCGACCTGAACGCAGCGCCTTAGACCGCTCGGCCATCCTGACCTCTTCACACAGTATCAATCTTCAGATGAAAAAAAACTGAAAATGTTTTCAAATTTACAGAAATGACCGTACCCCAATTGTGTTGCATTGGTCGTACAGTGGCCAGTATCTGCCAGATTATGGCCAGATTTTCTGCCTGACTAGCCAGCCAGCGGAGGCACAATGAATGAGGGTACCAGTTGGCCTTCTCCAGACATGCAGCAGCATAAAGCATGTCAGAAGTGGGATTTGAACCCACGCCTCCAGAGGAGACTGCGACCTGAACGCAGCGCCTTAGACCGCTCGGCCATCCTGACCCCTTCACGCAATATCAATCTTCAGATGAAAAAAAAAAAGAAAATGTTTTCAAATTTACAGAAATGACCGTACCCAAATTGTGTTGCATCGTCGTACAGTGGCCACTATCTGCCAGATTATGGCCAGATTTTCTGCCTGTCCAGCCAGCGGAGGCACAATGAATGAAGGTACCAGTTGGCCTTCTCCAGACATGCAGCAGCATAAAGCATGTCAGAAGTGGGATTTGAACCCACGCCTCCAGAGGAGACTGCGACCTTAACGCAGCGCCTTAGACCGCTCGGCCATCCTGACCTTTTCACACAGTATCAATCTTCAGATGAAAAAAAACTGAAAATGTTTTCAAATTTACAGAAATGACCGTACCCCAATTGTGTTGCATTGGTCGTACAGTGGCCAGTATCTGCCAGATTATGGCCAGATTTTCTGCCTGACTAGCCAGCCAGAGGAGGCACAATGAATGAGGGTACCAGTTGGCCTTCTCCAGACATGCAGCAGCATAAAGCATGTCAGAAGTGGGATTTGAACCCACGCCTCCAGAGGAGACTGCGACCTGAACGCAGCGCCTTAGACCGCTCGGCCATCCTGACCTCTTCACACAGTATCAATCTTCAGATGAAAAAAAACTGAAAATGTTTTCAAATTTACAGAAATGACCGTACCCCAATTGTGTTGCATTGGTCGTACAGTGGCCAGTATCTGCCAGATTATGGCCAGATTTTCTGCCTGACTAGCCAGCCAGCGGAGGCACAATGAATGAGGGTACCAGTTGGCCTTCTCCAGACATGCAGCAGCATAAAGCATGTCAGAAGTGGGATTTGAACCCACGCCTCCAGAGGAGACTGCGACCTGAACGCAGCGCCTTAGACCGCTCGGCCATCCTGACCCCTTCACTCAGTATCAATCTTCGGCTGAAAAAAAAAAAGAATATGTTTTAAAATTTACAGAAATGACCGTACCCCCATTGTGTTGCATCGGTCATACAGTGGGCAGTATCTGCCAGATTATGGCCAGATTTTCTGCCTGTCCAGCCAGCGGAGGCACAATGAATGAAGGTACCAGTTGGCCTTCTCCAGACATGCAGCAGCATAAAGCATGTCAGAAGTGGGATTTGAACCCACGCCTCCAGAGGAGACTGCGACCTGAACGCAGCGCCTTAGACCGCTCGGCCATCCTGACCCCTTCACGCAATATCAATCTTCAGATGAAAAAAAAAAAGAATATGTTTTAAAATTTACAGAAATGACCGTACCCCCATTGTGTTGCATCGGTCGTACAGTGGGCAGTATCTGCCAGATTATGGCCAGATTTTCTGCCTGTCCAGCCAGCGGAGGCACAATGAATGAAGGTACCAGTTGGCCTTCTCCAGACATGCAGCAGCATAAAGCATGTCAGAAGTGGGATTTGAACCCACGCCTCCAGAGGAGACTGCGACCTGAACGCAGCGCCTTAGACCGCTCGGCCATCCTGACCCCTTCACGCAATATCAATCTTCAGATGAAAAAAAAAAAGAAAATGTTTTCAAATTTACAGAAATGACCGTACCCAAATTGTGTTGCATCGTCGTACAGTGGCCACTATCTGCCAGATTATGGCCAGATTTTCTGCCTGTCCAGCCAGCGGAGGCACAATGAATGAAGGTACCAGTTGGCCTTCTCCAGACATGCAGCAGCATAAAGCATGTCAGAAGTGGGATTTGAACCCACGCCTCCAGAGGAGACTGCGACCTTAACGCAGCGCCTTAGACCGCTCGGCCATCCTGACCTTTTCACACAGTATCAATCTTCAGATGAAAAAAAACTGAAAATGTTTTCAAATTTACAGAAATGACCGTACCCCAATTGTGTTGCATTGGTCGTACAGTGGCCAGTATCTGCCAGATTATGGCCAGATTTTCTGCCTGACTAGCCAGCCAGAGGAGGCACAATGAATGAGGGTACCAGTTGGCCTTCTCCAGACATGCAGCAGCATAAAGCATGTCAGAAGTGGGATTTGAACCCACGCCTCCAGAGGAGACTGCGACCTGAACGCAGCGCCTTAGACCGCTCGGCCATCCTGACCTCTTCACACAGTATCAATCTTCAGATGAAAAAAAACTGAAAATGTTTTCAAATTTACAGAAATGACCGTACCCCAATTGTGTTGCATTGGTCGTACAGTGGCCAGTATCTGCCAGATTATGGCCAGATTTTCTGCCTGACTAGCCAGCCAGCGGAGGCACAATGAATGAGGGTACCAGTTGGCCTTCTCCAGACATGCAGCAGCATAAAGCATGTCAGAAGTGGGATTTGAACCCACGCCTCCAGAGGAGACTGCGACCTGAACGCAGCGCCTTAGACCGCTCGGCCATCCTGACCCCTTCACTCAGTATCAATCTTCGGCTGAAAAAAAAAAAGAATATGTTTTAAAATTTACAGAAATGACCGTACCCCCATTGTGTTGCATCGGTCATACAGTGGGCAGTATCTGCCAGATTATGGCCAGATTTTCTGCCTGTCCAGCCAGCGGAGGCACAATGAATGAAGGTACCAGTTGGCCTTCTCCAGACATGCAGCAGCATAAAGCATGTCAGAAGTGGGATTTGAACCCACGCCTCCAGAGGAGACTGCGACCTGAACGCAGCGCCTTAGACCGCTCGGCCATCCTGACCCCTTCACGCAATATCAATCTTCAGATGAAAAAAAAAAAGAATATGTTTTAAAATTTACAGAAATGACCGTACCCCCATTGTGTTGCATCGGTCGTACAGTGGGCAGTATCTGCCAGATTATGGCCAGATTTTCTGCCTGTCCAGCCAGCGGAGGCACAATGAATGAAGGTACCAGTTGGCCTTCTCCAGACATGCAGCAGCATAAAGCATGTCAGAAGTGGGATTTGAACCCACGCCTCCAGAGGAGACTGCGACCTGAACGCAGCGCCTTAGACCGCTCGGCCATCCTGACCCCTTCACGCAATATCAATCTTCAGATGAAAAAAAAAATAAAATGTTTTCAAATTTACAGAAATGACCGTACCCAAATTGTGTTGCATCGTCGTACAGTGGCCACTATCTGCCAGATTATGGCCAGATTTTCTGCCTGTCCAGCCAGCGGAGGCACAATGAATGAAGGTACCAGTTGGCCTTCTCCAGACATGCAGCAGCATAAAGCATGTCAGAAGTGGGATTTGAACCCACGCCTCCAGAGGAGACTGCGACCTTAACGCAGCGCCTTAGACCGCTCGGCCATCCTGACCTTTTCACACAGTATCAATCTTCAGATGAAAAAAAACTGAAAATGTTTTCAAATTTACAGAAATGACCGTACCCCAATTGTGTTGCATTGGTCGTACAGTGGCCAGTATCTGCCAGATTATGGCCAGATTTTCTGCCTGACTAGCCAGCCAGAGGAGGCACAATGAATGAGGGTACCAGTTGGCCTTCTCCAGACATGCAGCAGCATAAAGCATGTCAGAAGTGGGATTTGAACCCACGCCTCCAGAGGAGACTGCGACCTGAACGCAGCGCCTTAGACCGCTCGGCCATCCTGACCTCTTCACACAGTATCAATCTTCAGATGAAAAAAAACTGAAAATGTTTTCAAATTTACAGAAATGACCGTACCCCAATTGTGTTGCATTGGTCGTACAGTGGCCAGTATCTGCCAGATTATGGCCAGATTTTCTGCCTGACTAGCCAGCCAGCGGAGGCACAATGAATGAGGGTACCAGTTGGCCTTCTCCAGACATGCAGCAGCATAAAGCATGTCAGAAGTGGGATTTGAACCCACGCCTCCAGAGGAGACTGCGACCTGAACGCAGCGCCTTAGACCGCTCGGCCATCCTGACCCCTTCACTCAGTATCAATCTTCGGCTGAAAAAAAAAAAGAATATGTTTTAAAATTTACAGAAATGACCGTACCCCCATTGTGTTGCATCGGTCATACAGTGGGCAGTATCTGCCAGATTATGGCCAGATTTTCTGCCTGTCCAGCCAGCGGAGGCACAATGAATGAAGGTACCAGTTGGCCTTCTCCAGACATGCAGCAGCATAAAGCATGTCAGAAGTGGGATTTGAACCCACACCTCCAGAGGAGACTGCGACCTGAACACAGCGCCTTAGACCGCTCGGCCATCCTGACCCCTTCACGCAATATCAATCTTCAGATGAAAAAAAAAAAAGAAAATGTTTTCAAATTTACAGAAATGACCGTACCCAAATTGTGTTGCATCGTCGTACAGTGGCCACTATCTGCCAGATTATGGCCAGATTTTCTGCCTGTCCAGCCAGCGGAGGCACAATGAATGAAGGTACCAGTTGGCCTTCTCCAGACATGCAGCAGCATAAAGCATGTCAGAAGTGGGATTTGAACCCACGCCTCCAGAGGAGACTGCGACCTTAACGCAGCGCCTTAGACCGCTCGGCCATCCTGACCTCTTCACACAGTATCAATCTTCAGATGAAAAAAAACTGAAAATGTTTTCAAATTTACAGAAATGACCGTACCCCAATTGTGTTGCATTGGTCGTACAGTGGGCAGTATCTGCCAGATTATGGCCAGATTTTCTGCCTGACTAGCCAGCCAGCGGAGGCACAATGAATGAAGGTACCAGTTGGCCTTCTCCAGACATGCAGCAGCATAAAGCATGTCAGAAGTGGGATTTGAACCCACGCCTCCAGAGGAGACTGCGACCTGAACGCAGCGCCTTAGACCGCTCGGCCATCCTGCCCCCTTCACGCAATATCAATCTTCAGATGAAAAAAAACTGAAAATGTTTTCAAATTTACAGAAATGACCGTACCCAAATTGTGTTGCATCGTCGTACAGTGGCCACTATCTGCCAGATTATGGCCAGATTTTCTGCCTGTCCAGCCAGCGGAGGCACAATGAATGAAGGTACCAGTTGGCCTTCTCCAGACATGCAGCAGCATAAAGCATGTCAGAAGTGGGATTTGAACCCACGCCTCCAGAGGAGACTGCGACCTTAACGCAGCGCCTTAGACCGCTCGGCCATCCTGACCTTTTCACACAGTATCAATCTTCAGATGAAAAAAAACTGAAAATGTTTTCAAATTTACAGAAATGACCGTACCCCAATTGTGTTGCATTGGTCGTACAGTGGCCAGTATCTGCCAGATTATGGCCAGATTTTCTGCCTGACTAGCCAGCCAGAGGAGGCACAATGAATGAGGGTACCAGTTGGCCTTCTCCAGACATGCAGCAGCATAAAGCATGTCAGAAGTGGGATTTGAACCCACGCCTCCAGAGGAGACTGTGACCTGAACGCAGCGCCTTAGACCGCTTGGCCATCCTGACCCCTTCACTCAGTATCAATCTTCGGCTGAAAAAAAAAAAGAATATGTTTTAAAATTTACAGAAATGACCGTACCCCCATTGTGTTGCATCGGTCATACAGTGGGCAGTATCTGCCAGATTATGGCCAGATTTTCTGCCTGTCCAGCCAGCGGAGGCACAATGAATGAAGGTACCAGTTGGCCTTCTCCAGACATGCAGCAGCATAAAGCATGTCAGAAGTGGGATTTGAACCCACGCCTCCAGAGGAGACTGCGACCTGAACGCAGCGCCTTAGACCGCTCGGCCATCCTGACCCCTTCACGCAATATCAATCTTCAGATGAAAAAAAAAAAGAATATGTTTTAAAATTTACAGAAATGACCGTACCCCCATTGTGTTGCATCGGTCGTACAGTGGGCAGTATCTGCCAGATTATGGCCAGATTTTCTGCCTGTCCAGCCAGCGGAGGCACAATGAATGAAGGTACCAGTTGGCCTTCTCCAGACATGCAGCAGCATAAAGCATGTCAGAAGTGGGATTTGAACCCACGCCTCCAGAGGAGACTGCGACCTGAACGCAGCGCCTTAGACCGCTCGGCCATCCTGACCCCTTCACGCAATATCAATCTTCAGATGAAAAAAAAAATAAAATGTTTTCAAATTTACAGAAATGACCGTACCCAAATTGTGTTGCATCGTCGTACAGTGGCCACTATCTGCCAGATTATGGCCAGATTTTCTGCCTGTCCAGCCAGCGGAGGCACAATGAATGAAGGTACCAGTTGGCCTTCTCCAGACATGCAGCAGCATAAAGCATGTCAGAAGTGGGATTTGAACCCACGCCTCCAGAGGAGACTGCGACCTTAACGCAGCGCCTTAGACCGCTCGGCCATCCTGACCTTTTCACACAGTATCAATCTTCAGATGAAAAAAAACTGAAAATGTTTTCAAATTTACAGAAATGACCGTACCCCAATTGTGTTGCATTGGTCGTACAGTGGCCAGTATCTGCCAGATTATGGCCAGATTTTCTGCCTGACTAGCCAGCCAGAGGAGGCACAATGAATGAGGGTACCAGTTGGCCTTCTCCAGACATGCAGCAGCATAAAGCATGTCAGAAGTGGGATTTGAACCCACGCCTCCAGAGGAGACTGCGACCTGAACGCAGCGCCTTAGACCGCTCGGCCATCCTGACCTCTTCACACAGTATCAATCTTCAGATGAAAAAAAACTGAAAATGTTTTCAAATTTACAGAAATGACCGTACCCCAATTGTGTTGCATTGGTCGTACAGTGGCCAGTATCTGCCAGATTATGGCCAGATTTTCTGCCTGACTAGCCAGCCAGCGGAGGCACAATGAATGAGGGTACCAGTTGGCCTTCTCCAGACATGCAGCAGCATAAAGCATGTCAGAAGTGGGATTTGAACCCACGCCTCCAGAGGAGACTGCGACCTGAACGCAGCGCCTTAGACCGCTCGGCCATCCTGACCCCTTCACTCAGTATCAATCTTCGGCTGAAAAAAAAAAAGAATATGTTTTAAAATTTACAGAAATGACCGTACCCCCATTGTGTTGCATCGGTCATACAGTGGGCAGTATCTGCCAGATTATGGCCAGATTTTCTGCCTGTCCAGCCAGCGGAGGCACAATGAATGAAGGTACCAGTTGGCCTTCTCCAGACATGCAGCAGCATAAAGCATGTCAGAAGTGGGATTTGAACCCACACCTCCAGAGGAGACTGCGACCTGAACACAGCGCCTTAGACCGCTCGGCCATCCTGACCCCTTCACGCAATATCAATCTTCAGATGAAAAAAAAAAAAGAAAATGTTTTCAAATTTACAGAAATGACCGTACCCAAATTGTGTTGCATCGTCGTACAGTGGCCACTATCTGCCAGATTATGGCCAGATTTTCTGCCTGTCCAGCCAGCGGAGGCACAATGAATGAAGGTACCAGTTGGCCTTCTCCAGACATGCAGCAGCATAAAGCATGTCAGAAGTGGGATTTGAACCCACGCCTCCAGAGGAGACTGCGACCTTAACGCAGCGCCTTAGACCGCTCGGCCATCCTGACCTCTTCACACAGTATCAATCTTCAGATGAAAAAAAACTGAAAATGTTTTCAAATTTACAGAAATGACCGTACCCCAATTGTGTTGCATTGGTCGTACAGTGGGCAGTATCTGCCAGATTATGGCCAGATTTTCTGCCTGACTAGCCAGCCAGCGGAGGCACAATGAATGAAGGTACCAGTTGGCCTTCTCCAGACATGCAGCAGCATAAAGCATGTCAGAAGTGGGATTTGAACCCACGCCTCCAGAGGAGACTGCGACCTGAACGCAGCGCCTTAGACCGCTCGGCCATCCTGCCCCCTTCACGCAATATCAATCTTCAGATGAAAAAAAACTGAAAATGTTTTCAAATTTACAGAAATGACCGTACCCAAATTGTGTTGCATCGTCGTACAGTGGCCACTATCTGCCAGATTATGGCCAGATTTTCTGCCTGTCCAGCCAGCGGAGGCACAATGAATGAAGGTACCAGTTGGCCTTCTCCAGACATGCAGCAGCATAAAGCATGTCAGAAGTGGGATTTGAACCCACGCCTCCAGAGGAGACTGCGACCTTAACGCAGCGCCTTAGACCGCTCGGCCATCCTGACCTTTTCACACAGTATCAATCTTCAGATGAAAAAAAACTGAAAATGTTTTCAAATTTACAGAAATGACCGTACCCCAATTGTGTTGCATTGGTCGTACAGTGGCCAGTATCTGCCAGATTATGGCCAGATTTTCTGCCTGACTAGCCAGCCAGAGGAGGCACAATGAATGAGGGTACCAGTTGGCCTTCTCCAGACATGCAGCAGCATAAAGCATGTCAGAAGTGGGATTTGAACCCACGCCTCCAGAGGAGACTGTGACCTGAACGCAGCGCCTTAGACCGCTTGGCCATCCTGACCCCTTCACTCAGTATCAATCTTCGGCTGAAAAAAAAAAAGAATATGTTTTAAAATTTACAGAAATGACCGTACCCCCATTGTGTTGCATTGGTCGTACAGTGGCCAGTATCTGCCAGATTATGGCCAGATTTTCTGCCTGACTAGCCAGCCAGCGGAGGCACAATGAATGAGGGTACCAGTTGGCCTTCTCCAGACATGCAGCAGCATAAAGCATGTCAGAAGTGGGATTTGAACCCACGCCTCCAGAGGAGACTGCGACCTGAACGCAGCGCCTTAGACCGCTCGGCCATCCTGACCCCTTCACGCAATATCAATCTTCAGATGAAAAAAAAAAAGAAAATGTTTTCAAATTTACAGAAATGACCGTACCCAAATTGTGTTGCATCGTCGTACAGTGGCCACTATCTGCCAGATTATGGCCAGATTTTCTGCCTGTCCAGCCAGCGGAGGCACAATGAATGAAGGTACCAGTTGGCCTTCTCCAGACATGCAGCAGCATAAAGCATGTCAGAAGTGGGATTTGAACCCACGCCTCCAGAGGAGACTGCGACCTGAACGCAGCGCCTTAGACCGCTCGGCCATCCTGACCCCTTCACTCAGTATCAATCTTCGGCTGAAAAAAAAAAAGAATATGTTTTAAAATTTACAGAAATGACCGTACCCCCATTGTGTTGCATCGGTCATACAGTGGGCAGTATCTGCCAGATTATGGCCAGATTTTCTGCCTGTCCAGCCAGCGGAGGCACAATGAATGAAGGTACCAGTTGGCCTTCTCCAGACATGCAGCAGCATAAAGCATGTCAGAAGTGGGATTTGAACCCACACCTCCAGAGGAGACTGCGACCTGAACGCAGCGCCTTAGACCGCTCGGCCATCCTGACCTCTTCACACAGTATCAATCTTCAGATGAAAAAAAACTGAAAATGTTTTCAAATTTACAGAAATGACCGTACCCCAATTGTGTTGCATTGGTCGTACAGTGGCCAGTATCTGCCAGATTATGGCCAGATTTTCTGCCTGACTAGCCAGCCAGCGGAGGCACAATGAATGAGGGTACCAGTTGGCCTTCTCCAGACATGCAGCAGCATAAAGCATGTCAGAAGTGGGATTTGAACCCACGCCTCCAGAGGAGACTGCGACCTGAACGCAGCGCCTTAGACCGCTCGGCCATCCTGACCCCTTCACTCAGTATCAATCTTCGGCTGAAAAAAAAAAAGAATATGTTTTAAAATTTACAGAAATGACCGTACCCCCATTGTGTTGCATCGGTCATACAGTGGGCAGTATCTGCCAGATTATGGCCAGATTTTCTGCCTGTCCAGCCAGCGGAGGCACAATGAATGAAGGTACCAGTTGGCCTTCTCCAGACATGCAGCAGCATAAAGCATGTCAGAAGTGGGATTTGAACCCACACCTCCAGAGGAGACTGCGACCTGAACACAGCGCCTTAGACCGCTCGGCCATCCTGACCCCTTCACGCAATATCAATCTTCAGATGAAAAAAAAAAAAGAAAATGTTTTCAAATTTACAGAAATGACCGTACCCAAATTGTGTTGCATCGTCGTACAGTGGCCACTATCTGCCAGATTATGGCCAGATTTTCTGCCTGTCCAGCCAGCGGAGGCACAATGAATGAAGGTACCAGTTGGCCTTCTCCAGACATGCAGCAGCATAAAGCATGTCAGAAGTGGGATTTGAACCCACGCCTCCAGAGGAGACTGCGACCTTAACGCAGCGCCTTAGACCGCTCGGCCATCCTGACCTCTTCACACAGTATCAATCTTCAGATGAAAAAAAACTGAAAATGTTTTCAAATTTACAGAAATGACCGTACCCCAATTGTGTTGCATTGGTCGTACAGTGGGCAGTATCTGCCAGATTATGGCCAGATTTTCTGCCTGACTAGCCAGCCAGCGGAGGCACAATGAATGAAGGTACCAGTTGGCCTTCTCCAGACATGCAGCAGCATAAAGCATGTCAGAAGTGGGATTTGAACCCACGCCTCCAGAGGAGACTGCGACCTGAACGCAGCGCCTTAGACCGCTCGGCCATCCTGCCCCCTTCACGCAATATCAATCTTCAGATGAAAAAAAACTGAAAATGTTTTCAAATTTACAGAAATGACCGTACCCAAATTGTGTTGCATCGTCGTACAGTGGCCACTATCTGCCAGATTATGGCCAGATTTTCTGCCTGTCCAGCCAGCGGAGGCACAATGAATGAAGGTACCAGTTGGCCTTCTCCAGACATGCAGCAGCATAAAGCATGTCAGAAGTGGGATTTGAACCCACGCCTCCAGAGGAGACTGCGACCTTAACGCAGCGCCTTAGACCGCTCGGCCATCCTGACCTTTTCACACAGTATCAATCTTCAGATGAAAAAAAACTGAAAATGTTTTCAAATTTACAGAAATGACCGTACCCCAATTGTGTTGCATTGGTCGTACAGTGGCCAGTATCTGCCAGATTATGGCCAGATTTTCTGCCTGACTAGCCAGCCAGAGGAGGCACAATGAATGAGGGTACCAGTTGGCCTTCTCCAGACATGCAGCAGCATAAAGCATGTCAGAAGTGGGATTTGAACCCACGCCTCCAGAGGAGACTGTGACCTGAACGCAGCGCCTTAGACCGCTTGGCCATCCTGACCCCTTCACTCAGTATCAATCTTCGGCTGAAAAAAAAAAAGAATATGTTTTAAAATTTACAGAAATGACCGTACCCCCATTGTGTTGCATTGGTCGTACAGTGGCCAGTATCTGCCAGATTATGGCCAGATTTTCTGCCTGACTAGCCAGCCAGCGGAGGCACAATGAATGAGGGTACCAGTTGGCCTTCTCCAGACATGCAGCAGCATAAAGCATGTCAGAAGTGGGATTTGAACCCACGCCTCCAGAGGAGACTGCGACCTGAACGCAGCGCCTTAGACCGCTCGGCCATCCTGACCCCTTCACGCAATATCAATCTTCAGATGAAAAAAAAAAAGAAAATGTTTTCAAATTTACAGAAATGACCGTACCCAAATTGTGTTGCATCGTCGTACAGTGGCCACTATCTGCCAGATTATGGCCAGATTTTCTGCCTGTCCAGCCAGCGGAGGCACAATGAATGAAGGTACCAGTTGGCCTTCTCCAGACATGCAGCAGCATAAAGCATGTCAGAAGTGGGATTTGAACCCACGCCTCCAGAGGAGACTGCGACCTTAACGCAGCGCCTTAGACCGCTCGGCCATCCTGACCTTTTCACACAGTATCAATCTTCAGATGAAAAAAAACTGAAAATGTTTTCAAATTTACAGAAATGACCGTACCCCAATTGTGTTGCATTGGTCGTACAGTGGCCAGTATCTGCCAGATTATGGCCAGATTTTCTGCCTGACTAGCCAGCCAGAGGAGGCACAATGAATGAGGGTACCAGTTGGCCTTCTCCAGACATGCAGCAGCATAAAGCATGTCAGAAGTGGGATTTGAACCCACGCCTCCAGAGGAGACTGCGACCTGAACGCAGCGCCTTAGACCGCTCGGCCATCCTGACCTCTTCACACAGTATCAATCTTCAGATGAAAAAAAACTGAAAATGTTTTCAAATTTACAGAAATGACCGTACCCCAATTGTGTTGCATTGGTCGTACAGTGGCCAGTATCTGCCAGATTATGGCCAGATTTTCTGCCTGACTAGCCAGCCAGCGGAGGCACAATGAATGAGGGTACCAGTTGGCCTTCTCCAGACATGCAGCAGCATAAAGCATGTCAGAAGTGGGATTTGAACCCACGCCTCCAGAGGAGACTGCGACCTGAACGCAGCGCCTTAGACCGCTCGGCCATCCTGACCCCTTCACTCAGTATCAATCTTCGGCTGAAAAAAAAAAAGAATATGTTTTAAAATTTACAGAAATGACCGTACCCCCATTGTGTTGCATCGGTCATACAGTGGGCAGTATCTGCCAGATTATGGCCAGATTTTCTGCCTGTCCAGCCAGCGGAGGCACAATGAATGAAGGTACCAGTTGGCCTTCTCCAGACATGCAGCAGCATAAAGCATGTCAGAAGTGGGATTTGAACCCACGCCTCCAGAGGAGACTGCGACCTGAACGCAGCGCCTTAGACCGCTCGGCCATCCTGACCCCTTCACGCAATATCAATCTTCAGATGAAAAAAAAAAAGAATATGTTTTAAAATTTACAGAAATGACCGTACCCCCATTGTGTTGCATCGGTCGTACAGTGGGCAGTATCTGCCAGATTATGGCCAGATTTTCTGCCTGTCCAGCCAGCGGAGGCACAATGAATGAAGGTACCAGTTGGCCTTCTCCAGACATGCAGCAGCATAAAGCATGTCAGAAGTGGGATTTGAACCCACGCCTCCAGAGGAGACTGCGACCTGAACGCAGCGCCTTAGACCGCTCGGCCATCCTGACCCCTTCACGCAATATCAATCTTCAGATGAAAAAAAAAAAGAAAATGTTTTCAAATTTACAGAAATGACCGTACCCAAATTGTGTTGCATCGTCGTACAGTGGCCACTATCTGCCAGATTATGGCCAGATTTTCTGCCTGTCCAGCCAGCGGAGGCACAATGAATGAAGGTACCAGTTGGCCTTCTCCAGACATGCAGCAGCATAAAGCATGTCAGAAGTGGGATTTGAACCCACGCCTCCAGAGGAGACTGCGACCTTAACGCAGCGCCTTAGACCGCTCGGCCATCCTGACCTTTTCACACAGTATCAATCTTCAGATGAAAAAAAACTGAAAATGTTTTCAAATTTACAGAAATGACCGTACCCCAATTGTGTTGCATTGGTCGTACAGTGGCCAGTATCTGCCAGATTATGGCCAGATTTTCTGCCTGACTAGCCAGCCAGAGGAGGCACAATGAATGAGGGTACCAGTTGGCCTTCTCCAGACATGCAGCAGCATAAAGCATGTCAGAAGTGGGATTTGAACCCACGCCTCCAGAGGAGACTGCGACCTGAACGCAGCGCCTTAGACCGCTCGGCCATCCTGACCTCTTCACACAGTATCAATCTTCAGATGAAAAAAAACTGAAAATGTTTTCAAATTTACAGAAATGACCGTACCCCAATTGTGTTGCATTGGTCGTACAGTGGCCAGTATCTGCCAGATTATGGCCAGATTTTCTGCCTGACTAGCCAGCCAGCGGAGGCACAATGAATGAGGGTACCAGTTGGCCTTCTCCAGACATGCAGCAGCATAAAGCATGTCAGAAGTGGGATTTGAACCCACGCCTCCAGAGGAGACTGCGACCTGAACGCAGCGCCTTAGACCGCTCGGCCATCCTGACCCCTTCACTCAGTATCAATCTTCGGCTGAAAAAAAAAAAGAATATGTTTTAAAATTTACAGAAATGACCGTACCCCCATTGTGTTGCATCGGTCATACAGTGGGCAGTATCTGCCAGATTATGGCCAGATTTTCTGCCTGTCCAGCCAGCGGAGGCACAATGAATGAAGGTACCAGTTGGCCTTCTCCAGACATGCAGCAGCATAAAGCATGTCAGAAGTGGGATTTGAACCCACGCCTCCAGAGGAGACTGCGACCTGAACGCAGCGCCTTAGACCGCTCGGCCATCCTGACCCCTTCACGCAATATCAATCTTCAGATGAAAAAAAAAAAGAATATGTTTTAAAATTTACAGAAATGACCGTACCCCCATTGTGTTGCATCGGTCGTACAGTGGGCAGTATCTGCCAGATTATGGCCAGATTTTCTGCCTGTCCAGCCAGCGGAGGCACAATGAATGAAGGTACCAGTTGGCCTTCTCCAGACATGCAGCAGCATAAAGCATGTCAGAAGTGGGATTTGAACCCACGCCTCCAGAGGAGACTGCGACCTGAACGCAGCGCCTTAGACCGCTCGGCCATCCTGACCCCTTCACGCAATATCAATCTTCAGATGAAAAAAAAAATAAAATGTTTTCAAATTTACAGAAATGACCGTACCCAAATTGTGTTGCATCGTCGTACAGTGGCCACTATCTGCCAGATTATGGCCAGATTTTCTGCCTGTCCAGCCAGCGGAGGCACAATGAATGAAGGTACCAGTTGGCCTTCTCCAGACATGCAGCAGCATAAAGCATGTCAGAAGTGGGATTTGAACCCACGCCTCCAGAGGAGACTGCGACCTTAACGCAGCGCCTTAGACCGCTCGGCCATCCTGACCTTTTCACACAGTATCAATCTTCAGATGAAAAAAAACTGAAAATGTTTTCAAATTTACAGAAATGACCGTACCCCAATTGTGTTGCATTGGTCGTACAGTGGCCAGTATCTGCCAGATTATGGCCAGATTTTCTGCCTGACTAGCCAGCCAGAGGAGGCACAATGAATGAGGGTACCAGTTGGCCTTCTCCAGACATGCAGCAGCATAAAGCATGTCAGAAGTGGGATTTGAACCCACGCCTCCAGAGGAGACTGCGACCTGAACGCAGCGCCTTAGACCGCTCGGCCATCCTGACCTCTTCACACAGTATCAATCTTCAGATGAAAAAAAACTGAAAATGTTTTCAAATTTACAGAAATGACCGTACCCCAATTGTGTTGCATTGGTCGTACAGTGGCCAGTATCTGCCAGATTATGGCCAGATTTTCTGCCTGACTAGCCAGCCAGCGGAGGCACAATGAATGAGGGTACCAGTTGGCCTTCTCCAGACATGCAGCAGCATAAAGCATGTCAGAAGTGGGATTTGAACCCACGCCTCCAGAGGAGACTGCGACCTGAACGCAGCGCCTTAGACCGCTCGGCCATCCTGACCCCTTCACTCAGTATCAATCTTCGGCTGAAAAAAAAAAAGAATATGTTTTAAAATTTACAGAAATGACCGTACCCCCATTGTGTTGCATCGGTCATACAGTGGGCAGTATCTGCCAGATTATGGCCAGATTTTCTGCCTGTCCAGCCAGCGGAGGCACAATGAATGAAGGTACCAGTTGGCCTTCTCCAGACATGCAGCAGCATAAAGCATGTCAGAAGTGGGATTTGAACCCACACCTCCAGAGGAGACTGCGACCTGAACACAGCGCCTTAGACCGCTCGGCCATCCTGACCCCTTCACGCAATATCAATCTTCAGATGAAAAAAAAAAAAGAAAATGTTTTCAAATTTACAGAAATGACCGTACCCAAATTGTGTTGCATCGTCGTACAGTGGCCACTATCTGCCAGATTATGGCCAGATTTTCTGCCTGTCCAGCCAGCGGAGGCACAATGAATGAAGGTACCAGTTGGCCTTCTCCAGACATGCAGCAGCATAAAGCATGTCAGAAGTGGGATTTGAACCCACGCCTCCAGAGGAGACTGCGACCTTAACGCAGCGCCTTAGACCGCTCGGCCATCCTGACCTCTTCACACAGTATCAATCTTCAGATGAAAAAAAACTGAAAATGTTTTCAAATTTACAGAAATGACCGTACCCCAATTGTGTTGCATTGGTCGTACAGTGGGCAGTATCTGCCAGATTATGGCCAGATTTTCTGCCTGACTAGCCAGCCAGCGGAGGCACAATGAATGAAGGTACCAGTTGGCCTTCTCCAGACATGCAGCAGCATAAAGCATGTCAGAAGTGGGATTTGAACCCACGCCTCCAGAGGAGACTGCGACCTGAACGCAGCGCCTTAGACCGCTCGGCCATCCTGCCCCCTTCACGCAATATCAATCTTCAGATGAAAAAAAACTGAAAATGTTTTCAAATTTACAGAAATGACCGTACCCAAATTGTGTTGCATCGTCGTACAGTGGCCACTATCTGCCAGATTATGGCCAGATTTTCTGCCTGTCCAGCCAGCGGAGGCACAATGAATGAAGGTACCAGTTGGCCTTCTCCAGACATGCAGCAGCATAAAGCATGTCAGAAGTGGGATTTGAACCCACGCCTCCAGAGGAGACTGCGACCTTAACGCAGCGCCTTAGACCGCTCGGCCATCCTGACCTTTTCACACAGTATCAATCTTCAGATGAAAAAAAACTGAAAATGTTTTCAAATTTACAGAAATGACCGTACCCCAATTGTGTTGCATTGGTCGTACAGTGGCCAGTATCTGCCAGATTATGGCCAGATTTTCTGCCTGACTAGCCAGCCAGAGGAGGCACAATGAATGAGGGTACCAGTTGGCCTTCTCCAGACATGCAGCAGCATAAAGCATGTCAGAAGTGGGATTTGAACCCACGCCTCCAGAGGAGACTGCGACCTGAACGCAGCGCCTTAGACCGCTCGGCCATCCTGACCTCTTCACACAGTATCAATCTTCAGATGAAAAAAAACTGAAAATGTTTTCAAATTTACAGAAATGACCGTACCCCAATTGTGTTGCATTGGTCGTACAGTGGCCAGTATCTGCCAGATTATGGCCAGATTTTCTGCCTGACTAGCCAGCCAGCGGAGGCACAATGAATGAGGGTACCAGTTGGCCTTCTCCAGACATGCAGCAGCATAAAGCATGTCAGAAGTGGGATTTGAACCCACGCCTCCAGAGGAGACTGCGACCTGAACGCAGCGCCTTAGACCGCTCGGCCATCCTGACCCCTTCACTCAGTATCAATCTTCGGCTGAAAAAAAAAAAGAATATGTTTTAAAATTTACAGAAATGACCGTACCCCCATTGTGTTGCATCGGTCATACAGTGGGCAGTATCTGCCAGATTATGGCCAGATTTTCTGCCTGTCCAGCCAGCGGAGGCACAATGAATGAAGGTACCAGTTGGCCTTCTCCAGACATGCAGCAGCATAAAGCATGTCAGAAGTGGGATTTGAACCCACACCTCCAGAGGAGACTGCGACCTGAACGCAGCGCCTTAGACCGCTCGGCCATCCTGACCCCTTCACGCAATATCAATCTTCAGATGAAAAAAAAAAAAGAAAATGTTTTCAAATTTACAGAAATGACCGTACCCAAATTGTGTTGCATCGTCGTACAGTGGCCACTATCTGCCAGATTATGGCCAGATTTTCTGCCTGTCCAGCCAGCGGAGGCACAATGAATGAAGGTACCAGTTGGCCTTCTCCAGACATGCAGCAGCATAAAGCATGTCAGAAGTGGGATTTGAACCCACGCCTCCAGAGGAGACTGCGACCTTAACGCAGCGCCTTAGACCGCTCGGCCATCCTGACCTCTTCACACAGTATCAATCTTCAGATGAAAAAAAACTGAAAATGTTTTCAAATTTACAGAAATGACCGTACCCCAATTGTGTTGCATTGGTCGTACAGTGGCCAGTATCTGCCAGATTATGGCCAGATTTTCTGCCTGACTAGCCAGCCAGCGGAGGCACAATGAATGAGGGTACCAGTTGGCCTTCTCCAGACATGCAGCAGCATAAAGCATGTCAGAAGTGGGATTTGAACCCACGCCTCCAGAGGAGACTGCGACCTGAACGCAGCGCCTTAGACCGCTCGGCCATCCTGACCCCTTCACGCAATATCAATCTTCAGATGAAAAAAAAAAAAGAAAATGTTTTCAAATTTACAGAAATGACCGTACCCAAATTGTGTTGCATTGGTCGTACAGTGGCCAGTATCTGCCAGATTATGGCCAGATTTTCTGCCTGACTAGCCAGCCAGCGGAGGCACAATGAATGAGGGTACCAGTTGGCCTTCTCCAGACATGCAGCAGCATAAAGCATGTCAGAAGTGGGATTTGAACC